>NC_052149.1:164710114-165028031 GCF_902713615.1 Scyliorhinus canicula
ACCCTGTCTGCTTCATCCGATGCCAATGCTTATGTAGTTACATTGTATATCTTGTGTTGCCCTATTATGTATTCTCATGTATTTTCTTGAATTTTGTTTAATTCCCTTTTCTTCCCATGTACTGAATGATCTGTTGAGCTGCTTGCAGAAAAATACTTTTCACTGTACCTCGGTACACGTGACAATAAACAAATCCAATCCAATCCAATCCAATCCAAGATTGGGGAGATTGGAACTTTTCTCCTTGGAGGGATGAGGGCTAAGAAGAGATTTAATAGAGACGTTGAAAATCATGAGCGGACTGGACAGAGTAGAGAGGGAGAAACTGTTCCCACTCAGAAAAGGATCAAGAACGAGAAGGCACAGGTTTGAAGTGATTTGCAAAACAAGCAAAGAAACGAGAAAAAGTTATTCACACAACAAATGATTTGTGTCTGGAATTCCGTGCCTGGAAGTGTGGTGGAGGCATGTTCAATTGATGCTTTTGAGAGGGCATTTGATGATTATTTGAATAGAAACAATGTGCAGGGATAAGGGGAAAAGGCAGGATAATGTCACAAAGTCATAATTCTCGTCTGGGGTGCCGGTACAAACAAGATGGGTTAAATGGCCTCTTTCTGCGTTGTAACAATTCAGTGATTCTCCTGGTCACTTTCAGCTGTCTCATTGCTTACTGTCAGTGGCTCCTGGGTGACTACATCACAACCTCCTGATATTTCTGCTGTTTGCAATCCCAAAAGCCTTGGGATTTATGCTATGCTATGATCATGCATAGTTTATGGTCACATCTCTGAAGTAATTTTAAACTAATTTTGAGGTACCAATTGTCCACCTTCTCCCACCACCATCAACCAGCCCCACGTCCCTCCCTCCTTGGTTACTAATAAAACCAAATATACAGCTGGACTGGGCCTCTCCACAATTGCAAGGGTGCTTTCCAACTGAGTTCCAACACATATTGCATTTAACTGTAACTAAAAACCATGGCAATGTCACTAATCCGATTGTCATAAAATCTCATCTATTTGTTGAAATACCTTTGCATATACCATTTTGATTTGCCTAGATTTTGGCTGCAAACCAATTATATATCCCTGAATCATTTTGAAGAATTTGAATAGATGTTTCTTTAGGGAAGAGGTAAAAGGGCAAAGAAAGAAACTATCTACAGGTGAGAGAAAGCCATAGGCCACTGTTCACCTGACTGCTGTCCTAGCACTTGGAACTGGTTATATTTTTGTCTTTCAAGTGCTTTGTCTACTTTGACCTTGAAAAGATCAAGGCTGCTTGTCCCTACAATGTTCCCTGGTCAGTGATTCCAAAAACTCATTGCTCTCTCCGTGATTTAACACTTTCTCTATGTCCCATCTCTTCAACTTTTACCTATGTTCCATCAATCTGTTATATCCTACCAAATTAAATATTATAATTATTGTGATTACTTCCATCATTTCCCTTCATTGTTTTATTTTTCATTGAAGAGAATCCAAATTATGTGAGCCTTTCCTTATACTCTTTATACTCTTGTCTCCTATGCCTTTCTGTCCATCTTTTCCAGCTCAACTATATACTTCATGTATTGTGTGTTGCAGAACTGTACCCAATATTCCAGATCTATCCCGAACAAAGCTCTATACAGTAGCTGATTAACTTTCACCAATAAACAGCAGGGTAGCATGGTGGTTAGCATAAATGCTTCACAGCTCCAGGGTCCCAGGTTCGATTCCCGGCTGGGTCACTGTCTGTGTGGAGTCTGCACGTCCTCCCCCTGTGTGCGTGGGTTTCCTCCGGGTGCTCCGGTTTCCTCCCACAGTCCAAAGATGTGCGGGTTAGGTGGATTGGCCATGCTAAATTGCCCGTAGTGTCCTAATAAAAGTAAGGTTAAGGGGGGGGTTGTTGGGTTACGGGTATAGGGTGGATACGTGGGTTGAGTAGGGTGATCATGGCTCGGCACAACATTGAGGGCCGAAGGGCCTGTTCTGTGCTGTACTGTTCTATGTTCTATGTTCTAATAAACATTTCACCTTGCTCTTTATCCTTAAGTTTATGCCCATGTGAATTTTTGACAGCAGCCAGAAATTGGCTTAAGAGATTTACCTACCTTGGGTCCCAGATGACTTTTTAAATATGCTCATCAGTACTTTCCAATTTTTTCTAAATCCAACTGCTTGTTTTGTATCACCAATTTCATATACTAACTAAAATCTAAAGAGCTGGTCATTGACTTCAGGAAGCAAAGTATCGTACACACCCTTGTCTGTATCAACGGGACCAAGGTGGAGATGATTGACAGCTTCAAATACCTAGGTCTGCACATCACCAACGATCTTTCCTGGTCCACCCACGTCGACGCTACAACCAAGAAAGCTCAACCACGCCTATACTTTCTCAGGAGACTAAGGAAATTTGGCATGTCCACATTGACTCTTACCAACTTTTACAGATTCACCATAGAAAGCATCCTATTTGGCTGCATCACAGCCTGGTATGCAACTGCTCAGCCCTATGTATTTTCTTTTTATGTATGGAATGATCTGTCTGAACTGTACGCAGAACAATACCTCACTGTAACAATTCACTGTACCTCATTACACGTGGCAATAAACAAATTCATCCATCCAAAACATATTTAACTTTGTGACTTTTGCAGAAATCCTGGAATTACACCATGGAATATGAGCATACAGATAACTTGAAATGGGTTTATGAGATTTTTTGATGATATCTTCTCCGAGACAAATACGGTCATCATTAAATGCTTAAGTATAGAACCATTATCAGTCTAAGCCTAAAAATCAAAAAACTACCTCACGAATAAAGAAATTCTTTTCTGTTCCTGCATGCAGGATTGTATTACTTCCTCAGGTATTCTGCTCAGTTGTGGCACTCTTAAGATGTTACATATTCGACTTGGTGCTGCCTAAAAGCTTGCCTTTCTCTCAGCCTTTGTGCATGTAAGCTTACACTGTTTCCAAATAAAACCAATTCAAAATTATTCTTTCAGCTCTCTCATCAACTGAACTTTTTGCCAGAGGATTAATGTATTTTTTGGCAAACAAAATACAATTGTATCCATTTTCCATTAAATACATTTTTGCTTAAACCTATTTTGCAGTTATTTTTTCTCTGTCTCTTTCAAATACCTCTGCGCTGTGGGAATGTATTTTGGCAAGTTTTTAAGCCTGGAGAAAAGCCAAGGCAGTGTCAAGTTGAGTAAATACAGCCATTAAGTGTCATAACTAAATAGAAGATTGCCATAGATATTTTCAGCCTGCCTGCCTCAGATGTCCATGCGTACCAGTCAAGTATTGTTTTACGTGCGACAGTCAATGACTCTTTTATGTTTTATATATCTTCTGTTTAATAACTTAAAATGAATTAATGTACTGTCCTGAGTGCACTGACCACCTATGTTTAGTTGCAGGTCAACATAATTGATTTATAATGAACAGTACATGCATCAACCACTGTGAGAGTGCTTTTAAAAAAAAGATTAATAGTGTGTTCCAGCAGCAAAGTGCTATTCAATGCAAGGCAATATGGGCAACACCTCTTTAAAGATAAGCCTGAGAAGCAAATTTGCTACATTTGGACAGACCCATTCATTTCAATTGGATCAAATTATGGAATAAATTAAGAACAGGTATTCTTATCATTCACGTGTTTCTGTCAAGATTGATGAATTTTGAGTTAAGCACTCAAAGCTGCGGTGAAGAGAGAATTGGAATGATGGTTCAGTTATCCTATTGTACTTTCACCTTATGTTGCCTCTATTTAGAAGATACTTCAATTGTTGCAGCAACCCCACGGCACAGTAGCACAGTGGTTAGCACTGTTGCTTCACAGCGGCAGGGTCCCGGGTTCGATTCCCACTTGGGTCACTGTGAAAAACCCAGAGTTGCCATATTCCGGCACTTGTTCGGGTACATGGAGGGAGAATTCAGAATGTCCAAATTACCTAACAGCACGTCTTTCGGGACTTGTGGGAGGAAATCGGAGCACCTGGAGAACGCCCACGAAGACACAGGGAGTACATGCAAACTCCGCACAGTGACCCAAGCTGGGAATCGAACCTGGGACCCTGTGTGAAGGAGGTTTTGAGGAACAGTGGTAGGGTCCCTGCATCTGGGCCAGATGTTAAGGTTTCCAGAAGTCCCTCTCTGAGACTTGATGACCACGGAAGGTGTGTCCATAATGTGGTCAAACAGATTAGTTATAAACCTGTAAATCTTTCCAATATGCTTCATGGCAGGTGGTAAGAGTGGGAGAGTTTCCTGGTGAGTCATACTGAAGAAGGCAACAGCAGACCATTGCAGTACTTTGCCAAGCATAATCCAATGAAAGTCCATAGTTGCCAACACCCTCTTAGGACACAGGTACCTGAAGGAGGAGGGACAATAGTGTAGTTCATTTCAAGGTAATTTCACCCCTCCTCCCTCAATTGTTTACAGCAATCTGTCCTTAATGCAGAATTGTACTGATTTAGTCCAACCAGTCTTTATTTCAAAACTCAGCAACCGAGAATATAAATCTAAAGCCATGTGAGATTGCAAAATCTCTGATCAGATTAATCACACATGAATTTGTTCTGACCAAAAGGCTCACATGATGTGTCTTTCTGCAGCAGAAAGAGAGAAACAAAAACTAAATTAATGTGACATTATTATTATTTCCTTCAAAATATCAATAAATTACTTCTACCATAAGAGCAACTGGGAATGGTGCCTTAACATCACGGGCTTGTCAGCAGTTACCATTTCAGATGAATGTGTGATGCCAGTCTCCTTTGACTGAATGTAGTGCACGAGAATAATGCCCAATTGAAAGTGCTCCCTTGGATGATCCCAGTTGACTATTCTGCTTCTTGGATAGATTTTTTTGAATAGCTAACATACCTACCATAGCTGGAAAAGGAGACAGATTACTCAAGGATACATTCTGTATTTAATATTCTAACTTCCTGACAATGGGAGCACTTTTTGTGCGATGAAAGTATTCAATATAGATTTATGCAATGGTCACAAACTGTTTCCATTTTGTTTCCATTCACAATAGACACACTGAGTAACCTAGTCCATGATTGTTGGGAGCCAGAAGGAATGCATGCACTGAACAAAATACTGCAATTATGAATGTATTGCATTGCCACATATGCTGAAGATTAATGAACATTTTTTTCCACAATTTGGATTTTTAAAATTTTTATATTGGAACTGAATGCATTTTGGCAGCAATTGGAGTATCACGAAAGGCATTTTATTGCCAAATAGCCTTGATTAATTTCTGCTTTTAATCAAATTTGCAATAGTTTTTTAAGAGGCACATTGAACAACACAATAATGTTAATGAATCCTGGTCAGCCCTCGACAGTGGCTAAGGTACTGAACCAGACACATTACGTTTTTAAATTTAAGGACTGTGCAGAAAGATCAATTCATTCCAGAACTGATAATATACGAAATAGTAATAATAATAATCTTTATTATTGTCACGGGTAGGCTTACATTAACACTACAATGAAGTTACTGTGAAAATCCCCTAGTCGTCACATTCCACCGCCTGTTCCGGTACACAGAGGGAGAATTTGGAATCAGAATGTCCAATTCATCTAACTAGCATGTCTTTCGGGACTTATTGGAGGAAACTGGAGCACCCGGAGGAAACCCACGCAGACACGGAGAGAACATGCAGATTCCGCACAGACAGTGACCCAAGCGGGAATTGAACCTGGGACCCTGGCGTTGTGAGGCAACAGTGCTAACCACTGTGCTACCATGCCGCCCTGATTAGGGCTTGGTTGTTTTCTCAACAAACTTTATTAAAAGAAAAGAAAAGAAAACAATATTTAAATTTTTACTTCAGTTCTGACACTAACATATTACATGCAGTTTCTTAACCTTGACACACTACTTCCCATTACACAACACTGTACATGAACACACAGCTCTTGTTCCATTCCCAAACAAACAAAGGCAAAACTTCCACTTATGAAGTAATTTTCTTCTGTTAGCAACATTTGGTCAGAGCCTTTTCCCAAGTCTGCCTTGGTGGCAACTTTCATTACTTTTCTGCTCGGTTTCCCAAAGCCTTCTCTGTAACTGTTCAAAACAGCATTCCCCCTCTCTCTCTCTGCTCTCCAAGCTCAGCCCATCCCCTACAACCAAAGGTACTCCTCTGACTTGAATCTATTCTCGTTATCTTGGCTGATCACTCCTGTTTATACAAAAGAACAGAGCTATACCATTGATATGCAATTAATCTTTCATTGATGGGCAAATAGGGCATCAGACTCTGTGATGGGCTGATGGTAACACTGCTACCTCACAGTGCAAAGGACCCAGGTTCGGTTCCCACTTTGGGTGACTGTCTGTGTGGAGTTTTCACTTTCTCCCCGTGTCTGCGTGAGTTTCCTTCAGGCACTCCAGTTTCCTCCCACAGTCCAAAGATGTACAGGCTAGATTGATTGGCCACGTTAAATTGCCCCTTAGTGTCCAATGGTTAGGTAGGGTTACAGGGGTAGGGTCGTTGGGGTGTTTCTTTGGAGGGTTGGTACAGACTTCATGGACTGAATGGCCTCCTTATGCACAGTAGGGATTCTATGATTCTATGATCCTGGCTGAAAAGGGGCATCCTGTGCATTCCCACTAATGAGGTTAAATCTGAATGGGACCAGGTAACTCAGGCTGTGGGCATATCCCTCCGACTTTGCTGTTAGCAGTCTTTTCTATTGTTATTTTAAAATTACAGCATCTAATTCTTTTTTTTTCCAATTGAGGGACAATTTAGCATGGTCAATTCACTTATCCTGCATATCTTTTTGGGCTGAGGGGGTGAGACACACGCAGACACAGGGAGAACGTCTGTGACCCGGGGCCAGGATCAAACCCGAGTCCTCGATGCCATGAGGCAGCAGTGCTAACCACCGTGCCGCCCTGCTGGAGTCTTTTTAACCCCTACATCTTTGACCCTAGTTCTGGACCCAAGTTGCTTATATCCTTATTATGACATTAGCACGTGACAAATCAAACCTATTAATTTAGAACTTCAGTTCTGAAGAAGAATAACTCTGGCTGCTCTGATATCCCGAAGATTGCAACATTTGGGCACGGCTTCACTCTCACCCCCACAACCTTGGACATTGCCTCGGAGAAGGTTGCCCAGAACCCAGTAAGTTTGGGACAAGCCCAAAACATGTGGCTGTGATTGGCCGGGCCTCCCTGGCACCGTTCACATTTGTCCTCCACCTCCGAGAAGAACCTGCTCATTCGGGTTCTAGTCAGGTACATTCTGTACACCACTTTGAACTGCATGAGGCTGAGCCTTGCGCAGGAGGAGGTGGAGTTGGCCCTGCTCAGTGCTTCGCTCGAGAGTCCCCAGACCACTTATGTCCCTAGTTCGTCCTCCCATTTTCAGTTTGATCAGCGTCGCCAGTCTGTGCCCTACGTAGAAGTCCCTAACTGTCAGAGAATGCTGCTCGGCTGGCGATCAGCAGCACCACCCACAGAGCCTGTTGGGAGGCTCGCTGCCACCCTGTCCGCATTCTCCGGCCGCGTTGCGCTCAAGCGAGAGCACAATGTGGCCGAAGAATCCGTGCCCTCAGAGCGGGATTTACTGAGCAACCCATCACATGTTTTTCAGCAGCGGAGGTGGCCCGGCAACAATACCTTCTGGTCCCACCGTTGTCGATGGGATTTCACAGTGAATGCACCCCTTGTCACTAGGAAACTCCAGAAATGGCAAATGGAGTTAGAAATGGCAAATTGAGTTTTATCCGGACAAATGTGAGGTGATGTATTTTGGTAGGTCTAATATAGTGGGGAAATATACCATAAATGGCCAAACACCTAGGAATATAGGAAGCCAGAGAGATCTGGGCGTGCAGGTCTAGATCTTTGAGGTTGGCAACACAAGTGGATAAGGTAGTCAAGAAAACATACGGAATGCTTGCCTTCATTTGACGGGGCATCGAGTATAAAAACTGGCAAGTCATGCTACAGTTGTATAGAACCTTGGTAAGGCCGCACTTGGAATATTGCGCACAATTCTGGTTTTGGAGAGGGTGCAGAGGAGGTTTACCGGGATGTTGCCTGGTCTGGAGGGTGTCAGCGATGTGGAGAGGCTGAATAGACTCGGACTGTTTTCATTAGAAAGACGGAGGTTGAGGGGTGACGTGATTGAGGTCTACAAGATTATGAGGGGCATGGATAGAGTGGATTGGCAGACACTCTTTTGCAGGATGGAGGGGTCAGTCATTAAGGGACATAAGTTTAAGGTCCGTGGGGCAAAGTTTAGAGAAGTGCGAGGCAGGCTTTTTACGCAGAGGGTGGTGAGTGTCTGGAACGCGTTGTCAGGGGAGGGAGTGGAAGCGGATACATTAACGGCGTTCAAAAGGCATCTCGCCAAATACATGGATAGGATGGCTATAGAGGGAAACGGCACAAGGAAGTGCCGAGAGTTTTGGCAAATGTTGGTATCATGACCGGTACAGGTTTGGAGGGCCAAAGGGCCTGTTCCTGTGCTGTATTGTTCTCTGTTCTTTGTTCTTTGTAGGAGTGCACAGTCGGAGGGACCGGAATATCCCGCTGGCGTGAACAGCCAGTAAAATCCGCCCTTGTAATTTTTTGGGTGAATCCCGCCCATAACTCTGTTTCTCCTTCCTCCAAATCTGCTGAGTATTTCCAGCACTTTCCAACTTGATTTCAGGGCCCCTTTTCTGGCAAAGCACACCCCTGCCGGCAGTGGGATCCTCCATTGGGATTTTCCATTGTACCCATCCCATGCTGTCAGGAAACCCACAGGCGTGGGTGTACTCTCCGGCGAAGCGGAGGATCCGGCCAACGGAGAATCCCGCAGCAGATCTTTGGCACGCACAGACATTTGCTTCTATTATTCACCCCGGCATGTTTGGATTCACAAATTCTTTCTAATGAAATGAAAATCGCTTATTGTCACGAGTAGGCTTCAAATGAAGTTACTGTGAAAAGCCCCTAGTCGCCACATTCCGGCGCCAGTTCGGGGAGGCTGTTACGGGAATTGAACCGTGCTGCTGGCCTGCTTGGTCTGCTTTCAAAGCCAGCGATATAGCCCTGTGCTAAACAGCCCCAGGCAGAAATCATAGTGACTAATTACCCACATAGTATGTACAGAACTGGAATTCATATGCATACAAGTGTTACACAACCTAATCAAATAGACAAGAATTTCTGGATTCTCCGCCCTGGAGACTAAGTGCTGATGATGGGACTGAATCGTTGGTATTCTACGATCACGATTGCGGCACCGGTCGTGGAGCAGGCCCGCTGTGAAGATTAGCGTGATAGAGGCTTCATATGTTTCAGGTGTGAAATAGTTTAATAGCTACATCTCACCAGTGCTCACTCTTCTTGATCTTCTGTGGTCTAGTGCTACATTGCGGTGTGTCTCCAGGATGCACATCAGATGTGGAGGCAGACTGCTGCTTTCTGCATCCTGTGGCCTTTGATGCCCTTGGCAGACGTCCTCTGACGGGCCTGGAGCCGGAGGGCCCCGGCTGTCTTACCGGTGTCACTGGTGCCGCAATGCCACCCTTTTCTGCCCGCTGCCCACTGCCTTGAGATGCACCGGTATCAGGAGGGGGAAATCAGAACTGGAGACTGCCGTGGTCTCCTTGGTGGCAAGCCCCAGGTTGGCCTCCAACATTTCTTCCTCGCTCAGGGTGCTGGTAGGGCTCTGCAGGACTCCATGGGAGAGAGTGAACTCCAAGTCTCTGAGTCACCTGGCTCTGCTAGTCCTGGAAGCCCCCCATTGTCAAAATCATGGTGTCGATGCTCTTGGTGATGCTCCTCAATGACTGGGCCACATTCTAGCCTGCCTTGGCAATGTCCACCTGTGCCTGGGACATGTCCCTCAGCGACTGGGACTTGGATGCTGAGGCCAGCAGCCATGGTCACCACAGGCTGGGGCATACCTCCGGCACCACCAATCCATAAAAAAAAAATTAGAGTACCCAATTATTTTCTTTTTCCAATTAAGGGGCAATTTAGCGTGGCCAATCCATCTAACCTGCACATCTTTGGGTTGTGGGGGTGAAACCCACGCAGATATGGGGAGAATTGTCAAACTCCACAAAGACAGTGACCCAGGGCCGGGATTCGAACCCGGGTCCTCGGTGCTGCAGTTCCAGTGTTACCCACTATGCCACATGCCACCCCTTGGCACCACCAATCAAGGCACAGATATTGTGCGCCACGGTGCCACACATTGTCAGCATCATCTCCTGCGCATGAAGCCTTTGGGACTCCTCTAATCGGCTATGCACTCATTGGAATGTCGATGGCACCCCTCCTGAATCTCATGAATCTCTGGCCTTTGATCTGCATCAGCTCAGGGAGAAACCTGCCCAGAGACTCGGCATCTGATTGGGACCCAGCTGTTTCATGGGATCCAGCAGACCTGCGACTGCTGCCTCCCTTGGATGTTCCTGTCTTTACCTGACGTGCATCAGCAACTGTGTGGTGCTCACCAGATTGTGGCCCAGAAGCCTGTCCATTAATGTCGCCCACCGAGGTGTATGTCTCCACGCTGGTAGAAGGTGGGGGTGATAGCTGTGACATAGCGTCGGTGTTCTCCTTAGAGTTCTCTTCTGAGGTGTTCTCTTGCATGGAAGGGGAGAGTTCAACTCCAATGACCCGGCCCCATCAGATGGAGATCCTACAGGGGAATGGGCATGTGGTCAGTGAGAGGGAAGGATCATTTTGTCTGACATGAACAACTCATTTGAGACAGGTCATCTTGATGAAGGGGCAGTGGATCCTAACCTCTCTGGCGCAGGCCAACTTCGCTGTCGGTGACTCTCTGCGGACAATCCCGCGATTTCCATGGCCCGTTCCTCATAGAGGGTGAGGATTTAGATCTCTGGGATTCCTCTCCCCGTTTTGGCCCTTTCCTGTTTATTATGGTCTATCTTTTCCTGCAGGAACAAAGAGAGGACATTGTGAGCCGCACACTTGATGGGTCAGAGGGGTCTATAGCAGGTGGCATGTATGGGCACTGCATCTGGACATGAAAGCGTTGTGCGGGTGGGTGCCAGGGGGTTCTGAATAACATGCTTGAAGATCAGATGTTGGGAGGATGTGTGGTGTCCACCAGTGGATTGGAGGGGGGGGAAAGTTTGGGAATTTGAGGGGGCCAGCTCGGTGGAGGTTGTTCGTCTTATTCCGACATCAGATGGCGGTCCTGCTGGTCATGCTGCCCGCAGTGACAGCAACCGCCACTGCCTCCGAGGCGACATTGCTGACCATGCTGCTGGTCCTCTGACCCCTTCAGGGATGCCCTGCCTCTCATCCACAGCGCCAAGAAGCCTTGTCAGGCTGGCATCGGCAAAACAAGGAGCAGGTCTGTGCACAGCCATTCTTGTGTGTTGGCTGGAAGTGGTGAGGGAGCGTTTAAAAGCAGCTCTTCTTCCTTGTTAGCGGCGAGACACTGGGCCCGAGTCTGGCGAATCAGATGACGAGACAGCCAGTAATGTCGAGATTCTCATGGGGTCTCATTTTTGGCACCAAGTGCGAAACAGCCTGCCAAACACGCCCAAAACCCCTCTTTAAGTTTTCTCCACAGAATAGTGCCCACAGTCTAAAAATGCTAACCTTTACCAGAATTTACAGGAATCAAGAGATTTATGTAAACACTGCCCTTTATATTCTGGTCAATTCACGTAACTGTGCACATGGGAAATCTTCAGCAATATTTGATCTGAGAAAAACTAACTTAGGACTGGATTGGTTATTTCAAATTTACAACATCCTTCATGTTTGTTGAAAGTATGGCAGCACGGTGGCCTAGTGGTTAGCACAACCGCCTCACGGCGCTGAGGTCCCAGGTTCGATCCCGGCTCTGGGTCACTGTCCGTGTGGAGTTTGCACATTCTCCCCATGTCTGCGTGGGTTTCGCCCCCACAACCCAAAAATGTGCAGAGTAGGTGGATTGGCCACACTAAATTGCCCCTTAATTAGAAAAAATAATTGGCTAATCTAAATTTATAAAAAAAAAATGTTTGTTGAAAGTTGTGCATGGCTTTGTTCCGTAATTTGAATTTTGTTTCCAAATAAAGGCTATCAAATATGAGTGAATAAGTATTAGCAGCAATGCAAGCTACTTCCAGTAAAATGGTAAAGAGGATCATTAATCCTACAGTCGTATTGAGTACGAGCACATCCTCTGCATTTCTATAAGTTGGTGTCTTTCAGTTTGTAAGAAAATACGTCAAAGTCTGTGCCGAGAGCTTTTTGTTCTTCAAAGCTATCTAACAGCTACATGATAAAAGTGAAATTCTACACCATAACACCAGCCATTCGAATTTACATAACCCTTTCATCTCTGAACTTATGAAAGTTTTCAAGGTTGTCCCGAAATCAGAGGCATGATTTTCTTCAGCTGTTGGTGTGCTAGTCATTTTTCAACTAAATGTACTATTGATTCAAAACTCTGTGAGGTTGACTGCTGTCTTGCAATTCATAGCCTGAAAGAAACATCTTTCAGATAAATGACAGGACATCAAATAATCCTTTTCTAGGCAGCACGGTGTCGCAGTGGTTAGCATTGCTGCCTCACGGCGCCGAGGTCCCGGGTTCGATCCCGGCTCTGGGTCACTGTCCGTGTGGAGTTTGCACACACGTGTTTGCGTGGGTTCCGCCCCCACAACCCAGAAATGTGCAGGTTAGGTGGATTGGCCCGACTAAATTGCCCCATAATTGGAAAAAAATAATTGGGTACTCTAAATTTAAAACAAAGAAAGAAAGAAAAAAAATAATCCTTTTCTAAAATAAATCATACTTTTTTCACTGCACTGGGCAGAATATCTCCAGCATCTCTGATAAAGGTGAAGTGGGAGCAGATTGGTTGGAAAGGACAGTCTGGATCTGGGAAGAGCATGAGTCAAATAGAAAATTGCTAAAATGGTGTCACAATTCAGAGATGGGGAATGGGAATAAATTGCAGGTGAATACTTAACTTATTCTGCACCCATCTTAAACTAAATCAAATAATCACTTTAAAACCAAAATAAAAATGAATGAAGTTGATTAAACACAAACCAGGGAGGGGCAATATATGGTGGCCTGCCACCCAGATTTCTTGAACATATTTTTGAAAGGCTTTAATTAATTCATTCATTCATTAAAATAAGGTGACATAGAAATGTCAGTGCAGGTGGCACACTGCACCTCCAGCTTGTGGGTATTTGTGGAGAATATCATAATCCTAGGCAACAATATCTGCAGTTAATGTTTACATCTCAAGGAACTACAGCTCAGAGTTATTGAACTAGAGGCCAAGATGACGACATTGCAGGGCATCAGGAAAGGGGAGAGTTTCCAGGACACTTTGACAGAAGAGGCAGCCGCACCTCTTAGGTTAATGGTCAGGGACAGGAACATGTGACTGTAAATCAGGCAGGCAAGAGGATTCCAGAATACAGTGCTTGAGGAGTCTCAGCTTGTGCCCTTATCCAAGAGGTACAACATTCTTGCTGCCTTTCTGAATGAAGGAAGGTCTCCAAGGTGGATGAGCAAATTAATCAAGGCGCGATGGTACAGGAGGCCATTCAAATGAGGGAGTGTAATGGAATATGACAACGATAGGGGACAGTGTAGTTAAAGGAATAGCTACTGTTCACTGCAGCCACCACTGGGAGTTCTGAATGCTGTCTTGCCTGCCTGGTTCTAAGGTTAAGGGCATCTCTTTGCAGCTGGAGAAGTTGTCATGATCCACGTCGGAATCAGCAACATGGGTAGAACCAGCAATAAGGTTCTGCTGAGAGAGTTTGATGATCTGGCCGTGCAACATGGCAGGGGCTGCTCGCGGACCTGGCCCGCGAAATAGTCCCCCCTTCGGCCAGCTCGTGCACCCCGGATCAACCCCCCACAGTGCCCCCAGCCCCGAATAATGTCCCCCCCCCCCCGCCCGCGGATCGGCCCTCCCCCGACTGTGGCGGAGCTGGACTGAGTCCGCAGCCGCCACGCAGGGTTCCCGACAAGTGAGACCACACGCGTCCCACGCCATTGGGAACTTGGCCTGTCGGGGACTGAGCATCAGGGGCAGGCCTCAGGCAATGTCCTGAGGCCGTCGATACGTGGAGTATCTAGGAGTACGCCACTTTGGAGGGGTCAGCGGCCCCAATTTGGTTGGGAACTCGGATTCTCTGGCATATTGCCGAACACGATTTTGGCGTCGGCAACCGGAGAATCCAGCCCCACATCTTAGAATAAGGGGTTGGTCACTTAGGGCTGAGGTGAGGTGAAATTTCTTCATTGAAATTGATGTTAATCATTGGAATTTTTTACTCCAGCCAATTGTGGTTGCTCACTCGTTGAGTATATTCAAGACAGCGATCTATATTTTCTAGATACAGAGGGAATCAAGGTGAATGGAGATAGTGTGGAAAAGCATAGCTGAGGTAGCAAGATTAGTCATGATGCTGTTGATCCAAGGCCAATTGCTACTCCAAATTAATTCGTTCTTATCTTCTTATGTCTTCGGTGTAGCTGAGTCTTCATAATCTCAGTACAGTTACATAGCCTGCAAATGTAGACTGGAAAGTTGCAGTTAAGTAATTGAGCAGGATTAATGTGCTTTGAATCTATGTTATATAAAATCGAAGACAGTACTTGCCAAATTGTGGTGCAGTTACTGTACACGGAAATGCGTGCCACAGTCAAGTTTTTATGCGAGTGCCAGTAAAGAGCTTTAATAGGAGATCAATCCGAGCATTCCTGTGGTACGGTTGTGGCAGATAGTTCGTAAGGCATCTTGACATCCTCTAGGCCAGAAATTCCATGGTACCTTGTGATTTGCGTGATGAACATGATTAAAACCTTGTGAGGTTACATTTTTATGCAAAGAGTAAATAGCCAGAAAGAGAACATGAGAGGAAACAAAGGAGAATTCTCAAATTAGTAGCTGTCACAGTCAAAATTACTGAATGCAAATACTGAAAGAGACAGTTTCTGATATAGTTACTGGCAAATTCATGAGGGTACTTCTGACTTTTAATTTTTCCTTTGCAATCTTCCTTTACAACCTCTTGGAGGGATTTTGTGGTCAGGACATATTTCTGAAAGTGATGTGAGGAGCGTTTTAGATGTGGAAGGAAAAACATAATGCTTTTTCTAAAACATTGGGGTGCACTCCATTGCAAATCCATTGCAACCTTCCTTCCAGATTACATCCAACCTCTAACAGTTCCATAACACAGAATTATGTGAATGCCTAAAACACCTGTTTTATCATTAAAAAAAATATCTGAAGTAATAATTGAAGGGAAAATAAACAAAACTCTGTCTACTTCAGAATGAGTTGCCTGGATACCAAAAGAGTCCTTTTTTATAGGAGGGGAGTACACTCTCCCTATATTGCCAGCACAGCTTGGATTCAGTGAGAAACATGGTTGTGCATAAACATCATCTTAATTGGCCTTTGCAAGGAGTTGTGAGAAAATCTGCAGACTCTTTTTTCCAAGAGTTCACATGGATGACACAAAAATAGTTGGGAAGGCAAGTGGTAAAGAACAAAGAACAAAGAAAATTACAGCACAGGAACAGGCCCTTCGGCCCTCCCAGCCTGCGCCGATCCAGATCCTTTATCTAAACCTGTCTCCTATTTTCCAAGGTCTACTTCCCTCTGTTCCCGCCCATTCATATACCTGTCTAGATGCGTCTTAAATGATGCTATCGTGCCCGCCTCTACCACCTCCGCTGGTAAAGCGTTCCAGGCACCCACCACCCTCTGCGTAAAAAACTTTCCATGCACATCTCCCTTAAACTTTCCCCCTCTCACCTTGAAATCATGACCCCTTGTAACTGACACCCCCACTCTTGGGAAAAGCTTGTTGCTGTCCACCCTGTCCATACCTCTCATAATTTTGTAGACCTCAATCAGGTCCCCCCTCAACCTCTGTCTTTCCAATGAAAACAATCCTAATCTACTCAACCTTTCTTCATAGCTAGCACCCTCCATACCAGGCAACATCCTGGTGAACCTCCTCTGCACCCTCTCCAAGGCATCCACATCCTTCTGGTAATGTGGCGACCAGAACTGCACGCAGTATTCCAAATGTGGCCGAACCAAAGTCCTACACAACTGTAACATGACCTGCCAACTCTTGTACTCAATACCCCGTCCGATGAAGGCAAGCATGCTGTATGCCTTCTTGACCACTCTATCAACCTGCGTTGCCACCTTCAGGGTACAATGGACCTGAACTCCCAGATCTCTCTGCACATCAATTTTCCCCAAGACCCTTCCATTGACCATATAGTCCGCTCTTGAATTTGATCTTCCAAAATGCATCACCTCGCATTTGCCTGGATTGAACTCCATCTGCCATTTCTCTGCCCAACTCTCCAATCTATCTATATTTTGTTGTATTCTCTGACAGTCCTCCTCGCTATCTGCAACTCCACCAATCTGGCAGATGGAGTTCAATCCAGGCAAATGCGAGGTGATGCATTTTGGAAGATCAAATTCAAGAGCGGACTATATGGTCAATGGAAGGGTCTTGGGGAAAATTGATGTGCAGAGAGATCTGGGAGTTCAGGTCCATTGTACCCTGAAGGTGGCAAACTTGCTAATCAGACCACCTATACCTTCCTCCAGGTCATTTATGTAGATCACAAACAACAGTGGTCCGAGCACGGATCCCTGTGGAACACCACTAGTCACCTTTCTCCATTTTGAGACACTCCCTTCCACCACTACTCTCTGTCTCCTGTTGCCCAGCCAGTTCTTTATCCATCTAGGTAGTACACCCTGAACCCCATAATACTTCACTTTTTCCATCAACCTGCCATGGGAAACCTTATCAAACGCCTTACTAAAGTCCATGTATACGACATCTATAGCCCTTCCCTCATCAATTAACTTTGTCACTTCCTCAAAGAATTCTATTAGGTTTGTAAGACATGACCTTCCCTGCACAAAACCATGCTGCCTCTCACTGATAAGTCTATTTTTTTCCAGATGTGAATAGATCCTATCCCTCAGTATCTTCTCCAACAGTTTGCCTACCACTGACGTCAAGCTCACAGGTCTATAATTCCCTGGATTATCCCTGCTACCATTCTTAAACAAAGGGACAACATTAGTAATTCTCCAGTCCTCCGGGACCTCACCCGTGCTCAAGGATGCTGCAAAGATATCTGTTAAGGCCCCAGCTATTTCGACCCTCGCTTCCCTCAGTAACCTGGGATAGATCCCATCCGGTCCTGGGGACTTGTCCACCTTAATGTCTTTTAGAATACCCAAAACTTCCCCCTTCCGTATGACAACTTGACCGAGAGTATTTAAACATCCATCCCTAGCCTCAACATCCGTCTTGTCCCTCTCCTTTGTGAATACCGATGCAAAGTACTCATTAAGAATCTCACCCATTTCCTCTGAGTCCACACATAAATTCCCTCTTTTGTCTTTAAGTGGGCCAATCCTTTCTCTAGTTACCCTCTTGCTCCTTACATATGAATAAAATGCTTTGGGATTTTCCTTAACCCTGTTAGCCAAAGATATTTCATGACCCCTTTTAGCCCTCTTTATTGCGCGTTTGAGATTCGCCCTACTTTCCCGAAATTCCTCCAAAGCTTCATCAGTTTTGAGTTGCCTCGATCCTATGTATGCTTCCTTTTTCATCTTAGCTAGTCTCACAATTTCACCCGTCATCCATGGTTCCCTAATCTTGCCATTTCTATCTTTCATTTTCACAGGAACATGTCTGTCCTGCACTCTAATCAACCTTTCCTTAAAAGACTTCCACATTTCAAATGTGGATTTACCCTTAAACAGCTGCTCCCAATCCACATTCCCTAGCTCCTGCCGAATTTTGTTATACTCAGCCTTTCCCCAATTTAGTACTCTTCCTTTCGGACCCCTCTTGTCCTTGTCCATGAGTATTCTAAATGGATACTCCATCTAAAGATCACACAGAGTCTACAGAGGGGTATAGACAGGTTAAGTGAGTGGGCAAAATCTTGACAGCTGAAATATAATGCAAGAAAATGTGAAGTTCTGCACTTTGGTAGGAAGAATATAGGAGCTGAATATTATTTAAATATATAAAGATTGCAAACATTGCAGCACAGAGGGATTTGGATGTCCTCGTGCATCAATATCAAAAAGACTTGCATGCAAGTTCAGCAGGTACTGGGGAAGGTAAATGGAACGTTGGCCTTTAATTCAAAGGGAATGGAGCATAAAAATGGGGAAGTCTGGAGAAGGGGGCAGTGTCAGCGGTGTACTGAGCTATGTTGAAAAAGGATAAGGATCAACTGGAGGGGATCAAAGCAAAGTTGGAGGAAGAGTTGGGAGAGGTTATAGAGGAGGGGGTCTGGTGTGAGGTGCTCCGGAGCGTGAATGCCTCCATCTCATGTGCGAAGTTGGGGCTGATACAGCTGAAGGTGGTGTACAGAGCGCACCTCATGAGGGTGAGGATGAGCCGATGCTTTGAAGGAGTAGAAGATGTGTGTGAACGTTGAGGGGGGGGCCCCCGCTAATCATGTTCACATGTTTTGGTCCTGTCCAAAGCTAGGGGAGTACTGGAAGGAGGTGTTTAGGGTAATTTCCAAGGTGGTGCGTGTGAAACTAGACCCGGGTCCCCGGGAGGCCATATTCGGGGTGTCGGATCAGCCAGGGTTGGAAACGGGTGCGAAGGCAGATATTATAGCCTTCGCCTCATTGATCGCCCGAAGGCGGATCCTACTGGGATGGAGAGCAGCCTCTCCACCCTGTGCCCTAGCGTGGCGGGGGAACCTGTTGCAATACTTGACCCTTGAGAAGGTTAAGTTTGAACTGAGGGGAAGCTCGGAGGGGTTCTACAAGTCATGGGAACTATTTATTATGCACTTTCAAGAACTGGATAACATCGAACATTAGTTGGGGTGGGATGGGTGGGTGGGGGACTGTGTATATTAAAGATGGCTATGGGTAATCCCTGATTCCTTTTTTGTCATTTGTTTATGTAAACATGCGGGCTGATGTTTGGGGGTTGATGGGAGGATGGGATCGTTGTTATTGCTATGGGGTTTGATATATTTGTTGTTGATTAGTGTTTGTGGTTGGTGGGTGTAAATTCGGGAGAAAATTGTGAAAAAGGAGGAGAATAAAAATATATTTTTAAAAACTGTACAAGTCGCAAGTTTGCCCACAACTAGAATGCTGTGAACAGTTTTGGTCTCCATATCCAAGGAAAGATACACCGACATTGGAGGCAGTCCAGAGAAAGGTCACAAAGTTGATCCCGGGTATGGAGGGATTTTCTTATGAGGAGTGGTTGAGTAGGTTGGGCCAGTATTCACTGGAGTTTAGAAGAATGCAAGGTGACCTTCTTGAGACATAATGGATTCTCAGGGTGATTGACAGGGTAGATGCTGAGAAATTGTTTCCCCTTGTAGAAGAGTCTAGGACCAGAGGGCATAATCTCAGAGTTAGGTATTGCCATTAAAGACAGAGGAGGAATTTCTTCTCTCAGCGGGTAGTGAATCTGTGGAATTCTTTATCGCACAGAGCTGTAGAGGTTGAGTTGTCAAGTATATTCAAGGCTGAGATAGACAGATTTTTAATCAGTAAGAGTTACGGGGATAAGACAGGAAAGTGGAGTTGAGGATTAATACATCAGATCAGTCATGATCCTATTGAATGGCAGAGTAGGCTCAATGGGCCGAATGGCCTACTTCTGCTCCTATGTCTTATGGTCTTATGCATTTTATATGTTACAAGTTTATTATGTACCCTTGTGTTATGATCAGGCGACAAGAGATGGAATATCTCCCCTCTTTTTCCACTTCTCATTTGACCACAATAGGTTTTTAAAAAAAAGGATATGCTTGTCAATTCAGTGGCTGACTATAAAAGACACAGGCAGGTTCTCCTGAGTTTTTTAAAAAAGGACCAAGAATAGGATTTGTTATACTTAACTACTTGGTTTCAGAAAAGTAATGAAATACTGATACACACACGCGCACGAGTGAGAGGAGAGATTAAGCAATTCACAGTCCAATGAAGTTTCCGAGGTATACAGATCTTGAAGATTGCTGATTTGGCTGATTCGGGCTGAACTTGGTGATCTTCCTGGGGCACTGGTGAGGTTGAAAGATGTAGACAGAGAATTTATTGTTCTTCTGAAGATAACAGTTGCAGGGTGGAGTCCTTTCAATAAAATCACTGTCTGCAGTGCATGGAGAGTCAAAAAACAACAGATCGGGTTCAAAACATGCAAGTTGTGCAGAGAGAGAGAGGGAGAAGCTGTGATAGAAAACCAATGTGTAGCTGCCCAACTGCACTGACCAGTTTTCACTTCAGACCTTGAGCCTCTCTGAGAAATGAAAATCAGTGGTGTCATGATATTCAAACATGCAACCAATGAACATTCAGAATAGGACACAACGAATGGGCAGTCTGGACACTCAGAGGTTGCATCACCACAAGGGTGCATGACATAAACACTATAAAAGGGATGAGGCACTCACACCCTGCCTCTTTCCACAGACAGACATCTAAGGCGCGATTCACCACTCCCCACGTCGGGTGGGAGAATCACGGGAGGGCAGGGCGACTCATGACACGCTGCCCTGGCACCCCCCGCGATTCTCCCACCCCCCGCTCGGAAGAATCGCTGCTCGCCATTTTTCACGGCGACCGGTGATACTCCGGCCCAGATGGGCCGAGCGGCCTGACATTCCCGACCGGTTCACGACGGTGGCAACCACACCTGCTTGCTGCCGTCGTGAACATGGGTGCCAAATGCTCATTTGTGGCTTGTGGGGGCGGAGAGGGGACTGAGCACCACGGCCGTGCTCGGGAGGGGACTGGCCTGCGATCGGTGCCCACCGATCGTCGGGCCGGCGTCTCAAAGCGACGCACTCTTTCCCCTCTGCCGCCCCGCAAGATCAAGCCGCCATGTCTTGCGGGGCAGCGGAGGGGAAGACGGCAAACGCGCATGCGCAGGTTTGAGCCGTCAGCCGGCGTTCCGTCAGCCGTGCATGCGCGGGTTGGAGCCGGCCAAACTGCGTATGCGTGGCTGACGTCACTTAGGTGCCGCCGCGGCGTCATTCTTGGCGCAGGCCTTGACGCAAGCGTCAAGGCCTGGCGGCAGAGAATAACGGAGCACCGCTCCTAGCCCCCCGGGTGGGGGTGAATAAGGTGCGAGGAGCGGCCTCCGAGGCCATCGCGAAACTCGGCCGAGTTCACGGCAGCCTCCCCAATTCATCGCAGGAGCGGAGAATTCCGCCCCTAGAGAGTTAGACAGGGTTGATCAGCAGCATCACACCCCAGCACATGGCTTAGAGCAAGCTGGGACAGTTAGACTGAGTTACTACAGTTAGTTTAGCAGAGAGTCAAACTCATTTGAGAACTGTGTTAATAGTTCAATAAACTCGTTGAACTCATTTCAGAGTCTGGAGCATCCTTTAGTTAAGACTGCATCAAGTAGCAGCCTGTGTTATCCGAAGCAGCATAACACAACAAGTGGGTGGTTTACACTGTCACTCTGATGGGTACGGGGCCTGATAGAGCCTGCAAGGCCGGCTCCACAGAGGTTTGGGTGCCATCTTTAAAGAGCGTGTCCCAGTTAGCACAGAAACTGACTGGCCCCCAGCCCCTCCCACCAACCACCCCCCCCCCCCCCCCCCCACCTCACCCATGCACATTAGGACTGGCCGCACAAGTCTCGGGGGCACTGTCCCCCCTCATAGTCATCAGCCCTCCCAAACACATAAGGGAGCCCTTCTCAGGGGGTTGCCAAGGAGGCCCACCCTGGCACTGCCCCACAACAAGTTGGCACTGCCAGTTCAGTACCGTCAAGGGTGCTATCCTGGAAGTGCCAAAATGGCAGTGCCAACCTGACTGTGCCAACCTGTCAGACATGTAAGCCTCCCCCCAGGGGCTATATGTGTGGTAGTCAGCACTAGTTATATGTATTACGGCACTGTCCGTATGGTGGAGGTACATGGGTAAATCCCTGCTGATTGGCTCTGCCCAGTAGGCGTCGTATAAATGTGTGTGCTCGCTGGTGCTGCAGCCATTCTGGTTCCAGTTACAGGAGGCACAACACCTTTGCTCAATAAAGCCTCGATTATTCCACTACTCTCGACTTTGTGGTAATTAACAGTGCATCAATTTATTGGGCAAAGATTTTTTTAAACGATGGATCTCCGCATCAAACCTGATCGCCTGCAGCTGAGCCTTCAAGCAGCCAATGCTACGTCCGCCTTTGACCACTGGCTAGCCTGCTTCGAAAGCTACCTCCGAACATCCGCTGAGGAACCCTCGGACCCGCAGAAGCTCCAAGTCCTCTATTCACGGGTGAGCCATGACGTTTTTCCTCTCATCCGGGATGCGTCCACTTACTCCGAAGCGATGGAGCTCCTGAAGGGACATTATGTTCGACCAATCAATCAAGTTTACGTCAGGCACTTCCTGGCCACGAGACAGCAACTCCCCGGGGAGTCTCTGGACAAATTCTGGCGTGCCCTGCACATCCTAGGTAGGAACTATGACTGCCAGGCAGTTTCGGCAGTCCAGCACACCGAACTTTTAATTTGAGACGCTTACGTTACGGGCATGAAGTCTGCGTACGTCTGCCAGCGGCTACTGGAAGGCTTGACCTTGCAGGAACTAGCCAGCTTGCTAATTCATTAGAAGTGGCCTCCCATAACGTCCAGTCCTACGCCCCCGACCGCGCGGCACCCTCATGGGCATCGTGGACCCCACCAGCTGCCGACTCCAGTCCACCGCAAACCTGCGCCACGCGGCAGTCAGCCATCTATTCCTAAAACAACTAAAGGTTGCCACATAGTTAAACTGTACTTATAGAGAAGAAACAAATGTGACAGCCAGTCATGAAAAACAATTTTACTGAGTGAAAAACATGTTTACAATGTTCAATAGGTAAGGTATTTCTGCAATGATGCCCTGGGACTGAGATGATTGACCTCCAACAACCATCTTCCTTTGTGCTTGATATGACTCTAACCATTGGGGACTTTCCCCCATTTTGTTGCTCATGGGAGGTGCTGGGGAAAGCCTTTTATAGCTAAAGTGATACTGGCGTTTTTAATAGGGAACTTTTTGCATAACTATGTAATTAAATCTTTAACATTGTCCAAATGTGGTAATATATGTCATACATTTTGATCTTAGAGAATTAATTAAAGAAGGCAGATAACATTTGATAGTGCTACTGAAATAAAATTTTGACTTCACACTCAAGGCAGGTCGCGAACAACACATTGAAAATTTGGAGACAAGTTGGACAAGACCTTTTGGTTATTTACCATATTTAGAAAATCGTGCATGCTCAAATTTCTAATACCAGTGGCTTCCCAATGAGAGCAGCATTTTTCAAAATGTATCGCTGATCCTTTTTAGCAGTTACACAATCCCACACAAATACTGTTTCTTAACTTTAACTGCTTAATGCCATCTATTCCTAAAACAACTAAAGGTTGCCACATAGTTAACCTGTACTTATAGAGAAGAAACAAATGTGACAGCCAGTCGTGAAAAAACAATTTTATTGAGTGAAAAACATGTTTACAATGTTCAATGTTTGTTTTAAGACACAGTGGATATTTCCTTTTGCCTGCATGTTCCATTGGCACTTTCTCTCAAATGGAGGAGACAATTTGGCGTGGTACAATCCTGGGGCATTGCACGGAAATCTAACCGGATTTATCAGATCCATAAATTTCCACAAAATATGCAGCATTCAGCATTCTTATTATATTTGCATTTGAAGTTATATTCTCCGCACCAATAGGGATACACAGGCCCAACAATGAGGCAAATTAATTGTGGCACACACTTGCTGTTGATATGGGTCCAACAGTGTAAAGTTTGGTACTCATGTTGTTGCTGTGCATTGCTGCTGGCTCTCCATGATGTATCAGTACCTGATGTACGCTTACCAATTTAGAAGGACTTTGGGATACGTGGGGTCTATGCACCCATTAAGTGCCAGACAAATTAAGGCTCCAAGTTAGGGGAATTCCCTGCAATCCTTGAGCTTAAGCTATGTGCCTATGGGCTATATTCTCCACCCCCTTGACACCGGAAACGTGAATTGTGATTGGGCGGAGAATCGGGCACATCGCCGAATCAAACGGCATGCTCTGGTCCGTCTCCCGTGGCAAACTGGCATTTACATTTGTTTACATGTCATTAGCAGGTTGGACCTGGTTTGCTCCGGGTCTCTGCAACTTTCCGCACCTCGCAGGCAGAAGTCATGCGGGCGCAGTTTACTATAGGTATTTACAATCAGGGACTGGGCGCCATGTCTGCTGAGGGAGAGTGAGAAGATAAGCAAAGTTTGAAAAACTATTAGAAATTGTAGCGCTTGCTGAGGGTGGGGGTGGGGGTGGGTGGGGGGGTGGGGGGGGGGGGGGGGGGGTGGGGGGGGGGCTGGCTGCCAGGGTCGGGGGAGGTAGCGAGGTGTAACTTGGTGACAACTCCAAGGATTTGGGTGTTCCACTCCGGAATGGGGTGGCCTTTGTTTTAAACATACCCACAGTGGGCTAAACAGCTGACTTGTAATGCAGAACAAGGCCATCAGTGCGAATTCAATTCCCATACCCGCCTCACCGAACAGGCACCGGAATGTGGTGACTAGCGGGTTTTCACAATCACTTAATTGAAGCCTACTTGTGACAATAAGCGATTATTATTATTATTATTATTAATGGTACATGTTACAGGCCCCTGGCTGCTTACTCTGCTGACTGCTCACTGTGTCCTATAAATGTCCACAAAGCCTCTGGTTATTTGGGAGCCCACCTAGGCCACTCCTCTGGAAACCCTCAGACCCCAGCTGATCCATCCATGGGATGGGCGTGGCCAAGCTCAATCAGTGGCACATCAGGTGCCTCCACTCCTCAGTACACTCACCAGAAGTGCAGACCCCTGCAGGAGAAGCAGGCCAATAGCAGAGTTCACCCCGAACAAAGGACACACGCACCGAGGCTTTTGGCACCCTCACTGACACATTGCCCCTATCAGGGCAGACGACTCAACAGTTGGACTATCAGCTAAGCAACTCCACAGGATCACAAGCTGATTGCAAGTCCTGCCTAGCCACTGTGCTCCTGCTCCCATCCGTCCTGTCCCCGGTCAGATTGGCACAAAATGTGTGTCACACCCACGACCCACATCACATTGCAGCTATCCTCCCGGCAGACGCATGATTCCCTGCCTCACCCCCATCTGTAGGACCTGTCCACATACAAGCCGATAAACATGGGGGCGATTGGTGGCACACAGTGACCCTCTCCACCACACAACCAGGTGCCACCCTGCTGTCGGGATAACACAAGGCCCACCCAATGAGGAGACCCACAGTAGACCCCACTGGAGAGACAGGACAGGGGTCGCAGAACCTATCGCTGCCACGGGTTGCGGCAGCCCCGGTACCCCTGTTGACAGGGACGGGTGGTGAGGATAGAGGCTCCCCTGGGGACTGCTGGGGACAGGGGTGCAGCTGGGAAGGCAACATATCGCGGACGAAATGGCTAAGAGGAGAGGGGTTTCACAGGACGGCGCAACATCGTGGGCTGAAGGGCCTGTACTGCGCTGTAATGTTCTATGTTCTATGTAGGTTTGGGGGTGACATGTGGAGGGCGGAGCTGAAGTGCAATGTAGGGTCACCATGTAGCCTGTTGGATTTGGATGGGCAAGGGAATACTCATGTCGCTAACATGCTTTCTCTTCCTCCCCCCCCCCCTCGCTAACATGCTTTCTCTTCCCCCCCCCCAAGAAGATGGATTTCAGAGTACACCCAGGAATGCTGGCTGTCTACCTGGCTGCGGCTGCCACTGTAGATGCACGGGGCCTGGAGGCATAGGGCCTGCTCGGGGACGACCCTCCACAGGAGGAGCCTGTCCCAGAAGAGCAGGCACTGGATGTTAAGGCTGGAAAGCAGGCAGTCCAACAAGCCGGGAAGTAAGCGTAAAGGAGGTGCTGCATTTGCCCTTCAGCCCCGGGCCCTCCAGAGACTGCTCGCCAGGGGCAACAATGGCCACAGGGTGCGGTAAGCAACAGGCTGCCTCCACCTCTAATGTGCATCCTCAGGACACACATAGACCTAGTGGCAGAGCACGGGGGGGGGGGCTCAGCAGATAAAGGATCACTGAGAGGAGGGGGGTGGTACCACCGTTAGCTAGGTTCTGTTTGGGTCACGATTGTTCACCATTAAAACATGTCCCACCCAAGACATTTAAAGCCTTTATTATGTTATTCAGCACTGCACCCCTCCTCCCCCAGTTGCCCTCCACCCTCCCCGGCCTGGGCTCCCCACCCCCGAGGCACATCACGTGCAAGTGATGGGTGCGAGCGTCCTGTCAGCAGACAGACAGGAGTCAGACAATGACATTGATTGAGGAGCACCAGAGCTCAGGTCACAGCGGATTATCATCACCCTCCTGCCTTGTATATCGACCTGCTGACAGTACCGGCACAGGCCCATCACCCTGGAGAGTTGTAGCACAGATCCTGGGAGGGTGGATCAGGGTGATTGGGATTGAGATGGAGGGGGATACAGGGTGGGGAATGGGTGGGTGGGGGAATGGTTGGGGGGAGAGAAAGTGGTGGATCGCATGGGGGGAGGGACGGACGGTGGGTGGGAAGGGGAGAGGGGGTGAGCTGATGGATGAAGCCCAGTTCTACGAGAAGCGGGTGAGGATAAGGGTTTCCCTGGCCCTCCGGGCATGCCAGTCTCCTACCTCCACCTGTCCTCTGACTGCTCCCGTGGGTCATCCCTGGACTCGTCCTCCAGAGCGGTCGAAGCATCGGAACTTGAGTAGTCCGATGCACTGTTCAATGACAGCCCAGGATGTCACACGGCCTTATGTTGGGTCTCTGCATCGGTCTCCAGCCTCCATACTGGCATCATTATCCAGGGACCAAGTGGGTACCGTTTATACCCCAAGAGCCAACCGGTCATCCTCAGGTGTCCCTCGAAGACGTCGGGGATCTCTGACTGCCCCAGGATATAGATGTCTTGCACACTCCCTTAAAACACGTGCATGATTTTGAGGTGGTGGCTGCACACAAGATGAACGTTCAGGGAGCAGAACCCTTCCTGTTAATGAAGGGCACTCCTGGACTGCCCAGTGCCATCTATTACCCCTGGATCTGTGTCATCCCGGCAATGGTGGAGAATTCTGCTGGGCCTGATCCAGGTCAAAGTTTATATAGTCAGCTGTCCGGGAAAACAGGGTATCCATGACTTGTGTGGGATATGCCACACAAGTTCTCACTCGAGCCCTGCAATGAACCCGAGGCGTAAAAGTTCAGGGGTGCGTTGACCTTGCCGGCCACCAGGTGCGGGTATCCTCCTTCTCCACATGGTGCAAAGTCCACAAGGACATGGCACAGGTACTGCACCATCCTCTTGTTGAGGAAGAGCCTCCTGTGGCACATACTGTCTGACATCTCTTCAATGACCAGCGATGCCTGTATACCTTAGTCTGTCTCTAGCCTCCCCCACTGGGTCCCTCCCTGGCTTGATGGATGGCCGGATCCTCAGGTGTGGGGCAAGCCACTGCAGGTGGACTGCCACCACAAGCCTCTGTCGACGCTGCTGCCATCGCCTTTCCCAGCGTCTAGTCACCTGGACTGTCACTGCCACCATGAAGCAGCTGCTGTGTGGTCTATAATATCACTCACACTGTGATATCTGTAAGGAATTGGAGCGGGTGAGAAACTCACAATCGGCTTTGGCTTCCACTTCGAGAGCCTCAAAACCACCAAGCCTCCCCCACTCTTATGCTTCCCGCCTTCTCTCAGAGTACCATCCAACGAGCCGGTGGTGCTTGGGGGACCCGCCCTTCACACGCACTCCCGGCCACAGTGGGGGCTCCTGGGCACCAGACCCCAGACCCCACCAGGAAAATTACTTGGACTGGGTGCAGATCCCCTCCCAGATTCCCACCTCTTGGGTGTTTGGGTCTTGGCTGCCGCCTCTGTGGTGTTGGTGCCTCCAGTGTTTAGGTAAAATGTCCAGGCCTCACAGGCTGAATGGGATGCTAGACAATAACACTCGCCTGTGAAATGGCACGTCTAACCACATAAAACCACTTGGGAGCTGTGAAGTGCTCACACTATTAACACCGGCAATTCCCTATTAGCGATAGCATTCAGCTGTGCGGCCGGATGCCTCTACGGTCAGTGGGAGTTAAAGTGACCTTCACCATATTACAGACAGGGCTGTGTCTGGGAGCGTTCGGTGGGTGGAGAGGCAACAGCTGAAGTTACCCCTAGCATGGGTATCTATGATCCAGGGTATGATAATTAGGAATCATCCTCACCCCCTGATGTACCATCAATTCGACTCAAGACACATTTAGGATCCGAACTGTGGCTTTAATCAGCTAGTTGTTAGCCCGGTGGTCGACTACAGAGAATGAACGACCGCCGGGAACTCTGGGTACTTATATCCTGCCTCGGAGGCGGGGCCTACTTGCCTCTCGACCAATTGGAGAGCAGTCACATGACTAGTCCCAAACAATCAGACGAGAGGCACATGACCAGCCAGAGCCAATGGGAAGCCAGTGCTCTGCACCAATGGCAGTGCTCATATCCATACCACCACACCCCCCAGCCCAAGGGCAGACCCCCCCCCCCCCCACCCCTGTGCACTGGGGCAGCAGCCTCGGTGTCTCCAGGCTGATTGCCCAATATCCAAGACAGCTACTCACTTCCTCCGGTCCCCACAGCAGCTATTGCGCTAGCTTCACGTTTTTCAATAGGCGTGCCTAAAGAGTGCTCTGTGACAGCTCGCTGGGGAGCCGGTTAGATCACAGGCGGCCATTAGATTGGGGTTCTTTCCCGTTAATGGGATCGAGATTGGCCATAATTAGTGATTTTTGGTTTCTCGCCATGCCGCAGCACGATCCTGATCTCGCCAACTGGAGCGGGCTGGTTAGATTGGAAACCGACCGAAGCCTGGTGACTCTCCCACCATCCAGCCGGCTCGCTCAACTTCCCTCCTGGCACAGCTGTTTCTTATTCTCCCAAACAGAGGATTTTGCCACATGTAAAATCAATATTCTTCCTTCAATTGTGCACTTTTCCTAGTTTTAGTTTCTCCATTTGTCAGCTGTTTGCCAGTGTTTTACAAAAGAGGTCAAGATAATTTTTTTTCATACTTTCATAAGAGCTTCTTAAAGCTGTATTGCACGTCATTGCTACCTGGTCACCTATTGAATGATGTTAGAGTACTGATTTGAGAGGAACTCCAGATGTCTCTTGGGCATGCCTTTAGAGAAAGGATCAGGTGAACATGTCAGACAAGTGCATTGTTGCTTTATAAATTCAATTAGGACCTTCAGTGCACTTTCACACATTTGGGGCCGTACTCTCTCATGTGGACACGTCTAAAGCCATCGAGATAATACTGAGATTCTTGATAAAGGCCATAAGAAAACTATACATGCTCTGTGGCTGGAAACTTTGGACAACAACAGCTTTATGAGTGATAGTGATGGATACACCTGCACTGAACTGTTATTTGACAGGGTCCTTGAAATGAAAATCACTTATTGTCACAAGTAGGCTTCAAGTGAAGTTACTGTGAAAAGCCCCTAGTCGCCACATTCCGGCACCTGTTTGGGGAGGCTGGTACAGCAATTGAACCCGCGCTGCTGGCCTGCATTGGGCTGCTTTGAAAGCCAGCTATTTAGCCCTGTGCTAAACCAGCTCTCCAAGCAATTGTGGGAATTCTGCAAAATCACCGTACAATTAATGTACACTTACATCATGCATCCCTTTGACATATTGTTTGCTGCTGCTACAGTCAATAATTTGCCTTTGAAAAGTTGTTGGGAAAATGAAGGAGCCTTCCGCTTCCACCATGTAGCATTATATCATTGATTGTACTGATATCTACCTCGACCGACTAATGTTATTCCACATGGTAACGGAATGCATTACCCCTAAATGAACGTGTAATTGATCTGCAATCATAGAAAGCAAATTACGCACCTGGCTATGTAGCCTTCATAAAATCCTTTATCTTAAGGGGGTTAAGGGGGGGGGGGTTGTTGGGTTACGGGTATAGGGTGGATACGTGGGTTTGAGTAGGGTGATCATTGCTCGGCACAACATCGAGGGCCGAAGGGCCTGTTCTGTGCTGTACTGTTCTATGTTCTATGTTCTATGTTAAACAAGCCATGATGTCATAGCTGTGCAAAGAGTCATGAAGATAATTATAGGGTGAGTACAATACAATACACTACATTGCAGACACAGTGATAATAGTACAGCAAAGACTTGAGTAAAGGTAAATATTATGCATGCTTCAACCATTGGTATCCTTGTCATTCTGGAACAGTCACTAAAATGCTTGGATCTGGTGAGTTTTATAGTATAGCCCAGACAATCATGTGTGTTACTAATGATACAAAAAGGCACCAATCGCTCTTGAGGAATTGTGCAAACACATGGTGGATTCATTTATTTACAACAAGCACACGTGAACGTGTATACATGGACAGAAAGCTTGAGGACATCAGAGCTGCGGAACTGCACGTCTGTGTTCTGTTCCAGGCTGATGTGATCACATGGCGCACCTGCCTTAAATTACTGGCATGCTGCTACCACTTAAAGGCATATTACAGCAGACAAAACTATTGTAGTTTGCAGTGTCCTGTACAGGAGAAGAAAGACTTTATCAATGACAAAAGAAGGGCTCAATCATGAGACCAAATACTCAGCTGCACAACCAACAGCCCACTCAGCAAGAATCACGGAAGTCTTTAATTAAGTGCCAGTACACATCAGTCGTCTCCCTGTGCCAGCATGTTGATAAATAAAGCATTATTTGTATGGAGTCCATCCATATATTAAGATCCATGAAGGCCACACAGTTTCTCCACAACCGCTTTAATCTACCTCAGTTAAATAGAAGTACTAGAACACATTGCATATTGGTTAGCCTTCACAGAGGTGGTAGGAAGGAGAATGGCAGCTATTGTCTAGGTTTGGTTTTAGGCATGGAAATAGCCCAGTACTTCTTTTAATAAAGTCATCATCGTTAATGACTGCCAATTAATTGGCGCGATTCAGCGAATTTAAAATTCAGTTGGCTTTTGGGCACGTTTGGCGGGGTGATCTTTGGCAGCTGCAGCGCCGAGAATCACCCGGCTATTCAACGGCACTTGGCCGGGTTTGTTTGATCTTGGGGAGTTTCTCCTCATGGGCCGCACTTAGAGAAATTTCCTGCTGGTGAGCTGATGTGGACAGCAGGAATGGCTAGTCTCAGATCAAGGTGTCATTTTGATTGGCAGCCCCAATCTCCAAACCCCCCCCCCCCCCTCCCGCCCCCCCACTGCTTTCTGGACTACACCCCCCCACTCCTCAGTCTTGTCGAGGCCCCTGAGAACCCCGCTTATCCCCCCTCCAATTGTCAAGGCAACCCCCCACCAGGCCCGACCCATGGCAGTGCCAACCTGGCAACAGGTCCTGTCATGGCCACTCCTGAGTTCCCAATCAATTGGGATCACAAATGAACCTAGGAATTTCAGCCCTGTATGTGGTTTTGGATTCTTCAAAGATACCCCCACATCATATTGCCACAAGTGATGGATACTTAAATACCTAAGCATGTTCCCACCTTGCCCTCTCATGTCTGCAAGCACTGTCTCCTCTTATGTGCAGTGTTCTGTTGTAAGTAGATCTGAAAGTGTTGTGTGTAAGAAATAGAATTCTACCAAAGTGTCCAGGACAACAACACCCAGATCTAAGTGTTTGAATATGTAGCTGTATATGAAAACAGCTGGCGTGTTACTTTCTGCTTCATATTTGACCGATTTCAGGTCCACATGAGCAGCCCCAGTTTAGAAATATGGTAAAGTAAAACAGAAAACTAGCCAGTATAATAACAAAGAAAAACGCAGTTGGCAAATATCCCTGCCTTCTGTCTTTGTGTTAATGGGTCAAGTTTACAATGAGGAACAATAAAAAAACTTTGACAAGCAAACTTTTAAGAGGCTGTCACATGCATGCTCCGTTACCTTGGCAATCACGGATACTGTAACGTTTGACCCAAAGGTATGACTGCATTGCGTTGTTCTGTCTTCTCTGTCCATGCTGCTATGGCACTACTCTTTATTGTGCATGGGCCCTTTCTGCCAATTAGGGATATCCTTCACTACAGCATTCTTGCCCCAAGTGAATGTGCCAAAACAAGCACATGAAAATATTGTGCTTTTATTTTGTGCATGGTATAGCATTGAAAAGGTTAAGAGAAAAATGACATAATTTGTGTAATATATATTACTGTGCATGAAACAACACAAATCAAAAGCCTTTACAATGCATCATGGATTGCAATATTTCATAATGATGAAGCATCTTAACATTAGCCAAAATCATTTGCTTCAGTAGAGCAAAGCAGACTGATCTGTGGACCTTCCACTCCCTAGTTGGCTTCCATACAAAATAATTCTACTTGTTTTCCTCTGCTGGCTTCAAACAATGTAGTGATAGTGTTCTACATCTCATTGCCAATCTGTTTGGTGTGTGTCCTTTGCACATGTAAACATTATTGTTGCTGTCCTCAAGACATCAGTTTACTTTTAAAAGAGAATTGGCAACTATTGCAGCTGTGTGCGTTGCCGCATGTCATTCACAAGGACTGCTGACATTGTTTTTTAACATAAAATTCCTTTGCTTCAGGTTCTCCTCCACCAGCAACTCTAAATGAGATACTGTGAAACAAACCTCCTTATCTAGACCATCTTACTTCTCTACATCAGTGGAACTTCTTCAAGAGATCACGTAGATAACCTTGTGGTCAGTGATTGATGTTTACAATAAGATTTACGCGGGTTGCTGAGAAATATCATGTGTCAAAATGTATGAGAAAACCACATGAGCAACAACTTGACATTTAATCTCCATCAATACCAAATCCAGCTCTTATGCTTTACTCTCAACAGAGTTCTACTTTGTAACCAAAGCAGCTTTTTGGAAAAACATACATGATGGGCTGGGAAACATTATTGAAAGGAAGGACAGTGGGCAAGCAATGGCAGGCATTCAAGGAACAAATAGGTGAACTCCAAAAGTTGTTTATTCCTATTTGGCGCAAGAGTAGAAAGAGAACTGTGGCCCCACCATGGTTTACAAGGGAAATTAGAGATAGTATTAGATTCAAAGAAGAGGCATACAAATTAGCAAAAAAAAAGCAACAGACCTGAGGATTGGGAACAGTTTAAAATTCAGCAAAGGCGGACTAAGGGAGTGATTAAGAAGGGGAAAATACAATATGTAAGTAAGCTAGCAGGGAACATAAAAACTGTAAAAGTTTCTATCGGTATATAAAGAGAAAAAGATTGATAAAAATGAATGCTTATTTGGGCAGCATGGTAGCACAAGTGGATAGCACTGTGGCTTCACAGCGCCAGGGTCCCAAGTTCGATTCCCGGCTGGGTCACTGTCTGTGCGGAGTCTGCACGTTCTCCCCGTGTGTGCGTGGGTTTCCTCCGGGTGCTCCGGTTTCCTCCCACAGTCCAAAGACGTGCAGGTTAGGTGGATTGGCCATGATAAATTACCCTTAGTGATCAAAACGGTTAGATGGGGTTATTGGGTTACAGGGATAGGGTGGAAGTGGGGGCTTACGTGGGTCGGTGCAGACTCGATGGGCCGAATGGCCTCCTTCTGCACTTTATGTTCTAGGATCTATGAAAAGCTCCTTACAGTCAGAAATGGGGGAATTCATAACGGGGAACAAAGAAATTGCTGAGGAACTAAATTTGTACTTTGCTTCTGTCTTCACAACGGAAGACATGAATAATGTACCGGACGTTCTGAGAAACACAAGTTACAGTGAGGAGCTGAAGGAAATTAATATTGATAGAGAAATGGTTTGGGTGAAATTAATGTGAATGAAGGTGGATAAATCTCCAGGGCCTGATAATCTTCATCCCAGCGTTTTTAAGGAAGTGGCCCTAGAAATAGTAGATCTAATGGTGATCATTTTCCAAAATTCTTTGGATGCTGGAATGGTTCCTACAGATTAGAGGGTAGCTAATGTAACCCTGCTTATCAAAGAGGGAGATAGAGAGAAAACAGGTACTCTAGACCAGTGAGCCTAACGTCGGTAGTAGGGAAGCTTATATTAATTTGAGTTTAGAAGAGTGAGAGGGGATCTCATGGAAACTTGTAAAATTCTAAAAGGATTAGACAGGGTAGATTCAGAAAGAATTTTCCCAATGGTGGGGGAGTCCAGAACTATGGGTCATAGTTTGAGGATAAGGGATAAACCTTTAGGACTGAGGTGAGGAGAAATTTATTCACCCAGAGAGTGGTGAGTCTGTGGAATTCACCACCACAAAAAGTAGTTGAGGCCACAATGTTGTGTAATTTCAAGAAGGAATTAAGTCTAGCTCTTGGGGCTAAAGGAATAAAGGGATGTGGGGAGGAAGGCGGGATCAGGGTATTGAACTTGATGATCAGCCATGATCATGAGCCTTCAGCCAGAGTGTACAGGCAACAATCCAGCTACCTCAACATGTCCGAGCTCCAGTGCCGCACAAGGCTATGCCTCTCTATGGACACCGTGTCATCATTATGTCACATGATTGAGCCGCAGACCACCTCCAGCTGTGTGGATGTCAGTGGCTCTGAAGGTTACAATTGCCCTCAATTTATAAGCCTCTGGATCTTTCCAGGGGTCAGTGGGGGACCTGTATAGAGAGTCTCAATCAGCTATCCATAGTTCTGTCAAGCCCATAACAATTCTCTGTTAAGATGGGTATGCACATTCATTCATTAGGCAAGGCTATACATCAGTACGTCTTTTGATCTGTTCAAGCATTGTAAGTGATATGTTAGGAAGTCTAGAGAAAATGCAATAATTTTCATATTGTCTGCATGAACGTTTTGTGTCTGCAATCACCTGATGCTGGCTGTCAGAGATTGTGATGGGCCAGGGAAAAAAACATCCCTTGTCACCTAGGAACCATCCATTTAATTCAATATCTCATTCAAATAACCCAAACATATCAGATTGTCTCAGGGTGAAAGAATAATGCTTGTTGTCTTGGCAGTAGGCAGTACACCATCCGCAGCATTGTATTTTGCACAAATTCAGTTACTTCCATTCCTCTTCCCCATCCTCTTCCTCCTCCTCCATTTCCCCCTCCTCCATCTTCCTCATGCTCGTGCCCTCACCTTCTCACACGATAGGTGGTAGTAAGAGATGGTTCCTCACAAAGACCAGGGCTTGCAACATGCTACTACGAATCTTGGTACCCACTGAACTAACTACTGCAGAGCTTATGCCCAGCAATCTTCCAGACCTGACAATGGTGAACCCCAACCACAGGTTTCCTGACAGCTGGGGGGGGATCCTGAAAATTCCACTGACAACAGACGATCCATTTGCCAGACAACGGCGGGATATCTCCTGCCGCCGAGAAACACGCCGGTGTAGAAAATCGTCCCCTTGTCTCTGATAAGAGGGAATGAAGTGAATATGTTATTCTGTGAAAAGAGCCTCTGTGACATCCCTTATAGAGAGGTCTACCAGGTCTGCAGACTGCCAGATGTTGCTTAGTTTCCAGCAGTCTTAAAGGATTCTGATGCACAAAAGTTAAGAGCACGGTCACCTTGACAGCCACAGGCAAATCATTCCTTGGACCAGCCTGAGGCTGCAGTCATCGCTTTAACATATGGCAAATTGTAATCACAACCTCTTTTGTGAAGCAATTGGATGTCTCGTGTTGATGCTTGTGTAAGGAAATTGCTCCCTGAAGATCTTTGGCGGATGTGGCTTCATGCTGAGTGTAATTCTCCCCTTCCTCCTCCTCCGCCATATAGAAGCTTGTCTCTCTCTGTGAGTCCTCCTTTATTAGTCTAGTTATGTTCAGTTCCCAGGAAGTTCCCTTTCAGGACACTCATGCCTGGAATCAATTTATCAGCATAACATTTTAAATGATTAATAGGTTCAGACCAGCCAGGCAACTTCTTGTTGAATAGGAAAGCTCCAAAAACAGATACAATTGCAGCCAGAGAAATAATTCAGCAGTTAACTTATAAGTAATTCATTATCCCTTAAGATGCTGCTGGTAGAGATTCCTTCATTCCATTAAATGCTGTAGTCTGCTGTGCAAGATTAAAGCAGGGATTGGCTGGAGTTTGGAGTTCCTTCACAGCAGCGTTGGAATTAAGTCAGCAATATGTGCTGATTTATTTCATCACCTTGTTGTTGCTGCATATATTATGAGTGGCCATTAGACCTTCAGTCAAGATGATGTCCTACACACTATTGTGCATTGTACTTGCAGGATGAAAGAATGGAAATGCTGAAGCACCTGGGTTGAACACAATAATCAACAAAGGTTTATTAGATGGTTGTGAACTGTACAAAGGCTTGATCTAGACTGAGATCTGTGCTTCAACCGATTGACCAGAAGTCATAGTTATACGATCTGCTTGTATCGATAGCGTTTCCTCTTGAGTGATTCTGGCATATATGGTACTGGCACATCGATACTTGTAGACAACAACTGATCTGCGTGTCGACTTCACACTGGCTCTTTTTCAGTTAATACGTATACACAGGACCAGTTTGAGCCAATACGGTTGCAGGAACCCACTTCTCACTAGTGATATAGCTGCACGCCAACACTTGCTCTCCTTTTCAAACAAGCGTCTTCTAGAATTACTTTCTCTTCTCAGGATCGGCAACTGCTGATTGCATTCTACTATCTCGGATGTCTCCTGTGGTAAGAGTAGATCAAGTATAGTTCTCAGCTTCCTCTTCATTAGTAATAAAGCTGGGGAGCTCTGAATAATTGTATGTGTGGTGTTCGATAGGTTGCTAAGAAACTGTTTAAGTGCCGATGTAATGAACCATGGTGCTTGGATGTTTTCAGTGCATGCTTCAATGACTGGAAAAATATTTCGGTTAAGCAATTCGTGGATGGGTGGTATGGTGCTAATTTTATGTGTTGGACACCACTCATCTTTAAATAGCCATTGAATACTGTGGACCATTGTCACTCATGATTTGTTCTGATTTCCCAAATCTGGTGAAAATCTCATTGAGCTTTTCAATGGTTTGTTCCGTGGTTGTTGGCTTCATGAGGACCACCTCAGGCCAGTGTGGGTCTACGACGATCCTGAACATGTGCCCTTCAAATGGACCAGCAAAGGCAATGTGTAGACGTTACCATGGTATTTTAGGCCATTCCCATGGATGCAATGGGGACAACGGTGGTGCGTTCCTTACCGCCGCATTTGACGATACCAGGGTGTCCTTCTTGCAATTGTTCCAGTATTCTTTGACGCACATTTGGAGGAATTATTAGTCTTATCCCCCAAACAGACATCCGCCTTGTACCGTCAACTCGGGTTTTCTGGAAATATACGACTTTAATTCAGGATGTGTTCCCGCTATCCTCCCCTTTAATACCATTTCCAGTACCGGCCCCATCACAGGATCATTTCTTTTTTTTTAAATTATATTTTATTTTAAAATTTCATACTTAACAAACACAAAACTTCAATACAACTCTGGAAAATGTGTTCAAACATTATGCAATTATTGTGCTAACAACACAAGGGATCAGAGATATAATCATATCGAAAAACACACAACAGAGGCTACATCCAACCCCTCCCCCCTTTATCCCCCCAATCACACAAATTAACTCTACCTTCCCCTTAACAGCTGATGGCAATTAATACTTCGAAGTATGAGATAAATGGCAGCCACCTCAGATAGAACCCCTCGACCAACCCCCTGATGGTGTACTTGACCTTCTCCATATCTAAAAAGTTCATGAGGTCACCCAACCAGGCCGAGGCACGAGGCGGAGTGGACGCTCTCCATCGCAGCGGAACTCGCCATTGGGCTATCAGTTAGGCAAAGGCGTGCGCGTCCACCTTCACCCCGTTTGCAGCCCCGGTGAGTCCGATACCCGAAAATGGCCACCACCATTCAAGGCTCCAGATCGAGATTAAGAACTGCGGACATGCTGCGGAAGGAGGCCCAAAACCTCACATTCTTTGGACAAGACCAGAACATGTGGATATGGCTGGTGGGCCCACAAGAACACCCCGCTCACACCTGTCCTCTACTCCATCATAGAACCCGCTCGTCCTACTTTTGGTTAGATGAGCTCTGTGAACCACCTTGAGTTGAATCAGGCCGAGCTGCACACAGGAATTTACTCTCCAGATGGCCTCATTCCACACACCCTCATCTAAGATGGTCCCAACTTTTCCTCCCATTTCGCCTTCACCCGATCAAACGGCAGAGATTACATTGAGTTGGTCCGCTCATAGATTTTGGAGATCCCCCCCTTCCAGTCCTCGCCAACTGTAAGATTTCCTCCAACAGGGAAGACTGTGGCGCCAAGAGGAACACCATAGCAAGCCCTGCGAACAAAGTTGTGCAATTGAAGACATCGCAGCAGGTGTCCCTGGTAGTTGGTATTTCGCCAAGAATGTCTCTCAACTGCTGAGCCATCTCACTATAAACGGGTCTCTAAAGTACTCTAGCCCCTTCCCTTCCCATGCCTTAAAAGTCGAGTCCAAACCTGATGGCTCAAACAAATTAGGAGCCAACAATGACATGGCACTCAGCTTGTAATGTTGTCTGAGCTGCCTCCATATCTTCAAAGTGGAGATTACCACTGGGTTTGAGGTATATTTTCTTGAAGAGAGTGGGAGTGGTGCTGTTACTAGGGTCCAGAGGCTCGACCCTTTACACAAACTTGCCTCCATCCTCCTCCATTTGGTGTCCGATTCTCTGTACCAGCCCAACACCTTCTCCACATTGGCTGCCAAGTAATACATGAGGAAATTGGACAGTGCTAGACCCCCCCCCCCCCCCCAACTATTGGCCCTGGAGGTGCACCCTGCAAATTCTCGGTGCCCTACCCGCCCATACAAAGGAATTCACTAACCTGTTCACTCCAGCAAAGAATGATTTGGTGAGGAAAATAGGAAGGCACTGAAACAAGAATAGAAACCTCGGCAGAAAATACATCTTGATTGTTTGAACTCTGTCTGCCAGGGATAACGGTAAGCTACTCCATCTCTGTAAATCAAGTTTCACCCAATCCAACAAACCTGTAAAGTTTAATTTATGAAGCCTATGCCAATCATATGCCACTTGGTTACGCAGATATCAGCAGCTACCTCTGGCCTGGCAGAAGGGTAATACCACTAGATTGGCTCCCCTCCCTGAGGGAAAGAATAAAGAAAAGTACAGCACAGGAACAGACACTTTGGACCACCAAGCCTCTGCCTATCATGATGCCCGAACTAACAATAAAACCTTCTGCCCTTATTCCGTCCGTATCCTTCTATTTCCTCCCTATTCCCTCCTCTTAAATGTTTCTAATGTGCCTGCTTCCACCATATCTTCTGCCAGCGCATTCCAGGCACCCACCACTCCCTGTGTGAAAAACTTACCCTGCACATCTCCCTTAAACGTTCCCACTCTCACCTTGAACCTGTGCCCCTCGTAATTGCCGCTTCCACCTTTGGAAAAAGCCTCTGACTATCCACCCTGTCTATGCTTCTCATAATTTTGTAGACCTCTATCAAGTCTCCCCTCAGCCTCCGTCTTTCCAGTGAAAACAATCCTAGTTTATTCAACCTCTCTTCTTCGGCAACAATTGCTTAGGCAACGTCCTGGTGAACATTCCTTGCACTCTCTCCAAAGCTTCCACTTCCTTCTGATAATGTTGTGAGCAAAACTGCATACAATACTCCAAATGCGGCCTAACCAAGATTTTATGTAGCTGCAACATGATTTCTCAACTCCTGTGCTCAATGCCCCGGCTGATGAAGGCAAGCATGCCACATGCATTCTTAATCACCTTGCCACCTGTGTTGCCACTTTTAAGGAACTATGGACCTACACGCCCTAGATCCCTCTGTATGTTAATGTTCCTAAGGGTTCTGCCATTTATAGTATAATTCATACCTAAATTTGATCCTCCAAAATGCATCACCTCGCAATTGTCCAGATTAAATTGCCATATCTGTGCCCAAATCTCCAACCTATGTATATCCTGTTGTATCCTCTGACAATCCTCAGCACTATCAGCAATTCCGCCAATCTTTGTGTCATTCGCAAATTTACTAATCAGACCACCCACATTTTTCTCCAGATCATTTAAATATACTACAAACAACAGATGTCCCAGCACTGATCCCTGCAGAACACCACTAGCTACAGATCTCCATTCTGAAAAACACCCTTCCACCGCTACTCTCTGCCTTCTATAGCAAAGCCAGTACTGTATCCATCTAGCCAGCCCACCCCGAATCCCATGTGATTTTAGTTTTTGTACCAGCCTCCATGTGGGAACTTGTCAAATGCCTTATTAAAGTCCATATAAACTATATCCTTCCCTCATCAATTTTCTTTGTCATCTCTTCAAAAACTAAATCAAGTTGGTGAGACATGACGTTCCCCGTATAAAACCATGCTGCCTGTTACTAACTAGGACAGCATGGTGGCACAGTGGTTAGTATTGATACCTCACAGCTCCGGGGTCCCGGGTTCAATTCCGGCCTCGGGTAACTGCCTGTATGGAGTCTGCACTTTCTCCCCACGCCTGTGCGGGTTCCTCCGGGTGCTTCCGTTTCGTCCCACAGTCCAAAGATGTGAAGGTTAGGTGGATTGGCCATGCTAAATTGCCTCTCAGACTCCAAAAGGTTAGGTTGGGTTACAGGGATAGGGTGGGGGTGTGGTGCTTCTTCAAACAAAAGGGCCGGTGCAGATGGGCCGAATGGCTTCCTTCTGTGCTCTAAATTCTATGATTCTATGTTTCTAGTCCATTTTTCTCCAAATGTGCATATATCCTGTCCCTCAGTATCTTTTCCAAAAGCTTCCCCACCACTGATGTCAGGCTCACCGCCCTATAATTTTCTGGATTATCCCTGCTTCCTTTCTTAAACAAGGGAATAACATTGGCTATTCTCCAGTCCCCTGGAACCTCACCTGTGCTCAAAGTGGATGTGAAGGTATCTGTTCAGGCCCTAGCTATTTCTCTCCTTGCCTCCCTCAGTAACCTGGCCCTACTCACTTTTCCCCAGGGTTACATTATAGCCCAAGAAGGAACCAAAGCTCTTCAGCAATTTCATAATCTTGTTTATAGAGGAGAACATATGTAACATATAGGGCAGGTCATCATCATAAAGCAGCACCCTATGTTCCCCTCCACCCCCCCCCCCCCCCCCCCCCCCCCCAATTAATCCCCCTCCATCCCCCAGAAGCCTTCAGTACCATTGTCAGAGGTTTTATAACCAGAGTGGACAGGAGCGGTGACAATGGGCATCCCTGTCTTGTACCCCTGTTCAGAGGGAAGTATCCTGAACTTGTTGCATTAATGAGAACGCTAGTCATGGAGTCCAGATACTACAGCCACTCCCATGAAATAAATTTCTGCCCAAACCCAAACCTCCAAGTACCTCAATGAGGTACTTCCATTCCACTCTGTCAACTGCTTTCTCTGCATCCATAGATTTAATTACCTCCGGTTTCGGGGCTGAGGAAGACGGGAGGACAACAATCAGAACCTGCCATGTATTATACTACAGCTACCTTCTCTTCACAAATCCCGTCTGGTCTTCGGCTACTATATCCAGGACACATGGCTCTAACCGTAATGCCAGTACCTTGCCATCCACATTTAGCAGCAAAAGGAGCCGAGAAGAAACACACGCCGTGGGGTAATCTATATTTAAAATAAGGGAGATGGAGGCCTGTGAAAGCATACCCAGCAGGGAGCTACTAGCTAAAACATCGTTGAACATATCTACCATTAAAGGCACCAGCAGCTGGCCTGAAAATGTTTTGTAAAACTCAACGGGATACCCATCTGGTCCCGGAGACTTGTTCATCTGCATTGATCCAATTTTCCTCTAAGCCTAGCGGGGCCTCCAGCTCCTCCCCAACTCTCCACCTCCACACTCGGGAAGGACAGATGGGGCATATTTCTCTCACAAGGGAACAAAGTTCCCTAGCGAGCCGTTTAGCCGTATGTTCACCAGCACTCGCAGTGACCAGAAACACAATGCAACTGGCTTTGAATAAGGGGCCTGAACGGGGAACATACAGCCGAGGCCGCACATAGCCTCGTTTTATACAGTGGGGAGCTCCCCTCGCCAGAACTTCCCATTGTAGCGAGAGATTGGAACACCATTTAAAAATTGTTAAGTCTCCCTGTAAATCGCCAAGGATGTGGTCCATGGACCGTTGAAATAAAGCAGGTGCTGACATTATTTTAAAAGATAATCAGTTATGGCAGAAAAGGTCCTTTATGTGTTATAATGGTGAGCAAGTGTTGATCTGGAAAACTCCCTTAGACAATATGGAGTCGCAGCTCCATAGTTTACCCACATAACTCTACTTTGACTCCGATGCATTCTCTTCGTGGCACTATTTTCTCAGTGTAGGCGCTCAGGATGACATCTGCTGTCTTTAATAGTAGGTGATTCAATTTTTGTGCATAGATTGTCTCAGGAATTAAGGAGTCAGCAGCCCCCCGTACAGGCCTTTATTTTTATAAATTGTCCATTCAGTTGTGGGATTACCCAGAACCGATGTGATTTACCTTAAACTGAAAGTACATTCAACTTAAATTTCTCCTCAGAATGATGTGCTGTGTCTTCCTGTTATTGCTATTTTCTTACATTTTGTGAATTTTTTTGGGCGAATTTATTTTGTTTATTTCTTTTAATGTGTCTTGCTCTGTGTTTTTGTGCGATGGTTCTTCTCTGTAGCAATTGTTTTATTCCAGCAAGTTTTTGTCAGTTCTTCCACAATTTTTGCATTGGTTGTCCTTGCCCCAGCAAGAAGCCTATGAATGGCCAATTTTTGCACAGCGACGACGTGCCTGTTGTTGGGTAGTCTTTCTCTGGGCGGCAGCCAATTTATCGATCCTCATTTCTCAACCTACAAATGAAGTGGTCTCTAATTGTGTCATCTAGTGAGTCACTGAATTCACAATACTCTGCCAGGCGGTTTAGGGTCACAACAAACTGTGCTATCTTTTACCTTTGGAGCTAATCCCTTTGGTGAAATTGATAATTAATGGATTTGGTGAATAATGGCATTCTAATATTTTAACCAATTCTTGAAATGTTTTGTTACTGGGTTTCTCTGACTGAACCAGATATCGGAGTAACTTTTATTGGCAGTTTACTGCCAGTGGTACTTAGGAATGCAGGGACCATGGACTGGATTCTCCGTTTTTGGTGACTAAGTCCCCAAGCTGGCATGAAAACGGTGGTCTTTTACGGCAGGAAAACTGGCGCAAAACGGCCACCAAGTCACCGTTTTGCTGGGCACTAGCAGGGAGGCAGCTCGTAGCTCCAGCTGCCGATATGGCCCTGAGCATTCCCAGTTCCATAGCCACGCATGGCGGCGGCGGCACTCCCAATATTGGCATCAAAATGGATTCTCCACCCTGTCATCGGGGAGCGGAGAATCCAGCCCCATATCTTCTGAAATCTTATTGGCTCGGATATAATAGTTGAATCTCTCTACATACGATTTCCAAATTTTTGAGTCTTTCTCAAATGGGTCAATTGCGCTAAAGTTTCCTGCCAGTTTGCAGCGACATTGGAATGCTCTCACAATTTCTCATATTAATTGACTAGTAAAAAATGTTGATAAAAGCCAATTTTAGCAGCTTGAGATGCCAGAAGTTTTCTCTTTGCCTCACTCTACCTCCATGGTAAGCTCTGCAGTCGGCACTTCTCGGGATACCAGCTTAACTTTAAGGTTCCTTTTAAAATTTGTGCCCAACAACCTTACCGGTCCAATGCCAGGTGTGGTGTGCGATCGCTGACTGACTGTTTATCTCCCTCAACTGTCGAAAATTTTGATTTTCTTTTTCACTTCGGAAAATAATTTTTATTCTGATCCGTTCCTCATCGCCAGTTTTCTTTTTATCCTGTTGTGTATTATTGTCCTTGCAGGATAAAAGAATGGAAATGCTGAAGCACATTGGTTGAACACAATAAATCAACAGAGGTTTATTAGATTGTAAACTGTTCACCGCCTTGACCTAGACTGAGGTAAAGCTCGCAAAGTGGTCAATGACATCACGGACCATTACGTGACTAAACTCTTAAAGGGACCATGCAACAACACAACAACAACCCATGTATATAACACACACATCCTATCAGAATTGTGTGCGCACATTTCACACCTCATTTTCAATGTGCATGTAGCCATGGAGTATCTAAAAATAGGCATAAAACATCCAAATGTAGCCACTACAATTGTTCAAATTATACTCTGCCAGAGCACTTGAAACCAATTTATAAGTTCAACTGGAATGTCAGAGTAACGCAATGCCATGGATATCCTGTCTAATTAGACAACTCTCAGGACTGCATTTTCAATTTGGGGTCAGAACTCAGCTGGCTTTTGCATTTCCACGTCCTAATCCCGCACAAATGTGATTTCTAAAGGGAAAGACCCGAACTGGCCGGAGGGCAGGTTTGATGCCCAATTATTGGCACCAGATCCTGGTTGGAGACCGGGATTCATGACAGATAACATTTGACAATGCAAACTGGGCTTGCTATTGCCTGGATGAATGCAGCAGACAGGAGGGCAGAATGCCAACAACCCCACGGTCCACACATGTGCTCAAAAATGCACTTTTCAGGTGGTCTGCTCAAGTGATGGCAAATTTGTGCCACTGCATTAGCACCTCAGTTTGCCTCTTTCTTTTTTATGCAATATCTTTCATCAGCAGCCACAATGAATAATGGTTCCCCATTGTACTCCTGACAGCTGTGCACTAACATGTCCCAGACTATTCTTCCCATTATTAATTCTGAACATTTGATTCTGTCCCTCTCCAGCCTGTTAACAAGCTCTTCAAAAAATTTAAAAGCAATTTAATTGGTGGTGTGTGGGTTGCTGTTTCCACTCCACTCCCACCCTCCCTTTCAAAATTGCAGCACCTCACAGAGGCATCACAAGACTAATATGCTCTCTGAATGCACTATTTTCGCAGTAAGGCCCCTTGGGTGATTGAAAATCCAGCCCTCAGTGCTTGATTCTTGTTTGGAATTGCACTTTTAAAGGTAGCCTATGTTTATTTTGCAAGGTTAAATTTGATTGTGAAAAATTTTGAACAATGATGAATCCATTTTGAAGTTTGTAATGGAGACATGGGCCGGGATTCTCTGAGCCCGTGCCGTGTCAAAGAATCGGCAGGGGGAAGGGGGCAAGAATCCCACCACGCCGCTCCGACCCCAGGCCGCCGATTCTCCGGTGACTAGAGATTCGGCGGCAATCGCACCCGCACGGTTGCCACGGAGCCTGTCGGGAGCCACCCACTGAAATAGGCCCCCGCGGCAAATCTCGGCACGGCCGCCCGAACACCCGCCGAGTTCCGCCGAGTACCGCCGGCGTGGTTCAGATCTGGTACCACCCAGCGGGAGCCCGGATCCACGGTCGACATGGATGTCCTGGTGGGAGGCCAGGGCATCTGACTCCAGGGGGTATCCTCCAGAAGGTCCAGGCCCATGATCGGGGGCTTCCGATCGGCGGGAGGCTGCGATCTGGAGGGGGTCTACCTCCTGCTGCGTGGGCCCGCGGTTCGGTCGGCGACATGTTGCTCCGCACCGGCATGGAACCGGCAACCATGCGCATGCGCCGGCGCGGAGACGGCCGTGGCGAGCATGTGCAAACCCGCAATGGCGTGCATGTGCAAACCCGCACTGGCCGTGTAGGGCGCTGGAGCAGCGCACAGCACTCCGGCGTCATTCTAGCCCCCGAAGTAGAGGAGAATTACTGGGCCTGGAAGCTCGTTGACGCCGGCGTCAACACTTGGCCACGATATCGGTGAATCCCGGCCATGGAGTCTGGAGAGAGGGCAATTACATCCATTAGAAACAGAAGTAATTCATATGAGTTATAGAATGAAAGAAGTGGTGTTGAAAGTAAAATAATTAATTTATATTTTTGGTCAAATCATCCCAAAGTGTGCCATATTTCCATCGCGTTAATGTGCCTTGTTTCGAGATTATTTTGTTTAATTTTTCTCTGCATGTTTTCTGAAAGAAGCAAAAACTTCAGATTGGTTTTCATGAAGGAAAAGTAACTAGTAAAGTTTCTCCAGCTTGCAGAAATCTACAGCGAACCTTATATAATCTTGTTGCAGAAAGCAGTCAGTTTGATTAGTTAGCTGAGAAAGAGCTGGATAGAAGCCAAGGGAGCTGGCTTGGATAAACAGTTTATATTTGCCCAATGCCAGCTGAAGAGCCCACAGTCATGAGGTCTTTAAAGAAATTTGGAGGATGGCTCAGTCAAAAGCGAATGGAGGGCAGGATGGCATGTTGGCGCAGTGCTTGGCACTGCTGCCTCACGGCACCGAGGACCCAGGTTCGATGTGGAGGTTGCACATTCCCCCGTGTCTGCGTGGGTCTCACCCCCACAACCCAAAGATGTGCAGGGTAGGTGAATTGGCTACGCTAAATTGCCCCTTAATTGGAAAAAAAAAAGAATTGGGTACGCTAAATTTATTTTAAAAAGCGAATGGAAGGACCCCAGGAAATTGTTACCTTTAGGAAACCTGGAATACGAAGGTAAATTAACATAAAATCTAGAGGGCCGAGGCATATCCTTGTGTTGGTCACAAGACAAGTGAATGAGCCTCCACAATTTCATAAGCTAAGAGCATTCTGGAGAAGGACTAAAAAGTAGAACTGAGTTTATAGCATAAGCTGTTGTGTTAAGTTTATCATGCTTGCATTATTTTTTATATAAAATTTAATTTGATTTTGTTTAAAAATGTGAAACCTTGCACTGTAGTTGCGTCAGTTAATTTCTGGGTGTTGGGATTTCCTATTTAAATGTTGATGGTCCCCAACATGCTAGGTCAGATTAAGTAGTTGGCTCGTGTAGTACTTTCCATGGTGAAAACGTATCTCTTTTGATGCTGCTGTTGCACATGGGCAGACAGTTCATTAAAAATGATGTCCAAATAACTGAAATAGGAGCGACATCAGTAAATGTATATGGGAAGTTCTCAAGATTCTTTGAACTTTCAGCAACGTTACCAGGTTTTTATATAGCTGAGATCCTGCTGATGATAGTATACATGCCATTGGTGAGATACATACCATTGTTGCCTTCTTGTATGTTTGCATCAGATATTTCAAAAAAAGTATATCAACACATTCAAATGTTAACACCGAGCTCCTCTGACAGCTCAAGTATGCATTCTGCCCTTGGTGCAACTAGCACAGAACCAAAACTATTCCAGAGTAGGCTTGTGAAAACATAGTACGTGTTTAAAACATAAATACAACCAAGATGAAGGAACCTCAGCACCACTGAAGATGACCCAGAAATAGTTCCAGCTGAATCATTCTGTATGTGTTTTATATTTGTTGATGTATAGCTTGATACAAGTTAAAACGCCTGCTCCAGATTTAGATTTGCTGGACCAGTTAGAAGAAAAACTGAGGTAAGGAAATATATCCTCATTGGAAATAACTTAAAGGATGGGGCAAGGTTGAACTATTTCCCAAAAAGAAGGCTAGGTGATAAAGTGGATGTGGAGAGACTTTTTCTTGTGCAAAACCGAGGAGGAAAAGCAAAGCACAAGATTATAAACTGAAGAAACCACAAGATAAACCTTTCCTTAAGGGTAACTTCTGTACACTTTGAGTTATTGACTTACGGAATAAATGACTGCTTTGCGCATTAAACACTGACACAGTTTAAGTATTTAAAGGGAATTGGAGTGATTCCTAATTCAACACAGAGTATAGGATATGGCTGGAGGATGGAAAAAATGAAAAATGCTTGGAAACTGGACTTGGATGAGTGAATAATCAGAGCGGATTGAATTATCTTTTTTGTTCTCATGTTCAGGCATCCCAATTGCACGACTTTATAGAACAATTTCACTCTTGATACTGTTCTAACAGTAGTTCCTACTAATTGGATTTGTCTTCAATGCTTTGAAAAGTTTACCTTTTGACCTTAGAATCCTAGTTAGCGTTTCTACAGCACAGAGAGCCCTGTCAGCCCGTAATATCTGTGCCAGCCATCAAGCACCTATCTACTCTCATCCCATTTTCCAGCAGTTGGCCTGTATCCTTGTTTGCTATGGCATTTCAAGTGCTCATCTAAATACTTCTTAAATGTAGTGAGGGTTCCTGCCACTACCGCCCTTTCAGGCAGTCAGCTCCAGATGTCAATCACTATCTGGGTGGAAAGGTCTTTCCTCACATCCCCTCTAAACCTACTGCCCCTTACCTTAACTCTATGGCCCCTAGTTATTGACCCCCTACGTTCAGGGACAAGGTTTCTTCCTATTCACCCTATCTATGCTCCTCATAATCTTATACACCTTAATCAGCTCCCCCCTCAGCCTTCTCTACTCCAAGGAAACAACCCCAGCATATCCAACCTCTCTTCATAGATCAAAGGATCCAGCCCAGGCAACATCCTGTTGAATCTCCTCTGCACTCTCTCTAGTGCAGTCACATCCTTCCTCTAGTGTGGCGACCAGAACTGAACACAGTACTCCAGCTGTGGCCTAACCAATGTTTAAACAGCTCCATCATAACCTCCCAGCTCTCAAGTTCTATGCCTCGCTAATAAAGGCAAGTATCCCATATGCCTTCTTAACCGACCTGTCCTGCTGCCTTCAAGGACCTATGGACATGCACACCAAGGTCCCTCTCATTCTCTGTACTTCCGAGCATCCTCCCGTTCATTGTGTATTCCCTGCCTTGTTAGTCCCCCCAAAATGCATCACCTCACACTTTTCAGGGTTAAATTCCATTTGTCACTGTTCTCCCCATCTTAGCAGCCTGTCTATATCGTTCTGTAATCTCAGACTTTCTTTCTCACTATTTGCCACACCACGAATGTGTGTGTCATCTGCAAACTTACTGATAATACCTCCCACATTTACGTCCAAATCATTAATGTACATTACATCAGCAAGGGTCCCAGACCCGATCCCTGCAGAACACTACTGGACACTGGCTTACAATCACAAAAACCTTTGACTATCACCCTCTGCCTCCTGCCACTAAGCCAATTTTGGATCCACTTTGCCAAATTGCTTTAGATCCTATGGGATTTTACCTTCTTGACCAGTCTCCCATGTAAGTCCTTGTCAAAAGCCTTACTGAAGACCATGTCGACTGCATCAACTGCACTAGCCTCATCTACATACCTAATGACCTCCTCAAAAAATTAATTAAAGGTTGTAGAACGAGGGGCGGGATTCTCCTGTGGTGATATGCATCACTGTAAATACACAAGGGGTTAATGTAAATACATGTAGACTAGCTTGACACGAGAGGGAGCACCAGAGACATGACATACAGACATTCAACCAATAGGCCAGTAAGATAGGACACGACCAATGGGCATTCACGATACACACAGAGGTGACACTACCACAGGAGGGCATTACACCAACCCATATAAAAGGACGCAGCACACATGACATTCCTCTTTCCAGTGGAGACTCTCAGTGAGTACACAGGGTTGATTTGAAACACATCACACCCACCACGTGGATTGTAGCAGACTGGTTTGTCAGTCTGAGTAGCTATAGCAGAATTAACAGGAGAGTCAAATCCAAGTCGGAGAATTGTTAACAGTTTAATAAATGTGTTAAAGCTATCTCCAAGTCTGAACCTTCCTTTGTCAGAGTGCACATCAAGGAAGCAGCTTATGCCACGTCAAGAGCATAACAAAACATCTCCGACCCTCCCGCCAGGTTGGAGAATCGCTGGGGGTCGGCGTGAATCCTGCCCCCGCCAGCTGCCGAATTCTCCGGCACCGGGGATTTTGCGGGGACGGGAATCGCACTACGCCAGTCGGCGGCCGCTAGCAGCGGCCGCCCCGGCGATTCTCCGGCCCGCAATGGGCCGAGTGTCCCCCCGTTTTTTGCTGGTCCCGCCGGCGTAAATTCCAGTAGGTCCTTACCGGCGGGACCTGGCGACACGTGCGGCCTCCGGGGTTCTCGGGGGGGGGGGGGGGGGGGGGGGAGGGGCGCGGGGGTTGCCCTGAAGGTAGCTTGGCCCGCGATAGGGGCCTACAAATCCGCGGGTGTTTCTCTACTATTGAAGTTAGACTCACTGGCCTGTAATTTCCTAGTCTATCCCTATCGTTCTTGAATAATGATCCTGCAGTCCCTGTAGCCAGAGAAGATTTAAAAATTATTGTCCGAGACCCTGCAATCTGCTCCCTTGCCACCCACAATAGCCTGGGATACATCTCATCTGGCTTGGTTATTTATCCACTTTTAAGCTCCCCCAAACCATTAATACTTCCTCTCTCTCAATGTTAATTTGTTCAATTATATCACAGTCCCCTCCCTGATTTCTATATATCCGCATCATCCTTCTCCATAGTGAACACAGATGCAAAGTATTCATTTAAAACTTCACATACTTCTTCCGGCTCCACACACAGATTGCCATGTTGGTCCTTAATGGGCCCTAGTCTTTTACTGGTTATCTTCTGGCCCTTAATATACTTACAAAACACCTCTGGATTTTCCTTTATTTTACCCATCAGTGTTTTTTCATGATACCTTTTTGCTCTCCTAATTCATTTTTTAACTTGAACGTGAACTTTCTATACTCCTCTAGCGTTTCTGCTGTTTTGAGCCCTTGGTATCGGCCATAAGCCTCCCTTTTTCCTTATCTAACCCTGAATATTCCTTGACATCCAGGGTTCTCTGGACTTGTTGCTCCCAGCTTTCACCGTTATGATAACATGTTGGCCATGAACTCTCTGTATTTCCTTTCTGAATGAATCCCACTGCTCTGATGTAAATATTCCGACAAGTAACTGTCGACTTTGGCCAGACCATGTCTTATCCTATTTAAATTGGCCTTCCCCCAATTCAGAACTTTTATTTCCAGTCCATCTTTGTTCCTTTCCATGGTTACCTTAAATCCTACTGAGTTATGGTCACTATCACCAAAAGGCTCCCTCACTCAATCTTCTTCCACTTGCCCGGCTTCATTTCCTAAAATTATATCCAGTACTACCCCCTCTCTTGGCGGACTTTCTATGTACTGACAGAAAAAACTGGATGCATTTTAAGAATCCCTTGCCAAGTTACATGACAGAGGATTGACAAAGTTTTGTTTATAACGATCGGCATCATAGATTAAAGATGGTCTCATGCTGCAATATTAAATTCACCAGAAATGCCAGTTATATTCATGTAAACAGGGTACAACAATATAAAACAATAATAAATGTATTTATTTACTACTGGGCATTGGAGTCAATCACCTGGAGGGAACCCATGCAGACACGGGGAGTAAGTGCAAACTCCACATATACAGTCACCCAAGGCCAGAATTGAACCTGAGTCTCTGGTGCTGTGAGGCAGCAGTGCTAACCACTGTGTCACCGTGCCATCTTACATCACTCAAAGACTTGAGTTGCCAGTCCAGAATTGAGTTTTATTATGGGGAACTTGTGTGGTTATTCCTCCATGTTGGTGTAGTAAAGTCCTTGATCAACTACTTGGGGGACATCTGGTGTGGTGAGGATGAAGGAACTGGTACGCCGTTATTTTTGGTTGCCAGGATTAGATGCTCAAATCGAAGAGAAATTGAGGCAATGCCAGTCCTGTGCAAAACTAAAAAATACTCTACCAGTGCAACCATTACACCCATGTGAATGGCCAACACAGCCATGGCAGAGAATACAGAGATTATGCTGGTTTAGTGGAGGGTCACATGTTCCAAGTGATTGTGGATGCACACTCTAAATGGCCAGAAGTCATTATCATGAAATCCATGACGACCGAGCAAACCATTGAGAAGCGAAACAAAATATTCGTAAGATTTGGTCCATCGGAGCAGATTGTGAATTACAATGGTACTCAGTTAGCTTCGAAGGAGTTTGAGGCCTAGTTGACAGGAAACGGTATGCACCACTCAAGTCAGCTCCGTATCATCCTGCAACAAATGGATTGGCCGAAAGCTTCATTCAATCAGTAAAATTTCCATCAAGGCACCGAAGGACTATTAACAAGAAGAGGACTTCCCCATAGCTATAGAGTTGGACACTGGAATAATTTCTCATGAGGTACCATTGACTGAGAGAAATGAGGATACTTCCAAGATCACAAGTAGCCAGGTTCCAGTATGTTGAAAACAACCTAAATGAATAGCCGCCAACCTGAGAGACTATCTCATTGTGTTGTATATATGTGAATCGAGAAAATGCATAAGTGGGTCTGTTGTAAAAATGTTGCCGTTGCACTAAAGAAGTAAAGGAGGAGGGGTCTTATGTGTCATGATATACACTCATGCACATAATGAGATATAGACACTATAAAATACACGAGACATCAACACTCTGCCCCTTTCCACTGGTGACAACTGTAGTGACAGGGTGTATATATCAGTTAGCACCTTCTACACGTGGCTCAGAGCTAGTCTGGTCTAGTTAGTTATAGTAAGCATGCTTAGATTAGTAGAGTGTCAAACCCACAGTGAACTGAGTGCACTGCTTAACAAGTTCAATAAAGCGTATTGAACTCACATCACAGTTTGGAGTCTACTTTCAAGTACAACTGCATCCAGTTGCAGTCCGTGTTACCCCAGGTGAATAACGCGGCATTATGTATCAGAGAATACAACCCTGCTGGTGAAGCGGCATGTAATTTGTAGCAATGTTAGTAGAGAGTGTTTGCGTTGGTTTTGCAGTTCTCCATCTTAAGAGTGTATGAGCAATATCCCTAACAAAACCACTCATTGTGTTTGCAAGAATCCAGAGTATGGGCACCTCCACGTACTTTTTCTTTGTGGCAAAGGATATAACATATACAAATCCACATTCGGTGCAGGAATTGAAGGAGAGAAAAACATCTGCATACACAGCTCCAACAGAAGGCACTGTATGGGGAAGAAGGTCAGGGGGAGCATGAGCAACAACGGGAGGCTGAGGAACAGACACCGAGACTGCGGAGACGATTGGCAGCGCCGAGGGTCTATTGTCCATGAGTGTCCTTTCTACAAATGAGTGAGAGGCTGTGCAGAGCAAGGCTGTGATTCTCTAAGTATCTGGCCCATCGCATATGCCACATGCTCCAAAAAGAACTGACACCACCTGAATTTGGTGGCGTCAATTTCTTTGCCTCTGGATTTTTCCAAGGAGCAACTAGGGACATGTGTGGCATTTCTCAGTCAGCAACACATCAGTGCATTCAGGGGCTGACCAACCTTTACTGGAGGGCCCATTATTATGTAAAGTTTGCTCTCAATGAGCCGGACTTTGCAGTTATCCCTAGGTTCCCAAGATTGCAGGGAGTAATAGACTGCACCCATGTGGCTACTGGGGTCACTGGCAGCAGTCACTGATGTTCATCAACCGTAAGGGCTTTCATTCTGTCCAACGAGCAGCTGGTATACGACCATTGAAAGCAGATCACATGCTTATGCATGATTCCCTGAGAGTTGCCATGACTCCTGCATTCTCAGTCACTCCAAAGTGCGGGATCTTTGAGGGGCCATAAAGTTTGCAGGGATGGTTGCGGGGGATGACGACTACCCAACTAAACACCAGTGCGTTGCCCTCAAACTCCAGCCAAGGAACTCTATGACTCCATAACGCTGTTCGCACCACCGCATTCTCCCTCATCGAGCCATTCCTGACTTCTGAGGGAATAGTCGAACCATCGCTGAGAGGACAGGTCCTGCATTCACACTTGAACCTTAAGTTCTCTCACTCATTAGGATCAGATCTTAGTTGTGGTCATTGGTGTCCTGCTGATGTTCTCACTCTGTTGGCTTAAAGTCCACCTGGGAAGAAAAACTTCATATGCTATGGAAGATTGTAAACACAGCTGCGAAGGAAATGTGGACCAGTGTAGGAGTCTCATCCTATAATGCATGTCTTGGTTTGGGACTCAATCAGTTCGAAAACCCAAATGTACAGTCACATATCTGATGAGCCACTCTCAGCCATTGCTATCCCTTGGGGACTAATGATTGAGAACTCACCCACCATACACTACCAATGAAAAAATACAGAACAACAGAAAATGCTGGACAATCTCAGCAGGTTTAACAGCATCTGTGGAGAGAGAAGGGAGCTCACGTTTCGAATCTATATGATTCTTTATCAAATCTAGAGAGAACAGGGTGAGATTTATATTGTTGTGATGGGGGGGGGGGGGGGGCTGCCGTAGGTGGAGATTGACAAAAGTGTTGTGAATAAAAAGACAAAGAATGTAAATGGTGGTGATAATGACTAAGACGGGTGCTGATAGTGGCACACGAAGAGAGCAGAATGTGTTAATTGCTGAACAACAGTAAGCAGTTAGTCAAAGGACAACTGGGAACAGGGAACTTTATTTTTGTCAGAGAATTACACACATCTCTCTGACAACACACAAGGGAAGGGTAACCAAGTGACACTGAGGCTGTCATCACCTGAATCTTAACCTTTAAAGGGGGACACTGGACAATGTTTAACTAAATGGGAACAAATTCTCATAGCGAGGGGGCAGAATGGTGGTGTAGTGGTTAGCACTGCTGCCTCACAGCGCTGAGGACCCAAGCTCAATCCCGGCTCCGGGTCACTGTCCGTGTGGTGTTTGCACATTCTCCCCGTGTTTGTGTGGGTCTCACCCCCACAACCCAAAAATGTGCAGGTTAGGTGGATTGGCCACAATAAATTGTCCCTTAATTGGGAAAATAGAAAAATAAATTTCCACAGTGTGTAGCCACCTTTCCTGGCACTTTCAGCACCGAGAAACACATGGCTATAAAATGGCAACTGGGTTACATATGGAGCCTCAGCGGCCGAGGCCGACAATCGCCCTGTTTTATGCACTGAGGAGCTCTGCTCGCCAGAACTCCTCAGTGTAGCAAGAGATCATGGCGGCATTTTTAAATGGTGTCCCAATCTCCGAGGCACCCAAAGCAATCCCCAACCACCCTCCCCCCCCCCCCCCAACATACAATGGGAGGGTGCCCAGGTCCCCCTGCACCCTGGAATTACCAGGCTGGCCCACAGATGGCACTGCCAGGGTGGCACCAACAGTGCTAGTGTACCACCCTGCCCAAAGGGAATGCACCTAAGGGCCTTCAATCCCCTGGGAGACCCCATGAGTGCTGTTCTGTCTGGTCCCCATTTGTGGAGGCCATTACAGAATGGCGCTCCCCTAAGGTCTCCGAAGCAAAGGGGATACATCCCAATGCCTCGGGTACCTCGGGAATCTGCACCTTTCAGTGACACTAGCTATCTCGCAGATATGCAGATTTGTCAAAAGATGAGAGGCATTGTGAGCAGGATAGATCCGGGGAGCGGGGTCTCCCTGCTTCTATTGGTCACGCTGTGCCGCAGCGAGCTGCTTTTCGGGCGCAGCATGGCCATTCCAGTGTGAGGAAGGCTGAACTTCAGAATGAGAGGATTGCAAGGATCCAAACAAAAATGCTTTCATATGACCATAACATTCTTCAATTCTTGTATATCTTTGAACTTGAGAAGTCACCTGTACACTATCCATAAGCAAGAAATACAAAATATTGACAAAATCTTCTTCAGGCTCATACATGACTTGTAACGGCAATCATGACAAAGCATCAGCATTTGCATGTTGCTCCGACTTGCAATATTGGCTCTCATAAATGTGTGGCAATATCACCTTATCTACTGGCTGTCAAATAAGGTATACCTTTATACAGACCAAAGATTGTGGTCAAGGGTTGATGATCCATCAAAAGAGTGAAATAACATCCATAAAGGGAATGATGGAACCTTCTTACCACATAAGCCTCCTTTTCTAGCTGAGCGTCATTAATTTCTGCACTAGTAAGCGTTCATGAAGCAAATGCTCTTGGTGTTTGTCTCCTGAAGGCATTATGTGCGATCCAACTGCATCAACCCCATAGGGTGACGCATCACAAGCAAGTTGCAACTTCAGTTTGGGATTATAATGAACTAACAGCTCTGACTTCTGTAAAGCTTCTTTCACTTCTTGTATGCACTTTCACATTCTTCTGACCAGGCCATGCAAAGTGTGTGAAGGTTTCAATCATGCTGCAACCATAATAATTGATCACCCTAAAAATGACCTTAATTGTGTCACATTTTGAGGACATGGTGCTACTAAGATTGCTGACATTTTCTCTGCCTTCTTGTGTAAACCATCTTTGTCAATGATATGACCAAGTTAACTTATGGATGACTTGCAAAAGTATCACTTTTCCTTTTTTTAAAAAAATTTAGATTACCCAATTATTTTTTCCAATTAAGGGGCAATTTAGCATGGCCAATCCACCTACTCTGCACATTTTTGGGTTGTGGGGGCGAAACCCACGCAGACACGGGGAGAATGCGCAAACTCCACACAGACAGTGACCCAGAGCCGGGATCGAACCTGGGACCTCAGCGCCGTGATGCGGTTGTGCTAACCACTAGGCCACCATGCTGCCCCACTTTTCCTTTTTAACTCTCAGGTTGTGTCTCTGTAAAAGCTTCAAAGTAGTTTCCAAATTCACCAAGTGTTCCTGTTGACTTGAACCGGTGATGAGTATGTTATCTAAATAACATTGCACCCATTCAGTCCACTTAGAATTTGATCCATAGAGCTTTGAAAAAGTGCAGGCGCAGACGTCATTCCAAAAGGAAGTCTTCAGTAACGAAACAGACCTTTGTGTGCCACGATGGTGAGTAGTGGCTGTGATTCGACAGCCACATTCATCAGCAGATATGCCTGTGAAATATCAATTTTACTGAATTTCTACCCTCCGGAAATTCCAGCAAACAAGTCTTCAATCAGTGGCAGTGGACAATGAACTGTCTGCATAACAGATCTAATAGTCATTTTTAAATCTCCACAAATTCTTGGTGAGCCAACCCATTTCAATATTGGAACTATTGGTGTTGCCCAATCACTTGTAGCAACAGGTTCAATGCCTTCTGTTCATACTAGTCTTACTGGTTGTTGTTCAGTACAGTTCTAGCTTTGAGACATTTGGCTTGAATTTTAGTACCTCAACTCCAGTCATGAAGCCTAGCGAATCTTCAAACATCATTTCGTACTTCATCAGAAGTTGTTTCAAGTTGTTCTTTGAATCCACTTGTTCCCAGTCAAGTCTTTGCCAACCAGGCTCTGTGAAATAGAGCAGGACACTTTCCATAGACAACTATAATACATCCTTTAATGGTATAACACCTCTTCAGTGTATATCCTTAGGATCTCATTTGATGGTTTTAAAGACAGATGTTTCAACTTTTGAAGATAAATTGTCTCACGTATTAGCGACATTGCTGCGCTGGTATCCACTTCCATTTTAATTTCGTGACCTTCGAATTGTGGATATGCCAAAAACCATTGACAAGGTGCCCAGCTTCAGCTCCTGCAGGAGCTTGGTTACGGTGTCTTTTGAGTGACCTTGAATTCCGATTACTAATTAATAGACACGACTAGTCTGTTTAGATGTGTTATTTTTCTTGCACATTCTTGGTGTAGGAGAGGTTTTCTGAGCACAACATGTCTTACACAGTTCTTGCATGTATTTGTTTTACTCCAGCATCCCCCCCCTCCCACCAAGTATCCAACCTTGTGGTATCCATTTTGTGGATCTTCACTCCAGTCCCTAACTGTGAAGCTTCTTCTGTTGTTAGCTCCATAGAGGTAGTAACATCCACAACAGCTTTTAGAGTTAAATCACTTATAGTAAGCAGGTTCCTCTGAATAGCTTCACTGCAGAGTGAACAAACCAACCTATCACAAAGAGTATCATGTGTTGTATCAAATCTGCAATATTTTGCTAATCTTCTTAAAGTCGCTACAGATTGTACACTGCTTTCATCTTCTTCCTGACTTCGATGGTGGGAATGAAACCTTCCTGCAATTAACAACGGTCGAGGTGAGAAATGCCCCTCTAAGATTCTCATTAATTCAATGTGGAACTTATCGCCTGGTTTTGCTGGGTGAACTCAATTTTGTAGCAGCATAAAAGTTTTACAGCCATCTGTGCTAAGAAATGTTGCGACCGGTCCTCCGGTGTCTGATTTGCGATGAGAAATAATTAGAATCGTTCCTCAAATTAGTTCCAAGTCTCTCAGCCTTCATCAAACGCATCCGTGGTGCCCATTTTCTCTGCCATTTTGGATCCCAGCCCCTCGGGTCTAAACTTCAACCAACTTCACCCTTCCGATTTTTTATGGAAAGTATGGCACTCGAAATTCTCTTTAGTTTTTGCCTGACTGTTGTTCGACTTTTGTCCCCAAGTAGTGGCCCATGCAGTCAGCAGACTTCAAAATCCTCATTCCCCATAGCTCATTTAGCTTTACCATGTGTATGGTCCCTTGCAGCCCAGACACTACTCATTTCAATGGCAGGCAAGTTTCCCCCGACTGTTGGTCTTCTTACTCAGAGTTGCAGTTGAAACGTTTTTTAAACCTTCAGCCTCGGCAGCAGTGCTTCGCCAGTGTGTGTGTGTGTGTCTGGCTCCGAGAACCTTCCCTTGCTCCCGATGCCACCTCCACTATCAAATCGATGAATTTCTTCTTCCAGCAATTTTACTCGTCTCAATCCTCATCGCCAGTTTTTTGATCTGTTATATTTCTTTGTTGTCACAAAGAGAAAATATGTGGATGTGCCCACACTCTGGGTTCTTTCAAACATGTTGAGGGTTTATTAAGAGGTGTTGCCCATACAATCTGAGATGGATAACTGCAGCGCCCATGCAAAAGCACTGCTGACATCACTACATATCACGTTACGCTTTACCAGAAGGGATGTATTCTTTGATACATAACAGACATCTTTTCTCAAATGGAGTTCCAGTTCAGGTGACCTGACCTCACGTTTCCATTAATTCCTAGCTGAGAGAAAGTAGAAAAGACTAGATGTGCATATGCAGCACTTTCCCAGCCGATACATGCACGAAAATCCTGAGTTCCCAACCTAAAGATGACAAGAGACACCACCTGCGCATGTGGCACCATTTCCCAGTTGGCACATGTGCAGAGGGCATGAGAATCACACAAAAACTCAAACTGTGCATGTGCAGTCATTTCCCAGCCTGCATGTGAGCAGGAGGCCCGTGGCTCCCTGGGAACTGTAGTTCCTGGCCTCCAAACTCCCAATTTAAAAGTAAGGTTAGTATCTGGGTTTCCTAACACTGCAGTGATGAAATAGAATCTTGCAGATAAAATGAATTAATCGCTTCTCACTGCCCGAGGTGACTGTCATTTTGAGGCAGGATTCTTGGCTTTAGCTAGGAACCCTGCAGCAAGTAACTCGACTCCTAACTCCCCAAATCCCGTAAATGTCTACAAGGCACAGGTCAGGAGTGCGATGGAATAGTCTCCACTTGCCAGGAACAGTGCAGTTTCAAAAACACTCAAGAAGCTTAACACCATACAAGACAAAGCAACCCACTTGATTGCTACCCCCTCCACAAACATTCATTCCTTCCACAACTGAGACACATTAACAGCAGTGTGTACCATCTACAAGATGCACTGCAAGAACTCACCAAGGCTCCTTCGGCAGAACCTCCAACCCCATTACCATTGCTATCTGACACACATGAGAACACAGCCACCTGGTAGTTCCCCTCCAAGCCACTCACCATTTGACTTGGATATATATCACCATTTCTTCACTGTCACTGGGTCAAAGCCCTGGCCCTTCCTCCCTAAGAGCACTGTGGGTGCACCTACACCACAGGGTCTGCACTGATTCAAGAAGGGAGCTCACCATCACCTTCTCAAAGTCAGTTAGGAATGGGCAATAAATGCTGGCCTCACCAGCGACATTAACATCCCATGAATGATTATTTTTTGAATAGTCTGAACCAAAACATCATTATACATTTTAATGTACCTTTTCTGGTTACGTGGGTATGCTTTGATCTTTGGGGAAAAATAGTAATGCTGTGGAATCACTTTATGAGACCACAAGTGGAGAGTCACTGAAGGAAATTATGTCACATCTCACACCACCCAGAGTTGTGGGAGTGGATAGAATAAGATGTCTGTACGCGCGTACTTGTACTTGTGTTTTGTGTACATGTTCCAGTTCAAGTTACAATAAATAACCAACATACCTGTTTAACAGTGTGACTCCTATATCAGTCACACACTAAATGAGCAAATAATATCACAGTCAGCCCCTCAAGGCTCCACAATTCAATTATACCATGATTACCTTCATCAGGATTGTAAGCAGCAGAGCGGCGCGTGGCACAGTGGTTAGCACTGGGACTGCAGTGCTGAGCACCCGGGTTCAAATCCCGGCCCTAGGTCACTGTCTGGGTGGAGTTTGCACATTCTCCCCGTGTCTGCGTGGGTTTCACCCCCACAACCCAAAGATGTGGACGCTAGGTGGATTGGTCACGCTAAATTGCCTCTTAATTGGAAAAAAATAATTGGATATTCTAAATTTATGTTAAAAAAAAGTGTCAGCAACAGCTAAAAAATAAGTTAATGAAGAGTAGCATGAATAGTGTAAGCTAAGAACTAATATCACTCATGTTTTAATTTCTGATTAGTCTTTCTTCAGCTAGCATCACATGTAAAGAAAAATACAGGTTATCCCCACAATGAAACAGTTAATTTTAGACTGATGGCAGTAATGGAGTAATGGAGGAGAAATGGAATGATTCCAGACTACAGATGCTGTCAGCATGAACTAAATGAACTTAGAAAAGAAAGTATGCACATGTTTGCTTCTGCGCAGTGCAAGATTCTTCACCACTCCAGCCAATTATATTAATGTGTCCAAGTGCCTAAAGTTAGGAACTTCAATCCTTTTGTGAAGAAATTCTAAACATAGCTTCTGATTTACCTTAAGTTGATATATCGATTATGGTAAACATTGAGGTCCTGTGCATCCACAGTGACTTACCTCAAGTCAGCTCACTGAATGGAATATCCTTTTATGTCCTAGGGTTGAACTCGTGTGTCGTAATTCCAAGCTGCACCCTATTTACTTGTACACCCTCACTTTTTGATACATTTATTTTGGCCACAGATGAGTTACCGCAGCACCAGTTTCTATTGTTCTCGTTAGAAAAATTGTCGAATCTAGTTTTGTCCAGATCTGTAGTTCAGACAGTCGGCCCCTCCATTATCTTTTCAAAGTTCCTCTGTTCGGTACTTTTCCCATTATACTTCGGTATCAATGGTAACCTTAATTAACTTTTTTAAATGTGCACAGTCCTAAAGTTAAAGATTTTTCATCTAAGGATCTACTGTCTACAGGAATGTAGTTAATGCTACACCAGTTGTCTTATCTAACACAGCCTGCTTATTTAACAAAGAAATGTGTTAGCCACGTGCACCTCCGACTGTACGAGATCACTCATGATGCCTTCTGCTCATGTCAAGTTACCCTAACCATAGTTATTTTCCACTATTTCACCTAAAATTATCCCTAAATTTTAATCTGAGAGCTGTCTAGCAAAGTCTCTAATGTTTCTCACTACAGAGCAAAATACAAGTGATTTTTGTCAAGTGAATTTAAGGAAGTGAATTTTTTGTAATACAGAACCAACTAACAAACTGAACCTCAGGACATTCTAAAGCAGTTCACTGGTGCTGAGGTATTGTCACTTTTGCACAATTATAAACTGGCACACAGCACAGTCTCACAAACATCAATCAGTTACATGACCAGTTTATCTGGTGTCTTTTATGTGATTTTAGTTGAGGGTGAAAGGTCGACCAAGGAATAAGGAGAACTCCTCTGCTATTATTCAAACAGCACTACTTGAGAGAACAGATGGGGTCTTGGTTAAAATTTGCCCAAAAGTGGCACCTCCGACACTGTTGTTCTCCCTCAGTCAGCTGAGATGATGAGCTCACGTCTTTGGAGCGTGGCTTGAACCCACAATGTTTTGGCTCAAGAGATGAGAGTACGTCCAAGACTGGTGTCTTCTCTGATGAACAGACCAAATCATTATACCTTATCAAAGTAGTTTACAAATAAATACCTTGTTCGAAAATAATTCCAGAATAAATTTCGGAAACTCTATTAATTTATATCATTGTTAATACAGTAATATTACTGCTAAGAAACATAGTACTGATATTGGCCTACACTGCCCAGTGTTATCTGGTTCCTGAAGTGTACAGATGGTTAGAGTTAGAGACATAAAGGGGGAGGGGGGAGCTGACAAGAGGCTATTCTTAAATACTATGGATTCTATTGGTGTGGCTTAAAATTAACATGTGCATAACTGTCATTCTGAGACTTTGCACTAGCATACTGAACCCAGATGGTGCCTGGAAGGATAAGCTTTTCTGGACAACTGTGTTGGGAGAAATCTAAAACTGCACACGCATTACCTACAGTTGCTCCAGTCACTCGATCTGATCTACTATCATGTTTCATCACGAGGACAGAACTATGTGACAAAAACATTTGAGACCACATCAAGCAAGGGGTGAAACTATGAAACCATTTCGCTGATGCAATCCTGTTGACTACAGTGTCAGGAATATGATCCTTTTATATAAAAGTTTGAGAATTTACAGCTGTCCAGTGCAGAGGATCCCATAAAAATGATGCAAAAGAATACATCATAATGTTCTCAGGCATTTTAACCCCTTTTGTGGTGATATTGCCTGAGCATTCCCTATAAAATATGCAGTGAGACTTTTGGAAAGGCGATTATTCATACTATGATATGGCTTTGATTTCATGACACTTCTACTCGTTATATTGAAATGTTGTATGAGGATAACCCAAAATTATAAATTTGATGTACTCCTTTAAGAGAATTAGGCTATCTGTTTTTGTCACTAGTGTATTTTTGTACTGGCACTAATATGTAATCGGAAAAATTATACTTCAATACACTTCAATGAAATCTCTCTCATCACTTCAGCGACAGATCTGTAACCACCATAATATATCCTAAAATAATCTTTCCAGTGCAACTCTGAGGGACAAAACCTACACTTTTACTGCTTTGCGTACCGTCTACTTTCGTTAATTTGGAAGTTACTTCACTGGCATAAGATGAAAATTCAATTTTCTTTAGCAAGAAAATCTTGAATTCTGTTATTTATCTAGTTTAATATAAATTAATGTGTGATTTAAAGTTTTAAATGTTTCACAGAAAAGGCTGTACATATCAGAAGGGTGCTGTATTTCGCAAATCATCTGGATGAAAATTTTACATGGCTTAAAGCTTACACTTCATGAAATCCTGATGCAGTGCATCTGCCAAAACGAATGCGCAGCACATTACACGTGCCTTGGTGCTTTGTCCAGATTGGATTATTAGTTTGTTTAGATTGCTGCGGAGCTAAGTCTTCTTGAAAACATCCCAAATTATGGGCGACATAAACAAAAGCACTGTAACGACCCAAAGCAAAAACCAGAGAGCCAATATTTAATCAGAAGTGTTGACAGAGCCTCATATGTCTGGAATGGAGGATATAACCCCATGGGAGATGGTGTCATGTTTCAGGATTTTGTGAGCATTTTTTCACTGCAAGTTTTCAGTGGTGGTGGGTGGGGGGGGGGGGGGGGGGGGGGGGAGAGAGAGAGAGAGAGAGAGAGTGAGTTACTTTTAAATGTGAGGAATTTAAAGCAAAGTTACTGACTCAAGGTTCTAAAAGATAACTGAAAGGGAAAGCAGTTAAGGTGCTAATCCTCTCCAAAGGTTTTAAACAATAAGCAATTAATTATCTTAAATGAGATTAGCACCTCTCACCCAATTCTGTTGGAGTATCTCTGGTTCTGTCTGCACAGCATAGGCTGGCTGGTAGAGGAAGAAACACCAGAGGCACAGGCACACCCCATTCAGATGCAGCAAAAGCTGCAAAGCCAGTTGCATTTTAAAAAAGAAAGCTTTGAGGGCAAGTTCTGTCCAAGCTCAACCGTTTCACATCGAGGAGGTTAGTTAGGAGCACGGATTGAATTCTGCATTCAATTCAAGGGTGACAGTGGGGGTCTAAAACTAGGGGCAGGATTTTCCAGCCCATTCCTCCAGCGGTATCTTCTGGTCCCGCCAAAGGCAACCCCCCCCGCCCAACCATCCACCCTCTCCCAGGATGGGTTCCCTGGCGGTGGGGTGGGTGAGCCATACAAAATACCATAGACTTTAATGGCAGTCAATGGTGGGCTGCCTCTGCTGCTGGTAAACATGCTGCGGGGTTGCCGGGAAAACCCAGCCAAGGGCTTTGCAGTTAAATAATAGCAATTGCAAGGGTATGGATACAGTGCGGGTTGAAGTGAACCGGGAAACTTGGTTAAATGATAGGACAGTGGAGATACAGTGACAGACAGTTAAGGCGATATTTCATAACAGGCACCAAAGTTACATTCCAGTCAGAAAGATTCTTAATGTGAGGGATGCACCATCTGTGGCTGACTAAGGTAGTTAAGATTAATACCAAACGGAAAGAAAACGTGTAAAATTCTGTAAAGATGAGCGGTAGGTCAAAAGATTGAGCAGAATTTAAAAGCCCGCAAAGAATTATGAAAAAATTAATAAGGTTGGAGAAATTAGAGGATGAGAGAAAGCCAGCTAGAAATACTAAATCAAAATGAACAGTTTCTACAAGTCTTTAAACAGAAAAGAGTAACGACAATAAGTGCTGGTCCTCTGGAGACTGACTCTGGGAATTAATAATGAGAAATGAGAAAATGTTGGAAACTTTGAATTTAAAACAACTACAATCACCAGAGAAAATGAACCGAGAAAACTAGTAGAACTAAAAGCTGACAAGTAACAAGGTACTGATGGACTTCATCCTAGGGTCTAAAAATAAATGATTGTTGAGAGAGTAGATGCATTGGTTATAATTTTCCAAAATTCCTTAGATTCTGGAAAGATCCCATCAGATTAGAAAACAGCAAATGTAACTCCACTGTTAAGAATGGATAGAGACAGAAGGCAGGAAACTACAGATCAGTTAACTTAACATCTTTCATTAAGAAATTGCTGGAATCGATTATTAAGGAGGTTTTAGTGGGGCCCTGAGAAAATCTTAATGCAATCAGGCAGAATCTGCATGGTTTCCTGAAAGGGAGATCATGGGCACGATTTAGCAGCTTTGTCGTGTCCAGCTTGGTGTAGGGACAAGAATCTTGCAAAAGACCTTGTGGGATTCAACTGGTGGGTAACTTCTTTACAATGCGGGGGGGCGGCTACTTTGCGATTGGAGGGGGTTCATCAGCCACGGGACCTCACTGCCGGGCCCCCATTCCAAATGGCACCCCGATAGCAGGATTCCCTCCGGAATCCCTTGTAATCTTCACCATGCATAAACTTGCATGGCGAGGGATAGTGAATTGCTTGGGAGCGCAAATCAGTTCCAATTCACCTCCGGCGCAAGAACATAGGGCGAGATTCTCCGTTTCCCGTGGGTGATTTCATAATCAGCGATCGGGGGAGAAGCCCTTTTTACGACGGAACCTGGGAAGGCGCCTGTTTTCGCATGCTCCACATCCTCCAAAACGGCGTCTTCGCGACGCGTGCTGAACGCCTTTGGGATGGCCTCAGGATGTCACCTGAAGGCCCTCCCCGATACTCTGCCGCCAATGGCCGAGTTCACGTCGGTGGGGGGGACATGTGGTCCCAACAGTGCAGGAACCCGGTATGACGGCTGCGGACAAGCGGGAGCCATGCTGCTGGCCGAGGGGGTCTTCGGCGAAGACTGGGGGGACTGGTGGGGGTTGGCCAGGGGTGGCGAGGGTGTGTCCAGGGGGACACTATCTGGCAGGTTGGGTCCGTGCAAGGCCGGCGTCATGTTGTACGGCGTGACCGCTGCAGGTTGCCTCCGTGTGCATGCGTGCCCACAGATTTGGCAATTCTCCGCCGTTAATTCGATGGAGGCAGGATGTTTTACATGGAGCGGCTGCTAGCCCTTACCGGTCGCATCGTTGGTGAGGGTGCGGCTCTGATTTTTTCCACCGAAAACACCACGGATCCTCCGCACTTGGCGTCAGAATCGGAGAATCCAGCCCATAGTATCCCAAACGGAGTATCCCGACCTCTGTGTCAAAGACACTCAGTGACTTGGCCTCCACAGCTTTCTGCAGCAATGAGATCCATAAATTCACAACATTCTGGCTGAATAAATTCCTCCTCATCTCTGTTAAAAGGATCATCCCTTCAGTCTGAGGTTGTGCCCTTGGGTTTTAGAGCACAATTTAATGGGAAAAACACAGGGCCCTGTTGTGTTATGCTGCTTCGGATAACACAGGCTGCTACTTGATGCAGTCTTAACTAAAGGATGCTCCAGACTCTCAAATGAGTTCAATGTGTTTATTGAACTATTAACACAGTTCTCACATGAGTTCGACTCTCTGCTAATCTAACTGTAGTAACTCAGCCTAACTGTACCAGCTTGCTCTAAGCCACGTGCTGGGGTGTGATGCTGCTGATCAACCCTGTCTAACTCTCTAGATGTCTGTCTGTGGAAAGAGGCAGGGTGTGAGTGCCTCATCCCTTTTATAGTGTTTATCTCATGCCCCCTTGTGGTGATGCCATCTCTGAGTGTCCTGACTGCCCATTGGTTGTGTCCTCTTCTGAGAGTTCATTGGTTGCGTGTTTGCATATCATGACAGCCGCACCTTTTTTTTGTTTTTTTTTAGATGTATACCATGTGATTGTGTCTGTCCAATGTGACTGATTGAGGAATACAGAACAGAAAAACAAAACAAATGCTCATAAGTCCAGTGACTGAGGCTTGCGTCTGATCCTCATCGACCGCTGGAGAGGTGGTGGATGGGATGACGGTGTGTTGACAGGCGAGTGGGAGGCACGATTGGTGGCCTCATGGTTCGAGGTGTCTGGAGGTGGCAATTCGATGTGGAAATGGAGCGTAAAGTGGTTGTGGGAAAGCAGCTTTTCACAGTGCACTTCGATTCCTTCGCACAATGGAGCCATCAGCTGTACGTATGACATAGGATCTGGGCACGGCCTGTCGAACAACGACAGCCGGAGCAGACCACCCACCATCTGGTATCTTGATCCTGACCGTGTCTGCCGAGGATCGCAAGTCCAGATCGGTGACATGTGCGTCATAGTCCTGCTTCTGGCTGTCACGAAGCTGCAGCATCTTCTGCAGCACCGGGAGGTGATCAAGGTTGGGCAGGTGTCTGGCTGGAAGCATCGTCCACAGGTCCTTGCGGATGAGCTACTTAACAATGTGCATCCCTTTTTCGACTTTGCCATTGGACTGCGGATGGTACGGACTGGAGGTGACATGCTTGAAATTGTAACCCTTGGCAAATGTGGACCATTCCCGACTGTGGAAGCACGGGCCATTGTCGCTCATGATGGTGTTCAGGATGCCATGCTATGAGAATGTCTCTTTACACGTTTTGATGATGGTCCGTGAGGTGAGGTCTGGCAGCTTCAGCAGCTCAGGATCGTTCGAAAAGTAATCGATGATTAAGATATAGTCCCGACCATTCGCGTGGAATAGGTCAATGCCAATCTTGGACCATCGCGAGGTCTCCAGATCAAGTGGTTGGAGAGTCTCCTTGCTCTGTGCTGGTTGGAACCTCTGACAGGTTTCGCAGTACAGGACCATGTCCGTGATGTCCTGGTTGATGCCGGGCCAGTAGACAGCTTGCCGGGCCCTGGGCCTGCACTTTTCTACACCCAGGTGTCCCTCATGAATCTGCTGCAGCACCATGCTCTGGAGACGTAGCGGGTTGACTATCCTGTCCAGCTTGAGCAGTATGCCATCGATCAGCATCAGGTCATCCTTGGCGTTGTAGAATTGAGGGCATTGCCCTTTCTGCCAGCCATTGCTGAGGTTGTGGATGATTCGCTGCAACAGGGGGTCTTTGGCCGTCTCTTCTCGGATGAGAACGATCTTCTCATCTGTTGCCGGGAGAGTGCTTGCACACAGTTGTACCTGCAACTTAATGTACTGTATGATCTCCAGTGGATCATTGGGTGAGTTGACGGAGCGGAACAATGCATCGGCGATGATGAGCTCCTTGCCAGGTATGTACACCAAATTGAAATCATACCTCCGGAGTTTGAGCAGAATTCTCTACAAACGAGGCATCATGTCATTCAGGTCCTTTTGGATGATGTGGACCAGAGGCCTATTATCCGTCTCAACAGTAAATGTTGGCAAGCCGCAGACATGATCATGAAATTTGAGGATGCCGGAGAGAAGACCTATACACTCCTTCTCAATCTGCGCATATCTGGTCTCAGTGGGTGTCATTGCCCGTGACGCGTTATACTGGTATCCGGGTATCTTTGAAGCAACACTGCCCCAATGCCATCCTGATTCGCATCTGTGGATATCTTGGTCTCTCGGTCTGGGTCAAAGAATGCAAGGACGGGTGCAGTGGTGAGCTTGGCTTTCAGCTCCAGCCACTCTGTTTGCTGCTCCGCCTTCCATTAAAGGCGGTTGATTTTTTCACCAGGTTGAGTAGGGCCGTGGTTCGTGTGGCCAAATTGGGGATGACCTTGACAAGGAAATTGACCATCCCCAGGAAGCGCAGTATGGCCTTCTTGTCCTCGGGGACTTTCATTGGCTTGATGGCTTTAATTTTGTCTGTGTCCGGGTGCACACATATTGCGAAATCTGATCGCCCAGGAACTTCAGCGTGGATGTCCCAAAACAGCACTTGGACCTGTTTAGCTTGAGGCCATGGTCATGTATGCGTCGGAATACTTCCTTGAGTCGCGACACATGTTCCTTTGGGGTTGTGGACCAGATTATAATATCGTTAACGTAGACACGAATCCCTTCTATTCCCTCCATCATCTGTTCCATGATGCGATGGAAAATCCCTGATGCCGAGATGATGCCAAATGGCAATCGGTTGTAGCAGAATCTGCCAAAAGGCATGTTGAAGGTGCAGAGCCTTCTGCTGGACTCTTCCAGCTGGATTTTCCAAAATCCTTGGGATGCGTCCAATTTTGTGAATAAGCACGCGTGTGCCATCTCACTCTTGATTTCTTCCCTCTTCGGGATGGGGTAATGTTCCTGCATAATGTTTTTGTTCAGATCCTTGGGGTCAATGCAAATGCATAGGTCTGCTGAAGGCTTCTTTAAGCACACCATCGAGCTGACCCAGTCGGTTGGATCAGTGACCTTGGAGATTATGCCTTTTTGTTGGTGACTCATGAGCTCTGCCTTCAGGCGCTCTCCCAGTGGAGCAGGAACACATTGTGGTGCGTGGACCACTGGCTTGGCATCAGGCCACAGTAGAATCTTGTACTCGTACGGCAGCGTGCCCATCCCGCTAAATACATCTGGGTACTGGGTAAGGGTGTCGTCGATGCTAGCCTGAAGATCCGAATGGGACGGTGTGGACCCTTTGAATGAGGTTCAGTTGCTTGCAGGCGTGCGCGCCTAGCAGGGACGACCTGTCTGGTTTAACAATCTCGAAGCGTAAGCTTGCTTGTGTGTGTCGGCTGGACACCTGCAGATGGCAGGACCCCAGTGCCTTGATTGCGTTTCGATTGTAGTCCAGGAGTTTGCAGGCAGCTGGAAGGATTGTGGGGGGCTTCTTGATTCTCTTGAAATCCACCTGCGAAATCAGGTTGGCGGAGGCACCTATGTCCAGTTTGAACTGGATGGGGCAGTGGTTGATCTTCATCACTGCATGCCATTCGTCCTCGGAATCCATGGCCAGGATTGATTGGACTCGCGATTTGTCCGGTGTGGCGTATTTGCACTTCGTAATAATGCCCACTCGGTAAGTGTTCAGGTATTCATCATCTGGATCTGTCGCACTGCCTGGATCAGAGGCATGCATTCGGTGTTGCACACTTCTGATGCACCGCTGTCGGAATTGGGAGCGCTGGCTCTTGACTGGTGGTGCAGATCTGCACAAGGCTGCATTGTGTTTTGGTTTCCCACAGTTTAAACAGTGTTTCCCTCTTGCAGGGCAGTTTTTCTTAAAATGGGCAGTGCTGCAGTTCGCAAATGTCATGACATCGGCGTCATGGCGCTCAGTGCGTCGTTGCGCATGCGCGGTGCGGTTCTCGGACGTCTGCACATGCGCAGTGCGGTTTTCGGACACTTTGTGTTCCCGATGGCATTGCGCATGCGTTGGGCCCTGGGAAGAGTGCGCGAAATGGCCGCTGTTGTCAATGTGGAGGCGCTGCAGCCGGGGGGTGGCCTGAACACTCTCCATCTTGTGGGAGGCTTGTTTTTCACTTTCTGACATTTTGTACTGTGAATAGTGATTTTTCGAGTGCTCATGCTCAGTCAATCGCGACTGGCAGGGTCATGTGCTTGATTTTCAACAATTGCTCTCGCAGAGGATCAGACTGAACTACAAAAGCAATTTGGTCTCTGATCATGGAGTCAGTGATATCACCGAAGTTGCAGGATTGTGCTAGCAGTCTGAGGTTAGTTAGATAGGAGTTCAAGGATTTGTCTTTACCTTGCATCCTCTGCTTGAAGATGTGGCGCTCAAAGATTTAGTTGGTGTCCACCTCGCAGTGGCTGTCAAATTTGTCCAGGATGGTTTGGTACTTCGTTTTGTTCTGCCCTTCGGAAACGTGAAAGGAGTTGAAGATCTCTATTGCGTGGTCACCCGCAGTGGTGAGTAGAAGAGCTATCTTCCGAGCATCGGTCGCGCCATTGAGGTCGGATGCTTCCACATTTAGTTGAAATTTCTGCTTGAATGATCACCAGTTGGCACTAAGATTGCCGGTGGTCCTGAGCTGATGAGGAACCTGAATCTTGTCCATTGTGCCTGTATTCAGTAGCTGGTTGTCACGGATCTTGCTGAGTTGAACTAAATAGATTGAACAGTCACCCCTGGTATCATGTTGTGTTATAGAACATAGAACAGTACAGCACAGAACAGGCCCTTCGGCCCTCGATGTTGTGCCGAGCAATGATCACCCTACTTAAACCCACATACCCGTAACCCAACAATCCCCCCATTAACCTTACACTACGGGCAATTTAGCATGGCCAATCCACCTAACCCGCACATCTTTGGACTGTGGGAGGAAACCGGAGCACCCGGAGGAAACCCACGCACACACGGGGAGGACGTGCAGACTCCACACAGACAGTGACCCAGCCGGGAATCGAACCTGGGACCCTGGAGCTGTGAAGCATTGATGCTAACCACCATGCTACCGTGAGGCCTTATGCTGCCGGATAACGCAGGCTGCTACTTGATGCAGTCTTAACTAAAGGATGCTCCAGACTCTGAAATCAGTTCAACGTATTTATTGAACTATTAACACAGTTCTCATATGAGTTCGACTCTCTGCTAATCTAACTGTAGTAACTCAGTCTAACTGTACCAGCTTGCTCTAAGCCATATGCTGGGGTGTGATGCTGCTGATCAACCCTGTCTAACTCTCTAGATGTATGTCTGTGGAAAGAGGCAGGGTGTGTGCCTAATCCCTTTTATAGTGTTTATCTCATGCCCCCTTGTGGTGATGCCACCTCTGAGTGTCCTGACTGCCCATTGGTTGTGTCCTATTCTGAATGTTCATTGGTTGCATGTTTGAATATCATGACAGGCTGCATTTTGGGCATGTTTAGCAGGGTGTTTCTCAGCGCCTGCAGCATAGAGAATCATCCCACTATCACATTTTGGCGTCAGCAAGGAACACCCTGCCAAGGCCGCACTTACCTTCATTGCCTGCACTGACCAGCTGAGCTCATCAGTGCAGGAAGAGATCGGACACCATTTTTAAATGCCTCCCTGATCTCTACCCACCTCGGTACTCCCAGCACAGCCTCCAGAACCCCAGAGTGGCACCGCCAGTATACCCAAGTGGTAGTGCCAAGGTGCCCAGGTGGTAGAGCAAAAGTGCCAGTTTGGCAGTGCCAACGTGCCCAGATGGCAGCAGGAGTGCCAGGGTATCACCCTTCCCAGAGCCTGACCATCCATGGGCCTCTGACGGCCTGGGAGAATTGCTCCAGCCACCGTTAAGCCTGGTCCCTGTTTGTGTGGATCAGTACTAAACGGTGCCATGGCGAAATCTCCCAGGCATGGGCATTCATTCCCAAGCCTTGATAGCATCGGGCACAAACATACTTAAGTGAGCCTAACTACTCACTTAAATATGTAAATCTGGGTCATGCCCATAGATCTCACGAGGCATTCCGAGCATTGCAAATCCTGCGAGAGGCCCCTCCCAAGGTTTAGCGGCCTCGTCATATCACCAAGTCAGGCAGAATGAGGCCTTTCATCATCTCCCAAGTCTCTCCTACAAGTGGAGACATCCTCTCCACGTTCACTCTATCTAGGCCTTTCAGTATTCTGTAAGTTAGAATAACATTCCCCTCATTCTTCTGAGCTCCATTGAGTGCAGACCCAGAGACCTCAACCGCTCCTCATATGACAAGCCCTTCATACCTGGGACCATTCTTAGGAAATTCTTCAGGACCCCCTCCAAGGTGAGCACATTTTTCCTTAGATACAGGGCCCAGAACAGCTCACAATACTCCAAATGGGGTCTGACCAGAGCCTTATGCAGTCTCAGCAGTACATCGCTGCTCTTGTACTCTAGCCCTCTCAAAATGAATGCGAACATTGCGTTTGTCGCCAACTGAGCCTGCATGTTAACCTTAAGAGATTCCTGAACTAGAACTCCTAAGTTTCTTTGTGCTTCAGATTTCCAACGCCTATCCCCATTTAGAGTCTATGCCTCTATTCTTCCTACCAAAGTGCATAACCTCACATTTTTCCACATTGTATTCCATCTGCCACTTATTTGCCCACTCTCCTAGCCTGTCCAAGTCCTTCTGCAGCCTCCCCACTTTCTTCAACATTACCTGGTCGTCTACATATCTTTGTATTATCTGCAAATTTAGCAACAGGGCCCTCAGTTCCTTCTTCCAGATTGTTAATGTGTATCACGCAGAGTTGTGGTCTCAACACTGACGCCTGCTGAACACACAAGTCACCGCTGCCATTCTGAAAAAGGCCCCTTTGTCCCCACTCTCTGCCTTCTGCCAGTCAGCCAATCCTCTATCTATGCTGATACCTAATAATAATAATAATCTATATTATTGTCACAAGTAGGTTTACATTAACAAGGCAATGAAGTTACTGTGAAAATCCCCTCGTCGCCTATTCGGATACATGGGGGAGAATTCAGAATGTCCAATTCACCGAACAAGCACGTCTTTCGGGACATGGAGGAGGAAACTGGAGCACCCGTAGGAAACCCAAGCAGACACAGGGAGTACCGCCTGTACTGGCACACAGAGGGAGAATTCAGAATGTCTAATTCACCTAACAGCATGTCTTTCAGGACTTGTGGGAGGAAACCGGAGCACCCGGAGGAAACCCACGCAAACACGGGGAGAACGTGCAGACTCCGCACAGACAGTGACCCAAGCCGGGAATCGAACCTGGGATCCTGGAGCTGTGAAGCAACAGTGCTAACCACCGTGCCGCCCATTGGCGAATCCGTGCTGACTCAGCCCTATTTTACATGCACTTCCAAATACTCCTCAATCTCATCAAAAATAAAAGATTCTAAAATCTCACATAAAAAAGGCTATGATTGCATTATAAGCTGTTCGGAGAACATTCATTGACTGATTGCTGGGATGGAAGAAATATCTTATGAGGAAAAGTCAAACAGGTTGGGCTACACAGGAGCTTAGGAAAATGAGAGATGATATTATTGAAACATATAAGATCCTGAGGGAACCTGGCAGGGTGGATACTGAGAGGATGTTTCCCATGTGGGAGAGATCATAACTAGGGCATACAAGTTATAAACAAGTGGATTGGGATTCTCCATTTCAGAAACTAATTGTTGACTCAGAGGCTGAATCGGTGGACTTTCATGACAACTAAATTGGTGCTGGCCCTGGAGCAATTTGTGATCCATTAATGGGCTAGCACCGGCACCACATGCAACTCGAGCCATTCCAATGAAAAACGCTGTCCGATTAGCCGGGGTCGGGATTGACACTCAGGATGCCGACAAGCTGCAGCCACATATTAGCACTCCACTCCCCACACACACTCATTCCAGCTAACAAGATGGTAGCACTGAGAGTGGCATCCTTGTTTGCGGATGCGGAGGTGGATGCCGTGAACAATGCTGGATGCTGCGGAGGAGAGGTGGGCCTGTACTCGGGGTGGGAAGGAGGTTGCCAGCCACCACTGTACACCGGACCTGGTCGCAGGTGGCAGAGGCTGTGACGCTCTGGGCCCCACTGCCAGGACTGGACAGCAGTGCAGGAAGAAGCTGCACGATCTCCTCAAGGCGGCCATGGTGAGTAGGCAGCACCGTGTCCCTGGCACAAACCCCAGTCTCACACACCCTTAAACCCCCCTCCTGGAATGTGACCGAACTCCACCCGCCGGCAGTGTGCGCATTTCCCATCCTGCACCACATGCCAGCACCCATACCGGCCGCCATGGACAGGCGCCCTGGCCACGAAAGCCACCAGCTGCCCACCTCCTGTGCTGCCCGCTGTTGCTTTCCATCTCCCCTGCGACAGGGACTGGCTGCTATCCAGTCGGACCTCAGGCTCCTGGAAAGGGCAGTCCCATCGATAATGGAGATGAAGTCACAGAACCACGGACTACATGAGGAGTTGTCAGGAACCATCTAATGCCTGGAGGTGCAGTTCGAGGAGTCCAACCACCTGCAGGGGCAGGAGATGGTGCCAACAATGCGTGCCACCCAGGCCAACACCGCACGAGTGGCGTCCACGGTTGAGGCTTGGGGGCAAAGGTATCGGCCATAGGTGAAGGTGTCCAAAGCCTGTGGCACTCAGATGGCCAAGGCACAGTCCCGGAGAAAGGTGGCACAGTCACTGAGTGATGTGGCACAGTCCCAGAGGGAGATGGCGCAGTTACTGAGCTCCATGGCCACAAGCTTGGAGACCCTGCTTGAGACGAGAGAAGCCTCCACGACTGGTGGTGGCAGGTGGCGGGAAAGCCCCTGCTATGAGAGGTTTTAGCGGTTTTGCATGTCTGTCATAGTAACTTTATTGTTTCTCATGTTGCTGATGAATTTTCTTCAAAACGCCTTGTTGTTCTGGATCATCAACATGGATTTTACGTAATGTTGTTCTAATTTCACGATCTGTGCTGGAGATAAGCCTGAATTCAACGGAGAGGCTCTATAGGATAATAAAACCAAATAGAAATCCGATTGAGAATCTCTTGCTTCACTCAACAATTGCTTCACAATATGTACACCTTTTTCCACTTTTCTATTTGATTGAGGAAAATGAGGACTTGAAGTATCGTGATTGAAGTTATATGTTCTCACAAATTCCGTCTATTCCCAGCTTGCAGACCATTAACTGACATAACAGTTTGCGGTATGCCATGTCTCGCTAAAATTTCTTTACATGCTTTGATTACTACTGTAGAGGTGAGGTCAGGTAGTCTCATTACTTCGGAAAATTGGAATAATAATCAATTACAAGAACATAATCTTTTCCATATGAATGAAATAAGTCCACACTTATTTTCATCCATGGTGATGTAGTAATGTCATGTTGTTGGAACATTTCTTTGCATTGTGATAGTTGATGTTTCTGACATGTTGAACATAACATAATCATTTCTGCAATGTCCTTGTTTATATCCAGCCAGTACACAGCTTGCCTAGCGTTTTGTTTGCACTTCTCGATGCCGAGATATCCTTCATGAAGTTTGCTTAGCATTTCTGACCTGAGACTTTCTGGAATGACAATTCTATCATTTCTCAATAGTATGCCATCTAATACTGTAAGTTCAGCTTGAATACTTTGATACTGAGGACGGTGTCCTTTTGGCCATCCATGCTGTAGATGATTGATCACTCTATGCAAGGTTACATCCTTCTGTGTTTCATCACGCATCTGCTTCAGCTTTTGATTTGATGCAGGGCGTGACTCTCTGTATAACTGTAAGTGAGCTTCAAGATCATTGATTGATTCCAACGGTAGATTTTCTGTGTTGTCAGATCTCAAAAGTGTATCTGCAATTACTAAATCTTTACCAGGACTATAGATTAGTGTGAAATCATATCTCCTTAACTTCATCGTCATTCTCTGCAATCTTGTGATCATATCATTGAGATTTTTATCAATGATATTTGCGAGAGGTCGATGGTCAGTTTCAACTTTGAATTTATGCAGACCATAAACATAAATATGAAACTTAGATATGCCAATATCTTAGCATTCTTTTTCTATTTGCACATATCTGCACTCTGTTACTGTCATGGCTCTTGATGCATATGCAATGAGTATCCAATTGGTGTGGTCGTCGTGCTGGAGAAAGGCTGCACTTATGCCATCTTGATTAGCTCCTGTCGAGATTTTTGAGGGCTTAGTTGGATCGAAAAAATTCAAGCTTGGAGCTTGTAATAGTTGTTGTTTAAGGTCTAGCCATTTTGCATTATGACGTGGAGTCCACTTAAATTCAGTGTTTATCTTAATCAATTGACGTAGTGCAACAGTTCTGGAAGATAGATTGGGGATGAATTTCCTGAGGAAATTGATGAAAGCAAGAAATCTTAGTAAAGGTTTCCCCGAACAGGCACCGGAATGTGGCGACTAGGGGTTTTTCACAGTAACTTCATTGAAGCCTAATTGTGACAACAAATGATTATTATTATATTATTAAAGCTTTCTTGTCTTTTGGTTGCTGCATTTTTTTGATTGATTCTATCTTGTCTTCATCCGGTCTGATGCTTTTGGCTATGATGTCATCACCTAGAAATTTTAACGATGAAGTAGCAAATATGCACTTTGCCTGGTGTAATTTTAAACCATGCGTTTGAATACTTTCCTTAGCCTAGCAATGTGCTCTTCCTCAGTGGTAGACCATATAATGATGTCGTCTACACAGACTTGAACACCATCTATGTTTTCGGTCACTTGCCCCATAATTTGGTGAAAAATCTCTGAGACAGAGAAGATCCCAAAGGGCATCCCATTAAAGCAGTACTTTCCAAAAGACGTGTTGAATATATATACAGAGGAGCTTGCTTGAGTCGTCAAGCTGCATCTGCCAAAACCCTTGCGATGCATCCAACTTTGTGAAAATTCACGCATTCGACATTTCAGAAGTGATTTCTTCTCTTTTGGGAATAGGATAATGTTCTCTCCGTATGTTTTTGTTAAGATCCTTTGGATCCATGCAAATCCTGATATCTCCTGACGGATTTTTTTAAGGAACTAACCCAATCAGTCGGTTGTGTGACCTTGGATATAAAAGCTTGAGATTGTAATCTCATGAGTTCTGCTTTCAATCTTTCTCTCAGAAGCGCTAGAACTCTACTGGATGGATTATGAGCTTCGCATCCTTTTTGAGCAGAATTTTATCCAGATATGGCAATGTGCCCATACCATGAAAAACATCAGGGTATTCACTGAGTAACTGTGAAATGTCACCTTCTCATCTTGATGCCTCATTCGTGTGCATGAAGATCTTTTGAATCAACTGCAACTCCTTGCATGCCTGAGCATCTAATAAAGAAGATCTGTGGTCATCCACAATCTCAAAACGCAGTGTTCCTGTATTTCTCTGTTGAGAGCTGTTAAATGACACAAATCATGTGATATAATCTGATTGCCATTAGAATCTTAAAATTTGCACGCTGCAGGTAAAATCCTCTTGGATAGATTATAAATCCTGACAGTTGAGCAAATTGGCAGAAGCACCAGTGTCAAGCTTAAATAATATAGGGTTGTTATTAATATGCACGGTTGTTGTCCATTCATTGTCATGACTAATGATGTCTGCTTTCTGAGGAATCTTCTTTATTGCTTGGAGATCTTTTGTTGTTGCTTTTAGATTTGACTTTGTTGCTTGAAGATCTGTCTATGTTGCTTGAAGACCTGCCGTTGTTTCAATGACTCCAACAAAAAAATGTGTTTTCCAAAGAAAAACTTTCACCTTCGTCTGAAAAATTCATTTGTGAATTTTTATTTTGAGTTTTCTCAATGGTTCTTACATTGAAATACTTTTTCCGTGTGGTAGGGAGACAAAGAGCTGATGATTTACATTGAGAAACATAGTGGTTTAATTTTGAACACTTTAAACGTTTTCCTTGAGCAGGATAATTCCCCTTTAAGTGGACGTTACCACATCTGTAGCACGTCATGATGTCGTCTCTCCAGGGCAGCACGGTGGCCTAGTGGTTAGCACAATCGCCTCACGGCGCTGAGGTTCCAGGTTCGATCCCGGCTCTGGGTCACTGTCCGTGTGGAGTTTGCACATTCTCCCCGTGTCTGTGTGGGTTTCGCCCCCACAACCCAAAAATGTGCAGAGTAGGTGGATTGGCCATGCTAAATTGCCCCTTAATAGAAAAAATAATTGGGTAATCTAAATTTATTAAAAAAAAGAAAAGAAAAAAAATGATGTCGTCTCTCCGACTCATGAGTGACGTTCGCGCATGCGCAGACTTTTTCTTTGAGTCTCGCATTTCTGAACGAACTGCGCATGTCCTGAGTTGGAATGTACGCCAGCTAGATAGCTGTCATCTCGAACGTGCTTCTTTGCTGCCTTTAACATTCTCAACCTCGTTGTAGACGTTTTTGCCTTTTTCTGAAGGCTAAAATTCCAAATACAGGTTTTTACTCTGCTCATTTGAAATGCACATTTCGATATCAATTTTTAGAGTTAAATAATTTTTCCATAATAGAGCTTCACTTCGACTTTCGTCCGTTATTCCATAAATGATCTGATCTCTGATTCGTATATAAGGAGCAAGAGGGTAACTAGAGAAAGGATTGGCCCACTCAAAGACAAAAGAGGGAATTCATGCGTGGAGTCAGAGGAAATGGGTGAGATTCTTAATGAGTACTTTACATCGGTATTCACCAAGGAGAGGGACATGATGGATGTTGAGGCTGTGGATGGATGTTTAAATACTCTAGGTCAAGTCGGCATAAGGAATGGGGAAGTTTTGGGTATGCTAAAAGGCAGTAAGGTGGACAAGTCCCCAGGTCCGGATGGGATCTATCCCAGGTTTCTGAGGGAAGCAAGGGACGAAATAGCTGGGGCCTTAGCAGATATCTTTGCAGCATCCTTGAGCACGGGTGAGGTCCCGGAGTAGTGGAGAATTGCTAATTTTGTCCCTTTGTTTAAGAAGGGTAGCAGGGATAATCCAGGGAATTATAGACCTGTGATCTTGACGTCAGTGGTAGGCAAACTGTTGGAGAAGATACTGAGGGATAGGATCTATTCAGATTTGGAAGGAAATAGACTTATCAGTGATAGGCAGCAAGGTTTTGTGCAGGGAAGGTCACGTCTTACAAACCTAATAGAATTATTTGAGGAAGTGACAAAGTTAATTAATGAGGGAAGGGCTGTAGATGTCATATACATGGACTTCAGTAAGGCTTTTGATAAAGTTTCCCATGGCAGGTTGATGGAAAAAGTGAAGTTGTATGGGGTTCAGGGTGTACTAGCTAGATGGATGAAGAACTGGCTGGGCAACAGGAGACAGAGAATAGTGGTAGAAGGGAATGTCTCAAAATGGAGAAAGGTGACTAGTGATGTTCCACGGGGATCCGTGCTCGGACCACTGTTGTTTGTGATATACATAAATGATCTGGAGGAAGATATAGGTGGTCTGATGAGCAAGTTTGCAGATGATACCAAGATTGGTGGAGTTGCAGATAGCGAGGAGGACTGTCAGAGAATACAGCAAAATATAGATAGATTGGAGAGTTGGGCAGAGAAATGGCAGATGGAGCTCAATCCAGGCAAATGTGAGGTGTTGCATTTTGGAAGATCTAATTCAAGAGCGGACTATAGGGTCAATGGAAGAGTCCTGGGGAAAATTGATGTACAGAGAGATCTGGGAGTTTAGGTCCATTATACCCTGAAGGTGGCAAAGCAGGTTGATAGAGTGGTCAAGAAGACATACAGCATGCTTGCCTTCATTGGACAGGGTATTGAGTACAAAAGTTGGCAGGTCATGTTACAGTTGTATAGGACTTTGGTTCGGCCACATTTGGAATACTGCGTTCAGTTCTGGTCGCCACATTACCAGAAGGATGTGGATGCTTTAGAGAGGGTGCAGAGGAGGTTCAACAGGATGTTGCCTGGTATGGAGGGTGCTAGCTATGAAGAAAGGTTGAGTAGATTAGGATTATTTTCGTTGGAAAGACAGAGGTTAAGGGGGGACCTGATTGAGGTCTACACAATTATGAGAGGTATGGACAGGGTGGATAGCAACAAGCTTTTTCCAAGAGTGGGGGTGTCAATTACAAGGGGTCACGATTTCAAGGTGAGAGGGGGAAAGTTTAAGGGAGATGTGCGTGGGAAGTTTTTTACGCAGAGGGTGGTGGGAGCCTGGAACACTTTGCCAGCGGTGATGGTAGAGGCGGGCACGATGGCATCATTTAAGATGCATCTGAACAGATATATGAACAGGCGGGGAACAGAGGGAAGTAGATCCTTGGAAAATAGATGACAGGTTTAAAGGATTTGGATCGGCGCAGGTTGGGAGGGCCGAAGGGCCTGTTCCTGTGCTGTGTAATTTTCTTTGTTCTTTGCTCTTTGTTCTGATTAAAGAGTCATGTAAATCAACAAAATTACAAGTCTGGGCAAGAAGTTTAAGATCAATGATAAAGCTAGTGATGGATTCTCCATTTCTCTATAAAAGCTTGTGAAACCTGAATCGCTCCAGAAAATTAATTGGTTTGCATTTTGCAATGATCATCAAATTTTGTGACAATCCCCCTGAATTTACTTTTGGCTTCGCCTTCAGCAAATATTAACGAATTATCAATTTTGTTAGCTTGTTGATCTGCCAGGGACAGAAGCAAAGCTAAGCGTCTAGCTTCAGTGGCTGTATTTAAGTCATGAGCTTCTAAATAGAGCTGGAATTGCTGTTTAAATAACTTCCAATTAAGATTTAAGTTACCGGTAGTCTTCAGATGTCTGGGAGCCTGCACTTGGTCCATCGAATAGATTTTCTGTCGAGGATCCGTTTGCTGTGATGACTTCCACAGTCGAACAGTCAGTATCAGAACTTTTTCTTTTCTTCTCTATTATTTTTACTAGTTGTTCTTAAGGCTTGTTTTTACCTGGTACCATGTTATATTACTGAATTGTAATATGAATATTACTCTTTTGTCTTGCTGAGTTGTATTGAATTTGGATGACAAACAGTCGAAGACTTCCAGATAATGACAAATTATTTATTAAGTAATATAATCATATGCTCGTGAGGTCTTTCACTTTAATACTTTGACTAGTAAAACAAATAAGTAAGAATAGATTAAACTAACAATCATGATACTAGACTACACTCTGATCTGATCACGTCTTCACTCTAGCTGTCCTTCACACACACACTAACTAAAGAAAGAGCGGGAAACTCCTTATATAACTCCTGTTAGTGTTGCAATCTAGTGGTCATCTGTCTGTACTTTACATTAACTAAATATGTATTAACACATACAGATCACTACAGGGGCACTGTGCGCAATCACGGGCCATGGTGGGCAGTCAGGGTGCATCAAGATGGTTGCCATGCATGCTGAAGCAGTGGCGATCTGTGTCTGGACATCCCAGCCCAGGGAGGGTCATCCCAACCCCACGGCCCATCCCCTGGTCACTCCTCCCCCGCCCCCCCCCCCCGGCTACTCTCCCCAGCCCTCGCAGTTGCCCCCATCCTCGCCCCACTCCCAACCCTCCTATCTCGTCTCTCTCCCTCAACATCACAGTGCCTATTTCCCAATTTTTAAAATTACAAGTGAAACTCGCCATCGGTAATTCCTCTTGGCGAGGCAGAGCCTCGCGGGAGCCCCAGAGAATACCGGATCAGACCTGTTAGTGATATACCAACGCAGTTTACTGTATGTGCGGAATGGAATGGATTGATGCCGCTGTCAAGGAACCGGAGCTTGGCATTCTGCCTGGTGACCGCGCCGCCCACAATTTTCACCTCGTGCGTGATTCTCCCCCCAATAGCCTTTCACAATTCCGGCGTCAATGGACGGTGAACCCAGCCGTGGTCTCCCATTTAAGATTGAGTTCAGGGAATTTTCTTTCCCCTCAGAGGGAAATTAACCTGTGAAATTCTCTTTGCCAGAGACCAGTGAAGAATGGGTCATTGAATTGCCTGACCAGGGAGCCAAAATGTTTCGAGGTAGACAGCAGAGTAGGGTTGAGGTCACAATCAGATTAGCCATGATCTTATCAAATGTGTGGAGCAGGCTCGAGGGGCCCAATGGATTACCCTTGCTCCTAATTCTTGTGTTATTGGGCTCTTGTGAGTAATGCAGATGCACTGATATGAGGACATGAGCAATCTTCATTATGTTCTGTTATTCCATGAAGTCAAGCGTTACTGTTTGAATTAAGTTAATCAAGCATTACATTTGTTCTGTGTATTCACTTCTATGGAATAAAGCAGCTTGACAATTCCTTACTCCTCTCACCTTGTTAGATGTTTTCTAATTTTGCTTTCAAAACGACCACATCTGTAAGAGATATCACAGAATCACAGAATTTACAGTGCAGATGGAGGCCATTCAGTCCATCGAGTCTGCCCAGCCCTTGGAAAGAGCACCCCACCTAAGCCTACACCTACACTCTATCCCCACACTTCCACCTATCCCAGTAACCCCACCTTAACTTAGCTTTTTTCGACACTAAGAGCAATTTAGCATAGCCAATCCACCTACCCCTGCACATCTTTGGGATGTATATTGGATGGTATTTTCCAGTCACACCCACCCTGGAACCGGAAATTCCCACCAAGGTCAATGGACCTTTGTCTGGTCTGTCAAATTATCCGTCCCACCCACATGGATTCCCGAGGCTGTCAGAACCCGAAAATTATAGGCCATAGATATCCAGGCCAGAATGCGAAAGGTACAAATATTACACCCCATATACTATAATTAAATATTGGGTGCTATGGGCACATCCTTAAAGGTAGGATGCCCAACCCGTTTGCAGGAGTGTCTTAAAGGAGTATCTAAAATCAGAAAATGTTGGAAAAACTCAGCAGATCTCGCAGCATCAGTGGAGAACAAAACAGAATTAATGGACGAGATCCACTGGTTGTCCTCGCCGGCGGCTCACCCCAGGTTTACTGGCGGCGTGGGTTGGATCCAATGGGAAATCCCATTGGTAGCAACAGGCGCAGAAGATCACGCTGCTGGTCAATCTCGGGCCACTTCCCACCGCTGAGAAACACACGGAGGCCAGAGAATCTTGCCCAATGTTTCAAGTCCAGGTGACGCTTCCTCAGGAGTATCTAACGCCACTGTACCTGAGAGAGTATTTATAAGTATCCAATATTTGCTCAGATTCCAAGCTACCGCACAAGGGCATTAAATTGTGGAGCAGATGTGTCAAGATATAAGCATACCCATTTGATAGATCCTGGGCTGGATTCTCCAGTCCCTAAACCGTGTGTTTCTTGGCAGCGCAGCATTCGCTAGCGCCGAGATTCTACACTCCCGTCGCTTGTCAGTGAGATTTCTCATTGAAGCAACCCCACGCTGCCGGGAAACCTGTGAGCAGGGGTGTGCTGCCGGCAGGAAAATGGCCGGAGGATTCCGGCCTATATATTTACAAAGAGCCATCTCTCTCCTCTATTGTCCAATGGTATTTGAAAATAAATCATCATCAATACCATTGAAATCTGCTACAAAAATTAATACAAATGTCAAATCTTTAGTGTATCATTTACATGTCTTGACCAACTATATGGACGGCGCAACATCGAGGGCCGAAGAGCCTGTACTGCACTGTAATGTTCTATGTTCTATATCCTGACCTGATCTGTTCCATATGACAAAGATTGTCAGTTAAATTGCTCAAATCAGATAAGCAAAAATCGTGGAATTTTCCACGTGTTTCGTGGTAGCGAAGAAGGTCCATCATTGACCAGCAGTGGGATCTTCTGGTCTTGTGGCTGTCAACAGAATTTTCCATTTTATGGTATGCCCATTCCTTATCTTGGTCCTTGTGCAGTCTTACGATTATTGCCCGCGGTGATTGCACCGGTATTGTCTCTTGGCAGAACGACCTGTGGAACCAGTTACCTCTGGGGATTTAGTGAAGCTCTCGTCCCCGACCAGTTTACCCAAGCATCTTTGATACAAACTCAGTTGGGCTTCTACCTCCTGTGCCCTCTGGTAGCCTGACGATTGGAGGTTTTGGCAGCAGGACCTGTTCTCTTGGTCATCCACCTCGGTCTTTAATGCTCTTTGAGTTGCTGCCAACCTTGCAATCTCAGCCAATAGCGAGGCGATCTGCTTATCTTGTTCAGTGATAGCTTTCTCCACTTCCCGGATCGTCATTCCTTAGGCCTCCAGTTGTCGCTCCACCCTGTTTATTGTTCCCCATATGGGGACCAACGCGGCCTCAACTGCCGTCTTCAATGCCAACATTAGGCCTTCCTTTACCACCTCCCTATGCTTTTTCTGTTGAGATGAACTCCATCAGCTTCTCCGTTGATGACTGGGACGGTGTTGGCACCTCTGCTGGGTCCACTATGTTTGCATTTGCGTTGCCACACAGGTCCCCCGGCTCCGATGCTGGGGTCTTTCTCTGCTTTTGCTCCCCTTGCGACCTGTCTGTTGGTTCACGCCGATCCCAAATTGGGTGAATTGTTGGTGGGAGGTTGGTTGTTTTTTTTTTGAGGGTTTGGTGCCCATTCCCCAGGTCAAAAAGGTCCAAAAATAAGTTTCCAGTCAGGAGGCACCTGACTGAAAAAAATAGTGACTCCATCATTGGAAACCAATGGTGACCAATTTGTCCAGTCAAATAATTCAGTCATATAAATAATAAAACACCCTAAATTACCAAAGAAACGTCACTTCTAATATTTGCATCTTTTTAGGGTATAAAGGGAATAACAAAGTTATAATTCACCCTGAGTAACCATTGTGGAAAAATTCTAGTTTTCAGCAAACATTAAAAAGCCAAAGGATTTTCATAAAAATCTGATTTTGTTTCAACTATGAAATTGCTAAATATTATGATATGCAAAGATAAAGAGATAAAAGAAACTCAATGAGAAGCGAGTACAAAGTGGGTTGGTTGGGGGGATGTTGAGATCCTTCATTGATCTTTAGCTGCACCCACCGGTTCAGTTTGCATATGCCCCATGAACATCAGTTATTCCATTTCTATGTAAGGGTGGTTGCTCCTAAATCAAGTGTGGAGTTGACAGATGGAAAAATTGATAGCTTCGATTTGGCTACATTGAGCTGTTGAAAATCTTGATTCATCCAAGTCTTGAAAGGGAATTTAAGAGTCGACAAATAGCACACAGTACCCATTGTAGAATAATTGAATCATAGCACAGTTAGGGCACAGAAAGAGGCAACTTGGTCATCATACTTGAGTAGTCTCTACTAGAACCATTCATGCAGTTCCAAATCCATGTGATTTCCCCAGACATCTGCAAATTTTCTCCCTTCAGCTTCTTATCCAAGTCCTTTTTAAAAGTCACAAGTGAATCTGCCTTCACAACATTCTCAGGCAGTGCATTCCCAGATCCTAACCATTTACTGCATAAAAATGTTGGTCGAGATGACTTAACTTTCCACCAATGGAAACAGTTTCTCCCTATCTGCTCTACCTAGGCCTCTTTTGATAATCTTAAACACTTCCACTAAAAGTTATCTCAGTCGGCTGGACTGCTGGCTCGTGATGCAGAGCAATACTAATTCCTGGGCTGCTAAAGTTATTCATCAAGGCCCCACCTTCTCAACCTCCTGCTCCTCACCTGAGGTATGGTGACCCTCAGGTTAAATCACCACCGGTCAGCTCTTAAAGGGGAGAGCAGGCTATGCCTCTGGGATTGTGTCGACATCTATCAAAGCTCCTCTCAACTTTCTCTAAGGAGAGAAAAGCCAACTTCTCCAATATATACATGTAATTGAAGTCCCTCATTGCTAGAATCTTTCTTGTAAATCTTTACTGTGTCCTCACTAAACTATTCACATCCTTCTTAAAGTATGATGCCCAGAACTGGGCATAATAGTCCAGTTGAGGTCAAGTAAGTGTTTTATGGACATTCATCATAACTTTCTTGCTTTTGTAATCTACACATATATATATATATAAAGCTCAGGATCCCATATATGTCGCAAACAAATGAAAGCATTTCTAACTTCAGCATAACTATTTCAACTGTCCAGATCCAGCCCAGCACATGGCACCTCCACATCCTGACCCTGTCAGGGAACCCCCACACCGCGCCGGCAACCCCTGACCTCCCCGGCCCAAACGTCCCTCCCCCAACCCAATCCAACCCTCTCTGCCCCCACCCACCCCCCCCCCCCAATTGGACGCACCCAATTGACCCCCCACCCCCCACATGAACCCGCCCTGCAACCAGACCCTCCCCCACCACCGATGTGACTCTTCCCGCCCGACTCAGCCCATAAGCCCCCTAACACAATCCGACATTCACCAACACCCCCCCCCCTGAAATCCCCACCCCGATGTCTGAATGCCCCTGATATACAACACTGCCCCTCCCATTGCCAACACCCAACACCCCCCCCCCCAATCCCATTTACTTAACTTAAACACCCACCTTCCCCCTGGCTTGTTATTTTCAATGGGACACCACCTGATTTTGGCAGCTCATGCTGCAAAAAAAGTGTCCTCCTTACATTTCGACGCTGGAAGCAGGGATCTGCTGCGCTGCCTGAATCTCACCCGGCCTGCATCAGGAAAGTACTGCGAGTCAGGGGCTGAAGAACAGTAGCGCAGGTAAACCGGTAGGGAGTTGCAATCAGCTGCTGAATGCTAGTCCAAGGGAGTTATGGCCCATTATGTCTAAAATATTGTAAGAAGTCTTACAACACCAGGTTAAAGTCCAACAGGCCTGTTGGACTTTAACCTGGTGTTGTAAGACTTCTTACTGTGCTCACCCCAGTCCAACGCCGGCATCTCCACATCATGTCTAAAATATTAACATGAACCATGTACCATTTGCAATACAATGATCACAAAACCCATAAAAAGTACATTCTCCCCGGTTAGCCTGGAAGTGCGCCCAAACTCACACTTGAGTAAGTTGCTGGATTGCCATGAAATTTCTTAACCACTGTTTTTAATGTTCTGATCAGCAAATAATAGTTTGGGAAAAAACATTGTGAACTTAACTATAAAACTGTAATTCCGAATTACCACTGGTGCTTTCAAATTTTGCAACAAGGAGCTGGATGAACAACAAGCTTATTAAAAACTCACCAGACTTGTATGTATTGTAGATTATCGCATGTTCTCTGTAATATGTCTCCTCTACTTCTGTTCCTATAAATTACTGATCACTTGGTGTGATGATCTTTCTGACACTTGGACAAAATTTGTTTTCCTCTTAGGTAGTTCCTTGGGACTAAAGATGACTTGCTTCCATTCTGGTTCGATGAGTTCTGACATGGGCTAACAAGTCCACAGTACAATCTGCAGACTCTGCCCCATCCAGGGCAAGTGGTGTTTGGACGTTTGTGCACTCTCTCCAACACTTCGACTTCACCTCTGTGTCTCTCAATGTGCTTGAGTGAATCTTCTCCATTTTAATTGATCACATAAATTTACTTTATACTAGTTTGAACCCATGGCCGATGATCTTACCAATACAAACTGTTTTAAAGTAGTTTTCCAGATTTATTCCTTCTAAGGCTGAAAAACTTAGGTTACTTCAGGTTCTTTTTGTAACGCAGACTTCCAGCATTAATCCTGTGGCTATTTCCTGTCCTTCTTCCAATTTTCGACTGTCTCCCTTGGCATCACTATAGCAAGTAGTAGACACAATAATTGAGATGATTTCTGACTAAAGCACCATGCAGCTTGATCATGGAGCATTCTGATCTGTATTCTACTGGAAAGTAGCTATGCTTGTACTTCGACTAAAGAGTGATCATCAGCCCCAAAAGGTTCCATTACTTGATCTCCTACAGCTGAATTTCTAATTCTTCAGCAACATTGCACACAAATCACCATTGGGCCACTTATTAAAATCCTCACCACAAAATTCCTTTTCAATGTTAGTTGTGAGTGCTGCTACCCACTACATTTTCCAATCCACAGCCAAGCATGGTACCCAGCCAAGCTCCTCAGCCAAGCTATTCCTGATCCTATACCCTATTCAAACCAAAGGACGGATTCTCAATGGAAAATCTGCTCAGGAAATTCTGCGCCTTGGAGCAGCTCAATCTATTTCTCCCATTATTGAAAATTCAGGGCTATAATAAAATACAGTCCTGTGGAAAAATGAAGTCATATTGTTCCAGAGGCTAGTTAACACCTCTTGTCCTATTGCATAGTACTTTGGCATAGTACAGGAGATGCTTCCTAAAAACAATATAATTCAAGCACAACCCGTTTTCTATAGCGGCACGATAGCACAGTAGTCACTGTGGCTTCACAGCGTCAGGGTCCCAGGTTCGATTCCCGGCTTGGGTAACTGTGCGGAGTTTGCACCTTCTCCCTGTGTCTGTGTGGGTTTCCTCCGGGTGCTCCAGTTTCTCCCACAAGTCCCGAAAGACGTGCTTGTTAGGTGAATTGGACATTCTGAATTCTCCCTCTGTGTACCCGAACAGGCGCCGGAGTGTGACGACTAGGGAATTTTCACAGTGACTTCATTGCAGTATTAATGTAAGCCTACTTATGACACTAATAAAGATTATTATTTCAAAAACAGTTGCACCACTGTAATGTTGCAGCATTGCTTCTTTCCATAGTCATTTCTCTGAGCCTGTCCAACCCGATGATTTCTACCATGAGGAAAGATCAGTAGATATGTTTTGTGAAAACAAGCTGTGCGACATGTCCACTCTGAGTGCTTGTTTGCACAAGGCTTGTCAAGTACTGTAACCACGAAAATCCATCTGGGTGTTACATTTCACAGTTCTGAGATTTAACAAGAATTAGGCTAGAACAAATCAGACAGAAACATGTTCTGAATGGCAAGTGTTGTTCAGTCTGACTGGACTGAGAAGGCAGAAACCCTGACTCACGGACACAGTGCATGACTTCCGACAGGTTGCTGTCGCCTTTTTAAAAAATTCAAATAGACGTTTCACCAAAGCTCTTAGCTTTAGTTTTTAATTGATCCTCTCACCACATCAGTATATTCCTGTTAATGTGTACCTTTCTAACTGTTGTTCAGAGCAAGTGGAGGCCAGAAGAAATAAAATGAAAGCAAAATACTGCAGATGTTGGAGACCTGAAATAAATACAAAAAGTGGTGGAAAAACTCAACAGGTCTGGTAGCAGACTGCAAAAAGAAGAAAGATAGTTAACGTTTCAAATCCAAAAAAGGACACTAGTGAACCTTAGATAGAAAGACTGGCATTGTTTCAGAGCATCGTCATGCAGCAACTAAGGCATTTTTAGGAATTCTTTTTATAGTTAAAACCTAACTGTGTTTGACACAGGAAAGACAACAATTAAGTTGTTGGCCCCTTTTTAATTTTACTTTCTGAAAGGGCCGCATCACATTTCAAGACTACAAATGGGTTTTGTGTACTACATAAATGTATCTGTTACATAAATAGAAATCATAAATATATATTGTTCAACAAAATTGTTGTGGTTATTGGATTGTTTTAAGTTTTACCTTCACTAACAGTGAAAATAAAAATTTTCAGAACAGTCAATCTCCAAATACAATCTAATTTTTGTTCTCCCAACACTAGCTTGTAGCAAAGGACAATTGGACATGGTTATCACACAGCCCCGAAGATACCGGCAGAATGGTAACTTCAATGGACATCAATATCCCCGTATTAAAAATTTTGTGTTGGCATGCACAGTGTTATAACCTCTTATTCAATCTTTTCCAATTGTAATTCCAATATTATAATGTCAACAGTTACTTGTCACATTTACTTGTAGCTATAACAATCACACCATAAGGTGGTGCTTTAATAGGAATCCCAAGGTTAAATTATCATAATGGCCTATAATGGTTATCTGTCACAACACTAGATGGCGCTGTATTATCTTGTCCCACAAATCATTCAAAATGCTTCCTGTGATGGGGATGGGGGCGGGGGGGAATAATTCATCCACCATTTTTAGTAAATAAAATCTTAATGTCCAAAATAAGATTAAAAACAAATTTTAAAAAAATACATAATTCACAATAACGCGTAAATGTATCCATTCAATTGTCTTTCGTGTCTCTTAATGTCTGTATTCAAAACTTTACTTCAAGTCTGTATGAAGCGTTGAATGGATTTTTCTTTTACTTCATTGCAGTTGGAGTTTTCGATCACATCAAGTTTCATTGATTCTGCAGCACTCAACTCAATAGAAGAGGCTTTTCAGCTGATCTGCACTGATTGTTTCATGTACTAACGAAGCCTTAAATGCACATCTCAAAAGGTCAAACTTTGGAAAAATTCTCCAATAAAAGAGATAGATGAAAAGATGTTAAGGAAGATGAAGCAGGATTGAAAGGTTAAAGTGTGGGGCAAGGTCATGTCCTGACTGTGAAGACCAAGTGAGAGGGATATTGTGGAGATTGGTGATGTTTTGAGGAAGAGGGGTGCCATTGGTAGGACAGAAGAGATTCTACGACTTCACTCAGCTTGGAGCTTAGATTCCAGAAAACAATTGTGCAGTGAATGTAATCTACATGGACTTCAGTAAGGCTTTTGATAAGGTCCCACATCAGAGACTGATTAAGAAGGTAAGTAGAGCTAGGGAAATTTGGCAAATTGGATTCAAAATTGGCTTAGTGGCAGGAGGCAGAGGGTAATGGTTGAAGGCTGCTTTTGTGACTGGAACTTCGCAAATGACACAAATATTAGTGGTGTGGTAAAGGAAAACCTGAGATTACAGGCGATATAGGCAGGCTGATCAGCTGGGCAGAACAATGGCAAATGGAATTTAACCCTGAAAAGTGCGAGGTGATACATTTTCGGGGGGGGATTAACAATGCAATGTTAGGACTCTAGGCAGTACAGAGGTACATGTCCAAAGATCTCTGGAGACAGCAATACAGGCAAATTAGGTGGTATTAACAGCATATGGGATATTTGTCTTTATTAGTAGAGACATAGAATATAAGAGCAGGGAGGTTATGATGGAGCTGTATAAAATGCTTGTTAGGCCACAGCTGCATACAGTTCTGGTTGCCGTACTATAGGATGGATGTGATTGCATTCGAGAGGATGCAAAAGAGATTCACCAATATTTTGCGTGGGTTGGAGTACCTTCTGGAAATGCTCGACACTCATCTCAGTGAGTAAGGTAATGATCATTAAACCCAGACCATGAGGTCTTGAACTGAAGCATTTTTTGCATGTTCAACAAAACAAAAATTCAAAAGGATATGGACTGCATTTTCTTTGAAAAAACGTGCACCTCCGAATGGTTTTGAGGCAAAGAATGAGTAAAATCTATCAGCCTGAATCACTGTTGCAATCCTGACCCAAGAACAATGGGCTAGATTCTCTGATTTTGAGGCTATCTCCTCACGCTGGCGTGGGAACAGTGGCGTTTACGACCGGAAATGCAGCGCAAAATGGCCACCGATCTTCCATTTGGCTGGGGGTTAGCAGTCGAGTAGCGTGGAACACCCGGCTCTAGCTGCCTGTATGGCCCGGCCTACAAAATTGTGCCCCCCCTTTGGCTGGCCACCCCCCAACAGTGCTCCCAGCTCCTGACAAAGTCCTCCCTCCCTGCGGATCGGCCTTCCCGCAGACTGTGGCGGTGCTGGACTGAGTCCGCAGCCGCCACACTGAGTTCCCGACAAGTGAGACCATGAGAGATTCACACCGTCGGGAACATGACTGGTCGGGGGCGGAGCATCGGGGGGTGAATTTCAGGCAACGTCCTGAGGCCGTCAATACGGCGTGCGGCGTACTCCTGCAGTACGCTGTTTTGGATGGGCGGAGCATTACGAAAGCGGCGACTCCCACAACTTGGTTGGAAACGGGTATTTTCTGGCTGATCATCGAATGCGATTGCAGCGTCGGCGACCGGAGAATCCAGCCCAATGTTTATAAATTACACAAAAGTTGAATGAAGTTAGATGCTAGAAGGTTTTCATTTTGCCAGAAAATAGACTACTTATGGAGTAAGTTACGTGATGATTGCTGATTTTCTATATTTATTCCAAAGCGTGAGCTGGACTGATTCCTGACTGAGGCAGCAATCACATCTGGCAAAAGATAAGTGGCAGGTAATACAAGACATGGTCAGTGTGGCCTTCTGGATTAGTGTTGATATCCTGGGGCAGGATGAGGTGGGATCAGAGAAGGCTTTTCACGACTCCCAGGGGATTGAAAGAATCCTGCTGAGTATTTGAACCATGATCCATGTGATATTATGACTGTATGAAAAATTTCAGCTACATCATCTGGTGTTTCCCTTGCTGATATTTTCAAATGTTTGTATATAAAACAATAAGACCCAATAACTATCTTCCCAGATTTACTCCTATGTTACGTAAATGGAGGCGGACCTTTTTACCTGAACACCTTGTGTGTTTGGCTCACTTCTGTCTCCACCTGGGGGCTGCAGCCATATGTGGCAGGCCTGACTCCAGCCCGTCCCCGGAATCCCCACCATGAAAATAGCGTTGGTATGCACTTCTGGTCAGGAAGTTGCAAATGTTCCGACTCCCAATTCTCACCTTTGAACCCCACGCCCTAAGTGAATAATGAAATGGAAGTAACCATAGTCCCCAAGGACCATAGGTTGCTCTTCTTTCCTCTAGTGGTGATTTAACCTGAGGGTCACCAAACCTCAGGAAAGGGGCAAGGTTGAGAAGGTGGTAGTTATTCAAATATCTGTTCACTGCAATTTAAAGATGTGAAGACTTTTATATTTTGAAATTTGAATCCCTATATTATGATTAAAGGAAAGATAAGGAAGTGTAAGAGGTTAAATTGAGGAACTCAGAAGGTGTTTGCTTCCTAAATACTCATAACATTTATGTGAGGTTTTCAGGCCCAGAAGGTTTTATTTATGTCCTGGACAGAGGAGAGAAAGGCAAACTGAACTCCTTTATTTTTATCACTGTTTATGCATAAACAGATGTGTTCTAATTTATTGAAATAGGCTTGTTCCCCAAATTCTCTTCTCTTTCGTGAAGTCAATTTTGAAATGCATCACAGCAAACCTTCTTTCGGATTAAATCAGAGGTAATGTTTATTCATACATTCAAACCTGGGTGATGGTTGTTGCAACTACATGCATACACACAAGCACACAAGAAGATAGGAAAGAAAAATGTTTCACAACTAGGAATAACTTAAAATTAAAAGAACCAATGATGTGGATACTTGTCCATATGAATATCAGAGTCTAATGAGGGTTCTTTTCACAGTAGTTAAAGTTCAGATGGGCTCAGCTAGCTGAAGGGAGGAATTTTGAATTCCTTCAAAGTTGGTGCTGGCGCAGCATGATGAGGTTGATATCGAAGACTTAGCCCACTTGACAAGCAATGGCAAAAATTTACAAGAGAAACAGGCTTTGAGGCTGTTTAGACCTGAGGCAGGCTTTCTTGTCGACCTGGAGTCCGGCTTTGGTTTTGGCAGGTTCTGTATTTAAAAGCAGACTGCCCTGAAAGTCCAATAATGTAACATTAAACAGCCAGACTCAAAATGTCAGCTCCTTTCTCTTGCTACGGGTGCTGTTAGACCCTATGAGATTGTCCAGTATTTTCTGTTTATGTAACATTAAAACTTTCCAAAGGTCAGAAGAACTTCGGTCATGTGGTGCTGATCATTATGAATCAGTTTCAGGTAACCAATCAGTCTCTATATCTCTGGTGAAAATCTATTGTTCATTTTAGGAGATGGATGGTAGCTAGTAACACTTCCACAGGTATAACGAGTTTTGATGGTTGTCCCTTTGTTACAAGTCCAAGCTAGGAAGACAGATCATCTGCTACTCCCTCCCCTGTTTCATATAAATGCATTAAATTTAATGATAGGTGTGAGATTCCACAAGGATGAATGTTGAGCTTTGTCTGTAACTGTTGTTGAAAATTTATAAAACTGTAGTCAACTTGTAAATCAAATGACCTGTAGCAGTCATATTTTAGTCCAGCAAAGTACATTTTTTAAATGAGCAGAAAGTAAGATTTGATTTGAGCAGTTTGTGATCTCTTACATGCCTTCAGGATATGACATGTAAATTTCTCTGCCAAACTTTGCCTTAGATGGCTGTGGTCCTACTTTCATGAAGAGCACAGCAATTTCTGATGATTTATGATCCACCCTGAAAAAGGAATTAGTTCTTCCCTGAAGCAATACATGAAATCAGTGTTTACTGAGTAGTTACTCTCAGCTTCATGTGGGCTATTTGAACGAGAATTTGACTAAATCTAACCACATATCTGCATAAAAATGTTTCCTGGTGTCACCTCGGGTTCTGTTGCCCCTTAAATCGGTCCCCTCTGGCCCCCTTCAAACATTGGAAGTACCTTTTCTTTGTTTACTCAATGAAAACAATTTGTTACAATCCCAGTTGATATAACTGGATAGGAAGATTCCACACTGGAACATTGGCTCAAAAGACTGTAAATTGTCCTTTTTTTTAGAAAACATGGATGAACAGTTAGTTTCAACAACAAGAAAAATAACATTTATTAAACATGAAGCATTGGATTATAATCCAGTCCTTCTTTACTCCCTCGTTTAGCTTCACGGCTATAGACAGATTTTAAGATTAACACGGATTGCAAAGCATATCTTAAGCTACAATGGTCACAATAACACAAAATCCTTTTAAGCACAGATTGGCTGTGCTCAAATATACCCTCTGCTCTGACGCCAAGTTAATGTTTGTGGATTTTTCCTCAGGATTCTCCCAAATGATTATCTCATGAGAGTTTCTATGCCCCACTCCCAAAACACACTCTAAAATCTTCTTTCAAACTAATGCTTTCCATTAGTGGTTGGGATTCCGAAATCCAGTTGAGGTTTTCCAAATACCTCTTTCAAAGAAAGCTTCTGCACCACTTTTAACAGCAGAGCAAGTATCCAGGTTTTACATCACCCCCTTTAGGATTTCTTTGCCTTGACTGCTGTGCAAACTATTCATAATTGCTTTAACTCTCGATTCACAGACTCTATTAGAATGGCATAAGATTTTTGATTTACCTCTGAATCTGCTTTCCCACTTTAAAACTGGTTACTGCCATTGTCTCTTTAACCAAGAACACTTTGTTTGCTGAATAAAAGAAAATTACTGCAGTAGCTGGAATCTGAAACCAAAAGAGAAAATGCTGGAAAATCTCAGCAGGTCTGGCAGCATCTGTAGGGAGAGAAAAGAGTTAACGTTTCGAGTCCACGCGACAAAAGTTTGACAAAGGGTCACCTGGACTTGTGATTTTCCAGAATTTTCTCTTTTGGTTACACTTTGTTTACTCTTCCTTGAATTCTTCTGATCAATACCTTGGTCTCTGTTCTCTTAACTTCAGTCATCTTAAGACATTCTTTCTGTCTCAATTCCCTGGCTATCTGGACAGCAACTGGTTCTTTGGGAAGCCTGCCACTTTGCAGATCCTGCCGAGTCCAATCTTTCTCCTTGAGATGAATGTTGTTCACTCCTGGTGTCTTTCTTCTGCTGCAATATATCCAGCTAATACTAAAACTCAAAGATTTTCTACCATACAAAGCCTCCACTGCTATTTGATTGACTCTTTATGCTGCAGCTCTTTCTAAGCACAAGAGAAAAACAGTATAAACTAAACCAACCAATATATAATCACCTTTGACCAGCATGCATCTAACTATTCATATTACTCTTCCAGGCACGAAAACATTAAATTTAGCCCAGGTAAAGTCATACCTTGGGCTGGATTTTCCTTTTGGTAGACCGGCATGATTTAACGTCCTTTTCATCCCCGAGCTAGTGTCAGGACGAGGCTGTTGAATCTTGAGAAGCCTCTCGCAAGATTTGCGACGCAGTCAATGTCTCACAAGATTCAACCGAGCCTTTTTTTAAAGCCTTTTTCCAATTAAGGGGCAATTTAACGACCAGCACTTGGCACAGTGGTTAGCACTTCTGCCTCACGGCGCCGAGGTCCCAGGTTAGATCCCGGCTCTGGGTCACTGTCCGTGTGGAGTTTTCACATTCTCCCCACGTCTGCATGGGTTTCACCCCCACAACCCAATGATGTGCAGGGTAGGTGGATTGGCCATACTAAATTGCCCTTTAATTGGAAAAAGTGAATTGGGTACTCTAAATGTAAACAAAAAGGGGAACAATTTAGCATGGCCAATCCAACAACCCTGGGTGTGGGGGTGAGACCGAGGGAGAATGTACAAACTCCACACGGAGAGTGATCGGGCCGGGATAGAACCTGGGGCCTCAGCGCCGCGAGGCAGCAGTGTTAGCCATTGAGCCACCTTGCTGCCTCTGATTCGACCGAACCTTGTGAGACGCTGTGATCACACTCACACTGGGTGAGATCCAATTTATTTAAATGAGCATCTGCCAGATTCTTCCGGGACCTAACGGCCTCACCTGGGTAATCTCGCCAGGGCAACACTTAGTACTGGTCCACACAAATGTGGACCATCCATAATGGCACCTGGGAGATCTCCCAGGCCTTTGGAGACCTGTGGGTGATCGGGGACAGGGCAGGGTGGCGCCTTGCAACTCCCACTGGCACCTTGGCACTGCCAGGGTAGCCCGGATTGTACTGCCAGACGTCTTGAGTGACGGTGCCAGGGTGCCACTCCAAGGGTTAGGTTCTGAGGGGGGGGGGCCATCCACATGAAATGGAGATAAGGGGGTATGAAGGATGGCTGGGTCAAGGGTGGGTATGAATGGGCCTCGTAAAGGTTGGGGGATGAAAGGTGGGGGTCCTGAAAGGGGGATGGAGTGGCGTGAAAAAGGGGGCACTCAGCGACCTCATAGTGGGTGTCATCACTTGGGGGAGCAGTAATGCCCATGTGTGCGGGAGATGACTTTGTCCGTGGGTGAGGGGAGGGGGGTGGTGGGGGGGACGGGGGACCTACAAGCTCTCTTAGAGATCGGGGCACCATTTCAAAATTGGGGTCCGATTGCTGAGGAGCCGGTCTCGCCAGAAAGTCCAGCTCGCCACTGCTAAAAAAATTCCTAAGTGTGGACTAGACCGGGAGGACCTCCCCAAGGCCCACGAAAATGACTAAGGGCTAAATTCTCTGCCCCTTGAAGCCGGAAACGCGAATTGCGATCTGGTGTTCGGCCGAAGGCAAGATTCCCACCCGGAGCCGATTCGAAAGCCATGCTCAGGTCCCTCGCTGGTGATGAGGACAAGGTTTGTACCCCGTGTCGGCGGCGGCATGCCAAACCAACATTTACATTCATTTACGTATCATTAGCGGGTTGGGGCCGGTAAGCTCCGGGCCTCCGCCCTGCTCAGCCGGATGTCATGAGGTGGAGTTTACTGCATGTATTTGCAAGAAGGGACTGGGTGCCATGGCTGCTGAGGGAGAGAGAAGGTAAGCAAGTTGTAAAAACTGTGACAAATTTAAGAGTTTGCTGGGGTTGGCTGCCAGGGCCAGGGGGAGTCGCGTGGAGTGACTTGGAGGCAGCTCTGTGGATGTGGGACGATGCCGGCTATGTGGATGGCAATCGGGCGTTCGGCTGAAATCGAAGTTCGCATGTGACACCGAACCGACCGCTATGCTCTGAACCCCCGCAGATGGCGGTATTGAGGTTCGCGTCTGAGCACCTGCGGGAGGTTGAAAATGGGCATTATTGATCCATTTGCATCCACTTAGTGGGCTCGGTATCAGAGTCTCCTTATCCTCGCAATTCTCCGGTCCTCACGGCTGGGGATCACGTGACAGCAGATCACTCCTGGTATCACCAAACGTGTACCTGCCAAGGCGGTCCTGCCGAGAGTTGCCCCCAAAGTCCATCCCAGTTGCTCCCAAAGTTCATCCCAGGATCCCAGGGATGAAATCTCCAAGTCATTGCCCACTGCCTCAGCTGGTCATAGGTTATTACTTGACTGCAATGGTGTCTGTGTTAAGTTCTGTTTCTTCTTTCTGGGTTTAACTCTAAGATCCGCTCCAAAATCAGTGTTTTTAGTGGGAAATGGAGGGGCCTGCTTCAAAGGGCATGTGAATCATTGGAAAGAGCTTTTTTTATAACCCTATTTTTAGCTGTTAGGAACTTTTAGTGGATATATATTTTCCTTTCAGCCGAGCCTGCAATGCTTTAACTCCACAGAAGCAGCAATAATGGAGTCTCTCCTGTCTGTGAGTTCTGTTCAGAGCAAAACCACCTTCAGTATGCTGTTTAACTTCTGTTCTTGCTTCAAATTTTCAGCTGTTAAACATTTACGAATTAAGTTCTCCCAGATTTGAACCATCTTTTCGGGATGCAAGGTCTGCAGCCTGCAGGGAGATGTGATCCCAGAATCACCATAAATTGGAATCCCTACAATGTTGCAGTATCCTTATATGCAATGAGTCTTGATAGTTGTTTCACTTTCTCTGAGCTCTTTTCTCTGCTGCATATAAAGGATTGAGGCTTGTATGTTTTGCAGTCCAATGCTTTCATTGCCATCATTTTACGTTCCTGTTTTCTATTTAAATGTACCAGTCACACACAAGGATTGGTGAAGTAATAGAGTTGTTTCTTTATTTGAAGATAAGACTACAAACAGATAATGTTCATTGAGAATCTTTACGGCATGTCTGACCTTGACCACTGCTGCTTGCAGACTGCCTCCAAATCATGGGACTAATACCTCATATCCGGTCGAGGTGGATAATGACTGGCAGCAATGTGAGATGCAACCTGTAAAGATATACGCACATCAAATCACAACTCAGCCCTGTACTGGAAAGTACTCAATCTCACAAAGTGCTCAATCGAGAAGTCTTCTTAAATAAAGAAACATAGATAACTGCGTGAATCCACGGTGCTGCTTGTTAAAATGCAGGAAACGACAATATCCAGAATACCCTAAAACACGCATTGTCAAAGTCGGGGGCGCGACCCGTGGGTTGGTCGCGGGCGGGTGTCAGGAGGGTCGCGGATTTCCAACATCATTGATATTAATGCTGCTGAATTACTGAGCCTTGAGACCAGGAATATGGATGATTAAACAGACATATAACAGCCAGAGAGAAAAATCAACTCCACCATGACGGCTGTATAAATTTGTATTGTAATTTATATCAGACTAAGGTTCTCAAGTAAGTTAAACACTTTGGGGGAGATCCTTGACTGCTCCACCTCCAAGATTTCGTAATCCAAATTAGACTTTGGGCCTTATTGAAATTGTTGGCAAGCTGCAGGCCCCAAAGAGATTGATCTTCTGCAGTTTGCACATTGGGAGTTTGGAAGCCCTGTGAGTATTGATTGGTTGATAAATTGTGTGAGGGGACAAGGAGTGGAACCTTCTGTTGGAGAGGCTAAAAACACTAACAGTAGTCAGGAGGGTTTGTTCGGCTCAGGGAAAAGTACTCCTGCTTCTCCTGGGGCCCACAAAAATAAGACGTGAAAATTTATCCGGCGATTTGAAGGATCTCTAGTCCTTGCACCTCACGCTCTGTCACTTTGCACCTGAATTTTGCTATAGAGGTTTAACACCTGCTCCTGACGTACAAGTTTCAAGCAGAAGGGCTGCTTGCTCATTTACAGCCTCATCTGAATATTACATTAGGCATCACAGAGGCAGCTGAGATGTCTCCTCTGTGCAATTTACAACAGTTGACCACCCTTTTCATCAGTACACATCTATTCATGAAACTTCCTGTGGTGAATCACAGTCCGTGTAATTCACACTGTTATATATGATGTACTGTGTCTATGTAAGCTCGGTATACGAGCAGTTGCGCGGCTCTGCCCATAGGGGAGATGAGGAGTTTGTACTGGGCTCCACCCTTGGCTCCGCCCATGGCTCCTCCCACTAACCGGAGGTATAAAGCTTGGCAGTCGTGAGCCTGCCTGCCAGTTCATCTCGTCGCAGGCAGGCTCTGTTGAAAGACTATTAAAACCACTGTTCACTTCCAACCACGTGTCGTGTGAATTGATGGTCACATCACTTCCATTGGCACTTTTGATCACCAAAGTAAACAACTGAACACTATAATGTGGGTACATAATGTTTATGCCAATTTGCTTTAGGTTGAGTGGCATGGTGGCACAATGGTTAGCTCTGTGGTCTCACGGCACCAGGGCCCCGTTTTTGATTTTGACCTAGGGTGACTGTGTGGAGTTTGCATGTTCTCCACATGTCTGTGTGGGTTTCCTCCAGGTGCTCTGGCATTCTCCCACACTCCAAGATATGCAGGTTAGGTGGCTTGGCCATGCTAAATTGCCCCTTAGTGTCCAAAAGGTGAGGTGGGGTTACGGGAATAGGGCAGGGGAGTAGGCCTGGATTGGGGTGCTCTTTTGCAGGGTCGGTACAGACCCAATGAGCCAAATGACCACCTTTTGCACTGTAGGCATTCTATGATTCTACGATCTATATATTTGGTATCAGGAGTATATGATACCTCTGGAATGCTTATCTACTTACCAACCTCTTTCAGCACTGGGTTCCCTTTCATGGCTTCAAATCCCACTGCCATGGTTATCTGCAACAGTTCTCCAAGCACATTTGGACCGATTCTTGAGGTTTGAAATTCATGATAGAGGGTGCTACAACCTTGAACATGGTTTGCAATTGTGGATAGCACAATGGCTTCACAGCTCCAGGGTCCCAGGTTCGATTCCGGCTTGGGTCACTGTCTGTGCGGAGTCTGCACATCCTCCCCGTGTGTGCGTGGGTTTCCTCCGGGTGCTCCGGTTTCCTCCCACAGTCCAAAGATGTGCGGGTTAGGTGGATTGGCCATGATAAATTGCCCTTAGTGTCCAAAATTGTGTTGGGTGGGGTTACTGGGTTATTGGGATAGGGGGAGGTGTTGACCTTGGGTAGGGTGCTCTTTCCAAGAGCTGGTGCAGACTCGATGGGCCAAATGACCTCCTTCTGCACTGTAAATTCTATGATAAGTTGATCATTGCAGTTGGCCCTGATACTGCTCCATGCTACTTGTGTTTTTTAAGACACTGGCTCCTGAAGAGGTTAGACTTTCAAAATGAAATATGACTTATAGGTGACATGCAACATACACAGCAATTGCATCACATAAGGGCATTAATCATCACAGCTCTTACTCAAGATTAATATTCCATTAGTAATTAACTTTATATAAAGGATTGATTTCAATCATTCATTGCCTATTTTATGAAGATAAAGCTCTACTAAGGACATTAATACAGCATAAAAATATCCGGTTACCCCCATTGTCAGCACAACTCTGTTGTTACTCGCTTTTCTCATCCATTTCTATAGTGTAAAATGTTAACAATTGCTGCATCTACAATCCAATCCTATTAAGTAACTATTAAGGTCAGCATTTATTTAAATGACAAGGTGATTTATACAGTGTAATGGACATTTAAATGATTTTATTTGCTTTTTTCACCACACACTTTAGTTTGGGTTGGCGTTTTACATCTCTTCTTTCATCACAGATTCATTGCTCATTCAACAGTAATCACCTCATTGCCAGCACCTTGCCATATAGTGGAAATTGTGGTAAACCACTTCCCAATATCCTTGCAATTCGGCACCATATGTAGCATTAAAAGCAAGTTGAATGATTTGGACCTCACAGAGCTTTACTCTGCAGGTTTACTGTAGCAACTGAGACAACTTAATAAATGCCACATTATTGAAACATTTCATCATCAGTAGTAATATTAAAAGACACCACCTTTTCTGCACTTGCTTTTTTTAATAACGCTGAATTTGTAGTGTAAGCCAGTGATTTTAGCAATCATGATAATCCAATTCAACAGCATTATTTCTGGGCAGTTCTTTCTGATTTACAAATGACTCCCCATGTTATTGAAGTAAGAAAGGTATTCAAGTCTGCACCAGCCCTTGGAAAGAGCACCTTACTTAAGCCCACACTTCCACCCTATCCCCGTAACCAAGTAACCCCACCATCCTTTTTGGACACTAAGATAAATTTAGCATGGCCAATCCATCTACCCTGCATAGCTTTGGACTGTGGAAGGAAACTGGAACACCGGAGGAAACAAACACACACACGGGGAGAACGTGCAGGCTCCACACAGACAGTGACCCAAGCCGGGGACCCCGAAATTGTGAAGCAACTGTGCTAACCACTGTGCTACCGTGCTGCTCTTGTGTGTTTGTGTTTCCAAAATTAAATTCCAATATCTTGCATTATAAGCAGTTAACCTTATTATGAATGACAACTTTTCGTTTCAAGGGGGTTAAGAAATCAGTAAGAAGGTCTGTTGTCCAGACAGGCCAGATCACGAGGTTAAAGAAGAATCATACAGATTAACTCTGTTTCTCACTCCACAGATGCTGCCAGACCTGCTGAGAATTTCCAGCAATTTCTGGATTGAGATTCGATCAGGTGTTGCTGGCCGTTCAGCTAACAAACTAAAATTTGTGTGCACATCGGTTAACGCATTACCATTTACCAATAATGCCAGTTCCAACCTTTCTTGGATGTTGCTGTTGGGTTAAGGACATACCTCTGTGTAAACACCTGTCAGTTTAGTGTTCATTGCAATGAAAATAGTTGAGGCTACTTTGGCTTAAGGATTTAAGTCATAACTACTTTATGTTTATTCTGTTTCCCTCATTTCATTAGCATTCTTTCTCCTTCTGGTCCTGGTGCCATTGTCTGCTCCCCAATAGTCGTTGTATTAGCTCTGGTAATAGTAAACAACCCATTCTCATGGTACTTTTCAAATGTCTCTCCGAAAACAATGGGCTTTCATTCATTGATGAGCTGCAAATCTGATTGGTCAGATGTCCGGTGATTGTGATCCTGGCCGAAAGTTATACACCTCCATATTAGCCAACTGCAACATAAAATTGTACTTCATATCGTTTTTTTTTTGGTGTTTGTTTCAAAGTGCTTGTAGTTATTCCAGAATATTCTAAACTCTTAAGGAGCCTCTGGCAATGCACTTTTTGCTCTTGCGGCTCGTTCCGCCAATTCAGCTCAGGCTTGAGGAGGGGCAGCAATAAGAGAATGAAGCAGTCAGAGCTGGAGCAACAGGGACAAGAAATCAGGGTGCTCTTATAGACATTGTGCAGCTATCACACCTCCAGGGAGTTCTTACCTCCTGCAATAAAATCTTCAAGTACTGCAACAGTTAGCACAGCAATGCCTGTTGCAGCTAAGGTCACTGAAACCCTCTGGCTCCTTTCAGGTCACCGCAGAGGATATCAGTAACTGCAGTCAGTCTGTAGTTCATGTTTGCATTAAGCAGGTTACTAATGCCATGTTTGCTGGAGCAAGAGAGTTTGCCACTTTTTCTAAGCCAGAAACAGCAGGATAGGCTTTTGGATTCACAGTTTAGTAGTTTATCAAGCCCAGGGTCTCTGCGGTTGCAAACATATGTCACCTTGTAGGGTCCTTCACACAACGTCACTTTGTTAATGTGCAACTGCTGTATGATGAGTACCAGTGGATCATGCTGATCTGTTCTCGCTTTCTTGATCGCTCTCATGAAATTTGCATCCTCCATGCTCCTGGCTACTTGAGGACCATTCCTTGCACATTTGACTCATTATTCTTTAGGGAAGTACAGGTGGCAAATTTATATTTTTAGTTTATTCATTTACGGGATGAGGGCATTGCTGGTTAGGCCAGCATTTATTGCCCATCCCTAGTTGCCCTTCAGAAGGTGGTGGTGAGATGCCTTCTTGAACAGTTGCAGTCCTTGATGTGTAGGTACACCCACTGTGCTACTAGGGAGGGAGTTTCAGGATGTTGCCCCAGCGACAGTGAAGGAGCAGCGATATATTTCACAGTCAGGGTGGTGAGTGACTTGGAGGGGAACCTCCAGGTGGTGGAGTTCCCAGGTACCTGCTGCTCTTGTCCTTCTAGATGTTAGTGATCATGGGTTTGGAAGGTGTTGTTGAAGGAACCTTGGTGAGTTACTGCAGTGCATCTTGTAGATGGTACAAATGGCTGCCACTGCTCGTCAGTGGTGGAGGATTTGAATGTTTGTGGAAGGGGGAGCAATTAAGCAGACTGCTTTGTCCTGGATGGTGTTGAGCTTCTTGAGTGTTGTTGGAGCGACACTCACCCAGGAAAATGGAGAGTATTCCATCACACTCCTGACTTGTGCCTTGTAGATGGTGGACAGGCTTTGAGGAGCCAGCAGGTAAGATACTCGCCATAGGATTCCTAATCTTTGACCTGCCCTGGTAACCACAGTATTAATGTAGCTAGTTCATTTCAGTTTCTGATCAATGGTAACCCCCAGGATGTTCACATTGGGGGAATTCAGCAATGGTAATACCATTGAATGTTAAGACACAGTGGTCAGATCCTCCCTTGTTGGAAATAGTCATTGCCTGTCACTTGTGTGGCGTGAATGTAACTTGCCACTTGTCAGTCCAAGCCTGGATATTGTCCAGGTCTTGTGGCATTTGGAAACAGACTGCTCCATTATCTGAGGAGTCATGAATGGTGCAGCCATCTCACATGGCCACCTGCAAAGAAACATGGGAATTATGGCCAACCTAGGACTCAGACAGACTCAGAGCTTGTGTGTGTATTTGCAACCCAGATAGCTAGATGCGATCGAAACCCCCGCTCGTTTGCATTCTAATGGTCCATTTCCCAGAACAAAAGGATTGTACTCAGGTAACCAATACAGATAGTCTAACCGGCGCCACTCCCTTAGCTAAGAAAGCCCAAACAGCCAAGGTCAATGACCGCTCTGGACACACCCAACCATCAAGGCACCCGCCCCTTTATTGGCCAAAATCGAAGGCAGTGATCGAAGCCGATCGAATTATTGGAACCAAAGCTAAGGACTGCCCCAAAGAGCGCAAAATCCCAGATGGTTAAAAAGAGACACAGCCATGTGTTCGGTCTCTCTTGGCCCCGGCCTACGCCTAAAACCAAGTGTAGCATTATGACCAGATGACAAGTTCAAGACCAACGATCGCTACCAGACGGATGAGCCCAGCAGAAACGAAGCCACTTCTTCTACCCAGCCACGCAAAATCTGAACAAAGGCCTTTTTCATCTGCAAAGAGCCGGTTGCCATGAAGTTAAGTGTTGGTTATTGTAGTTGTTCGATATAGTTTAACTTGTAGTGTTCATGTTGCATGTCGAAGTAATCCTTGTGTGTAAATAAACTATCTTTGAACTTGAACTGACTAACTGGTATTTTGGTCCTTTGATCGATATCCGGTAAAGCCTTGTGGTGGTATCATTTGATACCTGGCAACTCTGAAAAGCAATATTATCATTAATAACTGCCATATCTAGTTAATTTGGCAACATTATTGGTGCCGATTGGTGGGATAGTATTCCACTCATTAAAAAGAGCAACATTATTGGCGACTCCGGTGCCGATTGGCAACATTATTGGTGACATCTGACAGGATTCGACCAAAAAGTGATTTTGTCACTCCGAGAGAACCCACAAAACATTGCATTAGAAATCCAATTGAGGAAAAGTGAAAGAAACCACAAGTGTAAGGCCCGTATCGATCAAATCACCAAGATTCGGAAGTGTGTATCAACCTGCATGCGTACTAACAGGGATATATGGTAAACTCGTTAGATTTTGCGAAAAACTATCAGGAGTATTGTGAACCGGAAAATAGCCCAGGCCATACCCGCTGTTCGAATCACCACCTTATTCCCCCGTCCCAAATTAATGGTAGGTAAAACAGAGATTAACGGTGGGAAGACAGAAATAATAGTAGCAATGGCCACAAAAGCGATGGAATGCCTAATGAACTCACAGGAACCCGAGGTCTCAGCGACCAACAGAGCAGAGCAGTGCCCCATAAGGGAAGAGGAATTGAGGAAGTATTTGATGGGGAAAGGATGGCCCTTTGGTCTGACGTTTTGTCCAATGATGAGTCAGGTCCAGGAAGCATAGGACAAACCTGGTGGGACAACCTAAACGAGGTACATAAGAAGAATGCAGCGAAAGCTCGTAAGCCAATGGCAATAGTGTCCTGTTTGGCACAGTTGCGAGGCACAGAGGAGGTCGTGAGGACGCTCCGCAGACAGCTAGTTGAGAAAGAGGAGAAGAATGAGGGAAACTATAATGAATGTGAAAAGATTAATGAGCAACTCTGGGAACAGTTGGCAGCTAAAGATAAAGAGATGGCTGATGTCAAACGGGCACACCAATCTTGTTTAGTTCACCTTAGCAGCTTTCAGACCCAGTACGATAAAGCCTACCAAGATACACAGCGCACAATTTTGGTACGAGAAGAGACAGAACAGCAGGTAGCACTGTGAACAAGACAATGTGCAGATTTAAAGGCAGATTTATGAGTGCTCCATAGCTCCACTACAGAACAAAGACAGAGCACAGTTTACCATGTGAAATGTAGACAACAAATAGAGAAGTTGCAGTCACTGCTGTCAGTGCAAAACGGATTCAGAGATACCTTTGGACAGGATTTAGATGAGGAGAATGGCCCCAATTGGCAAGAACTAAATGAAACAGCCCAGAGATATGTGGAGGACACAGAAAATCACAAAAGAGCCCCCCCCCCCATGCCCCAAAAAGGAAAGCACCCGCACCACCGGCTGCACAGGCAGCACACACCCCCATGAATCCGGTCATCACACAGTGCAAGTCAACGGATCGGGAGGAGCCCAATTACGTTTACACCACCCATTATCCATCAGCCAATTGAGAGATGCCTGCGCTATGATCCATTCGAACCCACCGCAGATCTGCATAATTTCTTTGAGAGAGTACGCCAGCAAAAGGTTACGTACGGTCTAGACAAAAAGGAGGAAGTTAAGCTTATAGTAATGAGCCTTGGCCAGTCCATCAGCTCAGCTTTGCCAGAACCCCACAATGTAGGAGGAGGAACCCTACAGGGGATGAAAACGGCCATTTTAGATGCGATCGGGTAAAACAAGGGAGACCCCGTAGAAAATTTGAACCATTGTAGGCGAAAGAAGGGAGAGCAACCGACCGCACACGCTTTTGGATCAATTTTAAGGCAGTATTTGGGGATTTGAACCGCGCGCACTTAGATAACGACGACATAACTAAATGGGCCCACACTTTAGTCTCGCATGCCACAGAAGCAGGTCAAAAGGCTTGTGCGAATTACGATCACACAGACCATGCACACACAATGAAGTGTGGGTATTAGAAAGACTCTCCAGAGCTTGGGAACAATCCCTACATAGGAAAGCAGATCAGGAAAAGGCAGAGGTGAATATGTACCCTGTCAGGACTAATCAGGACCCAACATGGATAAATGAGGGTTAACATGAAGGACAGCACCCCAGAGCACAGGCACCACGAGGTTGCTATAATTGTGGACACATGGGACATTACGCCCGTGAATGCCGACAAAACCCCCTGAACCAGCAACAGCACCAGCAATCGAACACCCCACCTAGGAACAATGTTAGGCCCATACATAGCATTAGCGCCTGAACAGATAATGCAGTAATCAACACCACAGATTGACGTGTTCGGACTCCCTAACTTGGGTCTGCGACACACTCTGGGACAAATCAGGCAGACCAGTAGTCACAGGCACGGTCCGGGGACATCCAGTAGAGTTCCTTTGGGACATAGGAGGGTCCCGCACCACTTTAAACTCCTCCACAATGTTTCAGCTTGACAAATGGCCCGCCGCAGACACCATCGTGCTCAGTGGATTTACAGGACATGTACAGCATGGATAGATTACAGGCCCCGTAGATATTCAGATAGGAACCATAAACACCAGGCGCCCTGTTGTTTTACTCGACTTGCCCCAAACAACACATTCTAGGAATCGATTTTATGAGCTCCCACAACCTTTCCTTTGACCCCGTGAATAGGTGTGTTTGGAAAATGGCCAAAACAGCGATAGTACCCGCCATGCTCACAGTAGGGGACTACGAACATAGGATTTGCTCAGTAGGAGACTATTGATTTGATCCACAAATAATTAGCACAGACCAGACAATTAGAGAGGTCCTCAGAAAACATGAAGCTTCCTTTGCCCAATACAAACACGATTGCGGGAAGATCCCAGGAATGGTCATAATTTCAAGTCCCGATCCCAAGCCCCAGAAACAATAGTTTCCCACAGCAAGCCGAGGGTGAGATCTCAAAAGTCATCAATAGCTTGCTAGATCAATGAGTAATTCGGCCCACAGCCGCAACAAACAATGCCCCAATTTAGCCCGGAAAGAAACCCAATGGTTCATGGAGATTAACCAATGACTCCCGAGAGCTCAACAAGGTCACCCCATTAGCAGACCCCACCATTGCCACGAGTCCCGAAACCATGCTCAAGCAGGGAGTACAAGCAAAGTGCTTTACAGTGCTGGACATCAGCAATGGCTTCTGGTCCATTCCCTTAGATAAGGCCTCTCAATACAAGTTCGTGTTCACATTTCAAGGGCAGCAGTATACGTGGACATACCTCCCGCAAGGTTTCCACAACTCCACCTCCATTTTTCACCGACAATTGACTTTCCAAATTTTCCCGCCCCGAATGCCTCATTCAGTATGTGGACGACTTACTCCTACAGATGAACACAAAAGCAGAGCATGCTAGGCTTCTTTCAGAATTGCTAAGTCTCTTGCAATCAATTGGATGCAAGGTTAACCCGAAAAAGCCCAGATCCTAAAAGAAAAGGTCTTTTATTTAGGCGCCATTATCACCCACAGGAAGAGAGAGATTGAACAGAAGTGAATTGAGTAAATAGTTAAATTGCCCCTGCCCCACAATATCACTGCACTCCGGTCATTCTTAGGATTAGTTGGATATTGTAGGAACCATATAGATGGTTTTGCCACAAAAGCAGCCCCACTCTCAGAGCTCCTTAAAAAGAGCTCCTTAAAATCCCCCATGGGAATGGCTTCCTCAGCACACAGACACCATCAATGAATTAAAATGCACCCTAGGCACAGCCCCCGCTTTACAAGTTCCAGACCCACACTCTCCCGATGCCATAGAAGTAGCAACAACCGGCCGAACCCTATCAGCAGTACTCCTACAGGAAAGACATGACCGCTTAGGACTTGTAGCCTACGCCTCACAAATTTTGGATCCCGTAGAGCAAGGATTTGCGGCCTGCAAACGGCACTTGCTCGCAGTCTTCTCAACAGTGCAGTATTTTGCAATTATCACAAGCCTGAACCCAGTAACGATTTTAATCGAGCACACCCCAACGCAGCTCTTAGATGGTAGGTTAAAGGAGGTTCAGTCAGCCAAATCAGAGCAGCTCGCTGGACACTGTTGTTACAAGGAAGGGACATTACAGTCAAACATACAAAGACCCACACATTTTTAGCAGACAACCTTCAGTATGCAGGAACCCCACATGAGTACCAGATCATTGCAGCCAAACACCACATAGGACCCTTTATTCCGAAGTCACGACACACACGAGCAGGCATCAGAACACAGAATCCCCAGACCACGGACAATGCTTTAAAGATTTATGTGGATGGTTCCTCCACCATAGAAAAGGAAAAGAAAATAACTGGTTGTGGAATTTATGTGGAAGGTACACAGGAACACGCATTAGAGGAAATATCTTTCAAATTGCCCGGCCACCTAGGATCACAAGCAGCCGAATTAGCAGCAATAGCATATGTAGTGCAGCACCCAGATTCCTTTCCAACCCCCGCAGACATGCATTCGGACAGTTTATATGTCTGCAATAGTTTGACAGAATTCCTGCCCCTGTGGGAATCTCGAGGATTCGTATCCGCTGATGTTAAATCCCTACCCTCAGCCCCATTGTTGAAGCATATCCTTCAGACAGCAAAAAACCGCACATATGTCATAATCAAAGTGAGAAGCCATCATCGTTTCTCCCCTCCCGGTAACATAAAGGCAGACAGGCACCTTAGCAAAGTCAGGATCACGCCACGGACACTTTTGGCAACCCCCCCGAAAGTGAACTGATACACGCAGCCCAGGTTTCGCAGACCAATATCGAAGATTTAGCCCAGGCCCAGGCAGACGACACTCTTAAGCATGTTTTTGACGGTTACTTCCCAGCACCTTATGACAAATGCAAGGACTCACTGATGGTACAGAACGGTATAGTTTTGAAAAATGGAATTTATGTGGTCCCCACCCAGTACAGAAACCAGATAATTTGCCAGTTTCATGACGGATACGGAGATCAGGGGATAGACAATGCCATTACCCTTTTAAGACCTTTGTGCTGGTGGCCTGATTTAAAAGCAGACATCGCGCATTATGTTGAGAATTGTTTCATCTGTGCACAGAACAATCCTGAAAGGTACCCCAAGAAAGGACAATTGAGACATACCCGACCTGTTAATGGCCCTTGGACAAATTTACAACTCGACCACATTGGTCCCCTCCCCCCCTGCAAAAATGATTTTAAATATGTATTAGTAGTAATTGACACCTTTACAAAATGGGTAGAAGCATTTCCCTCCCCGGACGAACAGAGCGAAAGCCACAGCTAAGATTTTGACCCAACAGATATTTACATACTGGGGTCTTCCCCGCAGCATTGAGCCAGACAAAGATTCCCATTTCACCGGCAGAGTCATGCAAAACGTCCTAACAATTTTTGGAATCAAGCAAAAATTTCACATAGCGTATCACCCCCAACCCAGCGGCATTGTTGAACAAATGAATCGCACCTTGAAAGCGACCATTAGAAAAATGGTGCAACAGCATAACACCACATGGGACACAGTCCTCCCATTCGCCCTTATGTTTATCAGGAACACAGTATCTAGTTCCACAGGTTTCACCCCCCACACTCTTATGACCGGACAACCCATGAAAGGGACTGAATATTTATTAGGTCTTGATTTGGCAAGCCCCACAGTCACCGCCCTCACCAATGAAAAAAGTCACGGAAAATATTAAAGCAGCACAGCTCGCTGCAGCTGTCCAACTAGGTGCTAGGAAAAAGCAGAGTAAGGCCTGCTTTGATAAAGCAGTAAGAAGTCTTACAACACAAGGCAGCCCCGAACGTCACCCAAGCACAACGCAATGCCATCCACGCTCTGAAGACCAACTGCAACATCGTCATCAAACCAGCAAAGGAGGGGCCACCGTCATACTGAACAGAACGGATTATTGCAAAGAAGTATACCGACAACTCAACAACCAGGAACACTACAGACAGTTACCCGCAGATCCAACCAAGGAACACATCCACCAACTCAACAGACTGATCAAGACCTTGGATCCAGACCTTCAGAGCACCCTACGTGCTCTCATCCCACGTAATCCCCGCATTGGAGATCTCTACTGCCTCCCGAAAATACACAAAGCCAACACACCAGGCCGTCCTATCGTTTCAGGCAACGGGACCCTGTGTGAGAACCTCTCTGGCCACATCAAGGGCATCTTGAAACCCATCGTACAAGGTACACCCAGCTTCTGTCACGACACGACGGACTTCCTACAGACACTCAGCATCCATGAACCAGTTGAACCAGGAACATTCCTCGTCACAATGGATGTCTCGGCACTCTACACCAGCATCCCCCATGACGACGGCATTGCTGCAACAGCCACAGTCCTCACCACCAACAACTGCCAATCTCCAGACGCAGTTCTGCAACTTGTCCACTTCATTCTAGATCACAACGTCTTCACCTTCGACAACAAATTCTTCATCCAGACGCACAGAACAGCCATGGGGACCAAATTCTCACCTTAATATGTCAACATCTTCATGCACAAGTTTGGACCCACAGCGAAGAATCACTGAAACGACTACACGATGTGATCAATAAGTTCCATCCCACCATCAGACTCACCATGGACTATTCTCCAAATTCAGTTGCATTCTTGGACACACTCATCTCGATCAAGGACGGTCACCTCAGCACTTTGCTTTACCGCAAGCCCACAAATAACCTCATGATGCTCCACTTCTCCCGCTTTCACCCGAAACACATTAAAGAAGCCATCCCTATGGATGAGCCCTCCGTATACACAGGATCTGCTCAGACGAAGAGGAGTATAACAGACACCTACAGATGCTGAAAGATGCCCTTATACGAACGGGATATGGCGCTCGACTCATCGATCGACAGTTCCAACGTGCCACAGCAACAAACCGCACCGACCTCCTCAGAAGACAAACACGGGACACAACTGACAGAGCACCCTTCATCGTCCAGTACTTTCCTGGGGCGGAGAAACTACAACATCATCTTCGCAGCCTTCAACACATCATCAATGAAGATGATCATCTTGCCAAGGTCATCTCCACACCACCACTACTTGCCTTCAAACAACCGCGCAACCACAAACAAACCATTGTTTGCAGCAAATTACCCAGCCTTCAGAACAGCGACCACGACATCACACAACCCTGCCAGGGCAATCTCTGCAAGACATGCCAGATCATCGACATGAATACCACCATTACACGTGGAAACACCACCCACCAGGTACGCAGCACATACTCGTGTGACTCAACCAATGTAGTCTACCTCATACGCTGCAGGAAAGGATGTCCCGAAGCGTGGTAAATTGGTGAGATCATGCAGACACTGTGACAACGAATGAATGGGTATCATGCAACAATCACCAGGCAGGAATGTTTCCTTCCAGTCGGGGAACACTTCAGCAGTCAAGGGCATTCAGCCTCTGATCTCCGGGTAAGCATTCTCCAAGGCGGTCTTCAGGACACACGACAACGCAGAATTGCCAAGCAAAAAGTTATAGCTAAGTTCTGGACTCATGAGTGCGACCACAACCGGGATCTTGGATTCATGTCACATTACATTCACCCCCCACCATCTGGCCTGGACTTGTAAAATCCTACCAACTGTCCTGGCTTGAGACAATTCACACCTCTTTAACTTGGGATCACCCCCTATCTCTGGATCTGTAATGATTTGATTACCTGTAAATGTTCGCATTCCAAGCATTGTCTGGCATCTCTGACTTTGTCTATATAAATGTTTCTGGAACATACCTCTCCATTCACCTGAGGAAGGAGCAGTGCTCCGAAAGCTCGTGTTTGAAACAAACCTGTTGGACTTTAACCTGGTGTTGTAAGACTTCTTACTGTGCTCACCCCAGTCCAACGCTGGCATCTCCACATCATTGATAAAACAGTCCACCCCATAGAGTTTACAGTCGGTCAACAAGTGATGGTTTCCCTGTACAATCCCAGTTTGTTCCTCTCCCCTAAATTTGCAGGACCCTATTCCATTTCGGACAAGGTGAGCCCCTTTGTGTGCCAGATAACGTACCCCAATGGTAAAACTGGTTGGTTCCACATCAACCAGCTCAGAGTCTATGGGACCCAATATAGCCACTCCCACCACATCTCCCTGGCAATAGCAGACAATTCCGCCCTGCCCATCAACAACCTAGTACAACCCTCCCCCAGCCATGATAGCACGTCCACGCCCACATACCTGACCTTGTCTCCGCCCACAAGTACAACTTTCCACCTTGAGCTTGATTCAGACGATAGCACCAGCCTCCCCGAATTGACCACAATCACTGACCACTGGTACAACCTCCCCGGCCCCAGTCACTCCAGCCCCTGTAACCACGACCAGGACATGTTTGGCCCCCAATAGCCCCTTCCACAGCCACAGCCACTGCCACCGCCCAACAACAGTAATTTGCCCTTCACTTCCACCGCCCCTACACATCATGACAAACAAACCCCTTTTTGGCACCGCAACAACTCTTGTAGATTGGTAAGACATGACGATTCGGATTCCACGACGGCCCACGCGACCGCGGCACAAAAACAGTCGACACGAGTCCAGCAACAGGGAGATGGTGACGATTCCGAGTCTGACTCCCGTTACGGTAACCCTTTTACAACGCTTTTCGACACAGTACCCTGAGGTGTCCAGATGATGAGAAAAAGGAACCGCATGAGATTTACGGTGTTCTATTTACTGATGGAGCCTGCCCTCCTTCTTTCCCTCTTTCTTTCTTATTGCTACATGGTTTTAATTAATGTCGGCCTGACACCCAATTTCTTGATACAGTCATAGTTACTATTCTGACGCTATTTACTGACCGTTAAAGGAACAATTGTTGGATCTCACAAGTGTTACAAATTCTTTCCGCTCGTTTCGGTCACCCAGGTAGGGAGCAACGACACTAATCCCCGCCCTGCCTGAGGACTCCAAATGCATCCGGTCAGTTAAGCTCGGGTAGCGGAGCAAAGGCACTGATCACCGCCCTATCCGGGGATTCCACCCATTCTTGCCCTGCCGCAGCCCACACGCACCTCATGTTCCCGTCACTTCGATTACTCCGGAATGGTTCTTTACACTTTTCACTGTCTTTGGCAGGTCTTAGTTTTCCCTTCTCTGCTCTTATTGTGGTTTAATGAATGCCCTTTGGCGCAGTCTGTACACTCATTCCTTTACCTTCTGCTACCCTCTGGTCGTTCCCCACCTGCTATTTGCACATTTGACACACTTGGTTGCCACATATGCTGCTACATGCGAACTACCTCTGGACCCTGGGACGACAAAACTCTATAAAACTGGCCGCACTAAAATTTGGCTGGTTAAGAATGAGCCTCAATCATCAATGGTTGCGGTAAAGAAAAGATTGGACGGTGAAATTGTCCGCCCACTCCCCACATCCACCACAAGCTGTGAGATTCTCTGCACTTAAAAGGAAATGTTTTTTCTCGCATGTCTTGTCTCTAAAAAAGGTTTTTTTTAAAAATGAGGGAGTCACACATGGTGAGGATTCTAATGGGTAATTGAAGTTAAGGAGAGAAAGACAAACAAAACAAGATGTTAACCAATGATAATAACAGATATTATACTTGCATCCCCAGGAATATACGAAGAACGAAGAACAGAAGACAAGATGAAGACAGGACTGATGACGCCATTGTGATCATCGCTGGACTCCTATAACTGCGCACGTTACAAGCCTCTGTACCCTACACCACATCAGCCCCGAACATGACCACCCAACATGACACCCCTAGCCCGGACACCACACCACACATCGAGATAAACACTGATACCCCCACTTGGTGCGAAAACATTGTTAAATGGTATTCCCTTTCCTACACAGTAGAGGCACTTCTGGTGATAGCGATAATCAGTAGTGTCATCCAGACACTTAGGGCGCGATTCTCCCAAAGGGAGACAAAGTGCCGACGCCGGAGTGAAAACCGGAGTGTTTCACTCCGGCGTCGGAGGCTGCTCCTCGCCCCCTTATTCTCCCACCCACAGGGGACTAGGAGCGGCGGCGCGTCAATCTCACGCGCTGGGCCTTGACGCCCGCGTCAAAGCGGCACCGCCTGAATGACGCGGCCGGCGGCGTCTAAATGACGTCACCTGCGCATGCGCAGGTTGGCCGGCGCCAACCCGCACATGCCCGGTTGCCGTCTCCCCCTCCGCTTCCCCGCAAGACATGGAGGATTGATCTTGCAGGGCGGCGGAGGGAAAAGAGTGCATCTTTCAGAGACGCCGGCCCGACGATCGGTGGGCACCGATTGCGGGCCAGACTCCTCCTGAGCACCCCCCTGGTGCTCGATCCTCCCTCCGCCCCCCCACAGGCCCCACAAGCAGCGGTTGCGCGCTGTTCACGCCGGCAGCGACCAGGTGTGGTTGGCGCCGGCGTGAACTGGTCAGATTAGGCCGGCCATTCGGCCCATTCGGGCCGGAGAATCGCTGCTCGACCCAGAGCCGGGATCAAACCTGGGACCTCAGCGCCATGAGGCAGCTGTGCTAACCACTAGGACACCGTGCTGCCCCAAACGTTGATAAGTTAAGTAGAAATGTGATGCTGCCATTGGTTTAAAACTTTTGCATTGTACATAAGTTCCTTTTTAGATTTGCCAGCAGCATGCAAGTAGCTTAGAAAGTGATAGTTAGATATTCCCTTGTGCGAATAAGTTAAATGTGTAATAGTTGAATGTTTTGTAGTAACCCCTTAGAGATTATGAATGCATGATGTGTTAATAAAACTTAGGTAAATGCTCCAAAACATAGGACAGAGTAGTGTAGAACCTGTCCTTGACCAAGGGTAACCAGCACACCAAGGACGAATGAGGGATCAACAGTATGATCCACCACGCTTCGCGTTCAGGATCAAGAGGACGGGATGTAGCCATCTCAGATGGCCACCTGCAAAGGACCATGGGAATTATGGACAACACAGGACTCAGACACACTCAGAGCTTATGTGTGTATTTGCAGCCCAGATAGCTAGACACGATCGAAGTCCCCGTTCGTTTGCATTCTAATGGCCCATTCCCCAGAACAAAAGGGCTGTACTCAGGTAACCGATACAGATGCAGACTAACCGGCGCCACTTCCTTTGCTAAAAAAGCCCAAAAAGCCAAGGTCAATGACCGCTTTGGATACGCCCAGCCATCAAGGCACCCGCCCCTTTATTGGCCAAAATCCAAGGCAGTGATCGAAGCCGATCGAATTATTGAGTCCAAAGCTAAGGACCGCCCCAAAGAGCACGAAATCCCAGAGGGATAAAAAGAGACACAGCCATGTGTTCGGTCTCTCTTGCCCCCGGACTACGCCTAAAACCAAGTCTAGCATTACGACCAGACGACAAGTTCAAGACCAACGATCGATACCAGACGGATGAGCCCAGCAGAAACGAAGCCACTTCTTCTACCCAGCCATGCAAGATCCGAACAAAGGCCTTGTTCATCTGCAAAGAGCCGGTTGCCATGAAGTTAAGTGTTGGTTATTGTAGTTGTTCGGTATAGTTTAACTTGTAGTGTTTTGTGTTGCATGTCAAAGTAATCCTTGTGTGTAAATAAACTATCTTTGAACTTGAACTGACTAACTGGTATTTTGGTCCTTTGATCGATATCCGATAAAGCCTTGTGGTGGTATCATTTGATACTTGGTGACTCTGAAATGCAATATTATCATTAATAACTGCCATATCTAGTTAATTTGGCAACATTATTGGTGGGATAGTATTCCACTCATTTAAAGGAGCAACATTATTGGTGACTCCGGTGCCGATTAGCAACAATGGTGCTAAACATTGTGCAGTCATCTGTAACATCCGCACTTCTGACCTTATGATGGAAGGAAGGTCATTGATGAAGCAGATGAAAATTGTTGGGCCCAAGACACTATCCAGAGAAACTCCTGCAGTGATGTCATTTGTGCCAGGTACGACTCCAACCAGTGGAGAGTTTTCTTCCTGATTCCCATTGACTCCAGTTTAGCTCGGGCTCCTTGATGCCATACTCAGTCAAATGCTGCCTTGATGTCAAGGGCAATCACTCTCACTTCAGCTCTGGCATTAAGCTCTTTTCTCCGAGTTTGAACCAAGGCTGTAATGAGGTCAGGAGATATGTGACTCTGACGTAACCCAAACTGATCATCCGTGCGCACAGTCAGCTCCATGACTTAAATTTAACCCCTTTTAAAAAGAGTTTTGGATCAAAGCGGGGACCATAGGATGGGGGAACAAACTGATTATGGCGCCATGGCGCAGGGAGCCATTTAAGTAGGGGGAATAAAAAGGTATGTAGATGTACAAGGGAACAGTATATTTATGGGGATAGACACCGTTCTCTGCTACTGAAAGCATGATTCACCAAGGGTTTGTTGTCTGCCTGGACCAGGGTTAAGAACTTTTGCTTGGTGATGTAGTGGAACTTGGAGTGGGAGGGGAAGGATCCAGTTACTGCCGAATGACATAGGAATAAGAAAGAGGTTCAGCTAAGGGAGTATGAACAGCTAGGGACAAAATTAAAAAGTAAAACTACTAACCTCTAGATTACTACCTAAACCACAAGCAAATTGGCATGTCGTCAATATGATAAGAGCATTGAATGCATGGCTCAAAGATTATGGGAGAAATACATTTCAATTCATGGTGCACAGATACCCATAGTGGCGAAAGAGGGAGCTGTACCGTCAGTCCAAAAAGACCATCTGCCGACCACGCAATTGAACAATGTGGATGAATTTCAGTGTTGGTGTGATGCCAGGAACACAGGCCATGGTTCCCAAAGATTGGCTTTTCAAAAAAAAAGCATGATCCTTTTGTTGTTCATGATGGGCAGAGTACAGAGCGTATTCAATCAGCCTGTGATTGCAAAGAACAAAACAAAATGGCTACTGTTAGATGTGATTCAGCAATTGGGTGGCATTGTTGAACAATCGCGAGTATGCTAATAGTTACACCAGCAACCAAGATAATCAGTCCAGCTCATAACATTGCTCATTTATGCTTGCTATAAGTGATATGCATTCATTCACAGGGACATTTTCTCTGCAAACAAAAGAGGCGGGATTCTCCCCTACCCGGCGGGGCGGGGGGTCCCGGCGTAGCGGAGTGGCACCAACCACGGGTAGGCCCGCGTCGGAGTGGTTGGCGCCACGCCGACTGGTGCCAAAACCGGCGCCAATGGCCTTTGACGCCCGCCGGTCGGTGTCGGGACTGGCCGAAAGGCCTTCACGGGCTACAGCGGCCACTGACGTCACCACCGGCGCACGCGCGGTAGGGGGGGTCTCTTCCGCCTCCGCCATGGTGGAGGCCGTGGTGGGGGCGGAAGAAAAAGAGTGGCCCCACGGCACTGGCCCGCCCGCCGATCGGTGGGCCCCGATCGCGGGCCAGGCCACCGTGGGGGCACCCCCCGGGGTCCGATCACCCCGCCCCCCCCCCCCCCCAGGACCTCGGGGGCCCGCTCCCGCCGCCAATCCCGCCGCCACCAGAGGTGGTTGAAACCACGTTGGCGGGATTGGCCTGTCAGCGGCGGGACTTCGGCCCATTGCGGGCCGGAGAATCGCCGAGGGGGGCCCGCCAACCGGCGGGGCGCAATTCCCGTTCCCGCCAATTCCCGGGTGGCGGGGAATTCCGGCCACGGCGGGGGCGGGATTTACGCTGGCCCCGGGCGATTCTCCGACTTCCGCCCAAGGAATATGTTCAAGCCTTGTAACTTTTTATATGACCTGGGAGCTTGGGGAGTCTACAGTTCCCCATTGCTTTCTCCATCGCAATTCATTGCCCTTAGAGTCGATTTGTCAACCAATCAGCACCCTTTTCTCCTGCAGTATAAATTGCTGTGACCATTTGAAATTTTACATTTTTGCATTTGACTTGATCAGTACGAAATGAAAAGCTTCGAAAACATCTTCCTCTTTTCAGCAATAATAAGGAGTCCTCGTAATTAACTGCAGCGGTTCAAGAAGGCGGTTCGCCAGTACCTTCTCAACGGCAATTAGGAATATGCAATAAATGGTGGTCCGCATTCCGAAATGAATGAATAGGAAAAAATCTTAGAACGGCATAGTGTGATTAGGACAAGTCAACTGATTTCATGGAAAGGAAGTGCTGTGTACCAAGTGTATTAGAATCGTTTGAGGATATAACTGGTAAATAAAGGGGAAGCCGTAGATGTGATATACTTGAATTTCTAAAAGGCAATCAATAAGTTGCCACATTAAAAGTTAAGACGCAAGAAAAGAGCACATGGAGTTGGGGTGGTATATTAGCATGGATAAAGAGTTGGTTAATGGACAAGAAGCAGAGAGTAAACATAAATGGAGCATTTTAAGGTTGGTGTGCTGAGTAGTGGAGTGCTGCAAGGATCACCCATGTACAAATTATGTTAATGTCTTTAGATGAGAATGTAAGCTGTGGGACTGCAAAGGGATATAGAGAGGTTAAGTGGATGGACAAGAAGGAGACAGTTGGAGTACAATGCGGGGAAACGTAACGTCATAAGAATAGAAAATAAGAATATTTTTTAAAAAGGCATGAAAATTGTAAATGTTGATGTTCAGAAAGATTTGGACATATTCTTGCAAGTAATAAAAAAATTAGCATGCAGATTGCAACCGATTAGGAAAGCAAGTGGCATGCTGGCCTTTATTGCAAGAGGATTAGAGGGCAAGAATAAAGGAATGGGATTTACCAAGCAACTCGCTATACATGTTTCACAGCAGCAGGAGGCAGCCCGCAATTGGCAGGATCTTCTTGTCTCGCCGTTGTCAACAGGGTTTCTCGTTGAATGCACGCCTTGCTGCCGGTAAACCCCGGCTGTGGCGCGCAGTCGACAGGACCAGAGGATCCTGCCCGTGTGTGAACGGCCTGAAAATTTCACCCCAGATGTCTCGCTGCAACTGTATGGAGCTTTGGTGACAGCACAACGACAATACTGTGTGAAGTTTCAGTCTCCATCTTTTAGAAATTATATACTGGAATTGGAATTAGTACAGCGAAGGTTCACAAGATTGATCCCTGGGATGAGAGGGTTGTCCTTCGATGAGAGGCTGAGCTAATTTGTTCTATCGTGTCTGGGATTCAGAAGAATGAGAGGTGATTTCATTGAAACAGTCAAGATTCTGAAGAGGCTTGACAGGGTAAATACTGAGAGGTTGGTTTCCCTGGCTCAGTTGTCTCGACCAAGGGGGTGCACTCTCAGGATAAGGGGCCGAGCATTTAGGACTAAGATGAGGGGAAATGTCTTCACTGAAAGGGTCGTGAATCTTTGCAATTCTCACCCAGAGGGATGGGGATGTTCTACCATTGCATGAGATTGAGAGATCTTTGGTCTCTGAGGGAATAGAGGAATATGGGGGGTGGGCAAAAACGTGGAGTTGAGGCCCAAGATCAGCCATGATCCCACTTAATGGCGAGGCAGATTCAGTAGGCCATATGGCTTTCTCCTGCTCCTACTTATTATGTTCTTATATTTCCCACACCAAAACTGGTCTGCAAAGCATGTGCTGTATCATAGTGATTAGCTATATGCTGTATAACCTTGCTTTACAAGAGGGACAAGTGGGGCCACAATTGGACAAGAACCTCCAGCATGACCCAGGAGAAGATCCTGATTACAAAAAGGAAAGCGAGGAAGCCAGAAGTTCCACAGTTGTCTGTAGCCAGAACTCTGCAGCAATGGAAATGGAAGACAAACATTGGGCAGTCAGAGGCTCTTGAGTTGTTAGGCTAATAAACTCGAGGAGCTCATACGTGAAAGCTCATACGGAATCCGCAGTTCCATTGGGAAATCCCATTGACACGTGGCGGGAAGATCGAATCCCACCGCCAGTGAACGGCACGCCACTGAGAAATGTGCTGCTGGGGGGCCACAGAATCCCTCCCAATATTTTGTGTTTGCTTTGTTTGTCTCTTGCACAGTAAAACTTCTTTGGTTTTAAATCTTGGAATCTTGTGAGTTCATTCTCTTTGCAAAGAACTGGGATTTCTGATTTCTTCTACTTTTTTAAAGAGTGTTGCGCGTCTCTACTGAGATCATAACAGTATCTAAGAATTGTTGAAACCTGACACCCAAAGGGGGAAAAAAAACACTTCTGTCAAAGTGTCAGGTGAGTTGAAAGATGAAATGGAACAGCAGACCAGGACAGCTCTGTCAGAATGCGAGTCAGCGCAGCTGAAGAGAAAGGTGGTAGGTATTCATATAGCCCGTCCATGGCACTGAATCAGGAAGGATTGCGAGCGTTTGTTTGAGAACACTGACTATTATGCTGATGTCTGTTATCATGCATAGATCTGAAACATGAAGGGTTGAATTTCAGTTGGAATCCAGGTGGATTTTATTTTGTTAATCAGGATTTGTAAAGTTTTGAGCTTCCATGCCTATATATAGGAGTATGGCAATATAGCTTCACAACCCATATCACATTCATTGGAATTGTATAGAGTACCTTAGCCAAGTATCAAATACTCCCCCAATTATTTTCTTTAGATTCAGCACACAAAACACAGTCAATCCCCTGTTAAACATGATCCAATCAAAGCAGTGTTTTGAAAGTAAATCCACCTGTGTGTAAAATATGAGTCGGTTCAGCATTTCCTGTTTTCCCTTCGATTGAATGGTTGAACAAATGGTGAAATGTTGTTGTGGTCCAAAGGTTTGCAAATTGACCAATTTTATCTGGAGTTTACAGAGATCCTAATCCAAGCGTGTAATGTCTTGGCAATGTAGTGATGTATTCATCAAGATTAAATTACAGTGTGGTCTGACTGCATTTCTATGGCTAACAGGGTATTTGCTGATAAAGAACTGACTGAATGTAAACTTGCTTTGGTCATTCCTCATACATCTAATGACGTTGGTGGACTAGTTAGCGGCCAACACAACAAAACAAACAGCTATGTGTTGAATAGGTAATTCTGAAGTAAACAATCCAAAACACAATAAAGGGTGCCAATAAAATGAATAAAGTATTGTGTTGGTTCAATTGCGACAACATAAATCACTGCTTTTAGCATCTCATCTGCCTATACCTAGTAACCAATTAAAATGTTACATTTTGACTGAAGCCAGAAATCCGTTCTTTCCAATTTAATACTCTTGAAGGGAAGAAAGAATCGCTGGCTTTGAAAGCAGACCAAGGCAGGCCTGCAGCACGGTTCAATTCCTGTACCAGCCTCCCCAAACAGGTGCCGTAATGTGGCGACTAGGGGCTTTTCATTTGAAGCCTACTTGTGACAATAAGCGATTTTAATTACATTTCATTTTTCACCTTAACAGCTATCCAGTGATCCCTCTTGGAAATTGTGTACGCATATGTTGAATAAGGATGAGAGAAAAATACCTTCCAGAGTCAAATAACCTGCCAGCGTTCACTGTCATGTGAGAAATGAAAACAGTGAGAACCGCACCCCCACCAACTGAATCAAGCTGGACCTTGGGTTACAGGAATAAAGTGGAGGAGTGGGCCGAGGTAGGGTGCTCTTTCAGAGGGTCAGTGCAGAAGTAGGCCATTCAGCCCATCAGGTCTACACTGACTCCTGAAAGAGCACCCTACCTAAGCCCACACCTCCAGCCTATTTCCGTAACCCAGCAACCCCATCTAACTTTTGGAGACTACAGGGAAATTTAGCATGACCAACCCACCTAACCCGCACATCTTTGGACTGTGGGAGGAAATCAGAGCGCCCGGAGGGAACCCATGCAGACACAGGGAAAATGTGCAGACCCCGCAGAGACAGTAACCCTAGCTGGGAATTGAATCCGGGTCCCTGGCGCTGTGAAGCAACAGTGCTAACCACTGTGCTACCAAATGGCCTCCTTCTGCACTGTAGGAATTCTAATCATGCTAGGCACTGAACTTGCATGTATTAACATTCTCAGTCCCTGGATAATGCTCTTCAAGAGCAATCATACCATATTTCAGAGCTCCTTTATTATTACACAATAGATATTTCCCTTCAGGGCGGTGCAAGGTTCTGCACAGAACAACAGCCCACCTTGATGAACCATGAGTCCAAGTTCAGAACCCCAAACCAAGCTTTAGGAATTCTGTGAATCCATTTAGCAGAACAGAAATATGAAATGTCCACCCACTGCTTCTCCATGTCCCTCAACCACATCACAGGAAGTACGTTATCTGAGAAATGAAGGTGGATGTCCCTCAGTTATAGGGATGCAACAGTTGGACCCACCATCTGTGCTACAAGGAAACTCGGGATGTCACCCAGCTACTCGAAGGAAGCAGGTCCAAGGCACATAAAGGGATTTATTAGATTGAACATTAAATGCCAAATGAAGAATATTTCTCCTTCAGGAGGCCATCCCCACACAACCAACAACATGGTTCGTGTTAATATTTTATAGATAGTGTTTAGTTCTGGGGAGACTGTTGTAATGTTAATGTAGCTAAAATGCTGAGCTTTTGAGATGACCAAGACACTTAAAATAAATGATCTCCATGAGAAAGACAAGATGTTCTCAGCAGACTGCGATATCCAACTGGAATCTTCTGGAAGCAGTCATACCATCTCAATCTCAGCAAGGAATAACGGATGGGATTTTCTGACCCTTCCCACCTGCGGGATCTTCTCGCCCTGCTGAAGTTGACCCCCGCCACAAGTTTCCCAATGGTGGGACGGGTGAACCATAAAAATTGCCATTGAGTTTCGGCGAAACCAGAAGATCCTGCTGCTGACCAATAGCAAGCTGCCTTCGCTGTGAGAAAACCCACCGCAGTGGCTGGGGAGGGTGGTGGTGGGGGGGGGGGGGGGGGGGCGGTGACGTGTTGCACGCGGTTGGAAAATTCTAGCCAAGATGTGCAACGTCTCCATTTTACGAAGGAGCTTTTCACTGAGATTTGGATCTGTTACAGACAGCCCTGCAGACTCAGAGCAGGTCTGATCACAATTTGTGATCCCGTTGTCATGGTTAATAGTTATTTTCTTCGGCAACTTCTACAATGACCATTATTTGACAGGGGTAATAGTACACTGAGAACGATGAAAAGCAATGGCTTTAAGTGAGAGAATTCCAGAGACATGCTCCTGCTGGAGACAACTTCAATCACTGGTGAACAACAAAGCAAAAATTAACATTTTGTGCAAAATTTCTGTGTTTAACTTGAAAAATGTCAATATCTTTTGCGGGAAGATTTTGGCAGAACATCTTTTGGTTTAACACATGCCAAGGAAGGTAAAAGTACCGAACAATCTGATTAAGCGGTTCAACATGAGATTGAAGTCAACTTGACCACAAAGCAATAATCTATACTGGAACTACTAAGCAAAATAGAAAAGTCGCCTGCAAAGAAAATATATAAATATCGTGAATGGACCTACCTCAGCCAAGATATTTCAGGGCTACAGGACCCATAAGATAATAGAGTTTTCACAAAGAACAAAGAACAGCAGCACAATTTAACCTGCTCTTTCAAAGACAAACAGTATGTTTTTTTGCAAAATAATTGATACATTGATTTTCACTTTTATTTTCAATGGATGTCTTTAAGGGTGCCTTTCTATAGTACTAAGTTACGAAAGCCTTCCTTCAACAGATAACAATAAATAAGGGTTATCCTTCTGGTCTGGATCACATAAGGGTCTTCAGATTAATCATTTGTGTAAAGTGCAGATGACAATAATGCCAGTGGGGCTGCTACAACAGCTGATGGTGACATCTGGGCATACATTAGTCTAATTAAAAGCTTAATGAGAGTCGCCATCGTCCAAATCATCACAATGGAGATTGTAGCCTTCTGTTATAAGCCTGAGGAAAACCACATGGTCTATTGGGCAGTGCTAAGTCTTATGTGGACATCACTCACTTGGCTGAGTGTCAAATGTCTCAGAATGTCTGCAAATACTGTTTTGTCTGAATGCAGCCTAAATGCAACAGGTAAGGTCATTTCAGTGAATGCATTAAGAATAAAGTTGAAAATCTGTTGATAAACTTCAGTCTTTAAAAGTTAACTGCCCTATAATCTAACCTCAGATGGTTTAAACTCTTATGTTTAGCCACTAATATCAACATCAGAGAAGTGTTCATTTCTCAGGACTAAGCAAACAGACAATGCAGGCTGGTAGAGTTAAGATTTCTAGGTGAACAGCAATTTAATTGTACTTCTTTCAAATCAGTACACTCCTCCACATTGGGGAGACCAAATGCCGATTGGGGGAGCGCTGTGCAGAACACCTCCAATCAGTTTGCTGAGCTTCCTGTCACTTGTCATCTAAATTCTCCACCTGGAACTCACTCTGACCTTTTTATCCTTACCTTCCCATAGTGTCCCAGTGAGGCTCAACATAAGCTCAAGGAACAGCATCTCAGCTTTGGACTGGGCACATTAAAGCCTTTCGGACACAACAATGATTTCAACAATTTTAGATCGTAAAATTGGTTCCCATTATGTTTCCAATTTCTTGCCGGTTTTCCTTTATCTCTCTTGTTTCTCTCCCCATTTTTCCTTTTCCATTTTTTTCAGTTTCAGAAGACAGCTCTTCCTCTTTCTGCCATTCACATTCTCTGGACACATCAGCTGGGCACGATATAACTTAAAAAGAACAGAATCCGTTCTGGGTGGGAATGGAGTGCCGGGAACATCTTGGGCGGGATTCTCCAAGCCCACGCTGGATCGGCGAATCCTGCCACACCGCTCCAACGCCGGGCTGCCAATTCTCCGGCAACCGGAGAATCGACACCAATCGCGCCGGCACGGTCAGGGCCGTTGAAAGAAGCCCCCACAGCAATTCTCTGCGCTCGATGGGCCGAGTGCCCGCCGAGTCCCACCACCGTCATTCGCGTATGGTCCTACCCGGCAGGACCTCGCGTTCTGGCTGCGGGGGCCATCCTGGTGGGGGGCCGGGGGGAGCCATCTCTCAGGAGGTCCCTCCATGGTGGCCAGGCCCGCAATCGGGGGCAACCGATCAGTGAGCCCGCTATGTTCCTCCGCGCCTGGCCCCTATAGGGCTCCGCCATGTTGCCCGGGCGGCCGGCGTGGAGATGGCCGTGGTGCACATGCGTAGACCTGCGGCAGCCATGTAGGCTGGCTTTCAGCGCCGGAGTAGCGTACAGCACTCCGGTGCCGTGCTAGCCCCCGACGAAGTGAAGAATGACTGGACCTGGAGGCCCGTTGATGCCGGCGTCGCTTGTGCCGGTTTTGACGCTGGAGTCAACACTTCACTATCGAACGGCACCCTATTATTTTTCAGCCCCTAGCAGGGAACGCGGCATCGAATCCGCACTTAGCCACATATCCTGCACTGAGGATCTAACGGCGCCCCGATCTCTCAACCCCCGATGCGACCCCGGAGCCCCAAAGTCCCAACTGATCTCCACCCCCCTGCACCTTACCATATTCTGGCAGGGTACCCCCAGGCCCAATCTCTGGCGCAGGAAAAAGTCAGCTTCGCACCTTGGTTGTGTCTCTGCCAGCCTGGCAGTGCCACCCAGTCACCATGTCACTGCCAGGCTGGCACCCTGGTGGCACTGCCAGGGTGCACAGGTGGCTCTGCTAGACTGGCAATGCAAAGGTGCCTGGGTCGCATCAGCAATGCCAGGGTGCTACCCTGCCCAAAGGCCGAACACCCAGGGCCTCCAATCACCTGGGAGACCCCAAGTGCCATTACGCCTGGTCCCCGTTTGTGGGGATCAGTGCTAATCGGCGCTCAGCTGGTTTGATCTGGTATCAGCATAGCTAAGTAGGTTTTTAAACTCATTTTACCATATGGGACTGAGTCCCGACCATTGTGGACGGGATCCAGATTGCGAGATCTGGTGAGATTACGCAAGGTGTATCGGCCACCAGTAATCTCAGGCAGCTTTCCACCCAGGCTGTGGTGGAATCCCTCCTTAATGGGCCTTCTTGGATCTGCCTCCAAGGTATTTCACAGCGTCAGGGTCCCAGGTTTGATTCCCAGCTTGGGTCACAGTCTGTGCAGAGTCTGCACGTTTTCCCTGTGTCTACGTGGGTTTCCTCCTGGTGCTCCAGTTTCCTCCCACAAGACCCAAAAGACGTGCTGTTAGATGAATTGGACATTCTGAATTTTCCCTCTGTGTCCCTGAACAGGCGCCGGAGTGTGACAACTAGGGACTTTACATAGTAACTACATTGCAGTGTTAATGTCAGCCTACTTGTGACAATAAAGATTATTATTATTATTATCTCTTCCCTGATGGTACCTCTCCCTCACCAAGTCCTCTCTGATATATTGGCTACCCACCCCCTCGCCGCGACCTGCCTACTTGGCATCTAGGGAGATAGCTGACTCACCTGCTAGGCTGAATCTTCTGCATCTTGCCTCCTCAAGCATTTGGTGCAGTACTGGCACTGCCCGCCATACCCAGTGCCATTGCCAGTACTGAAGAATCAGTCAGAGGCTGGCAGTCCTGCTTCCAGCCCATTTGTGGCCAATTGTCCATTAAATGGCTGCACGGCAGTTTGTGTTCTCCTCAGTGGGTTCTTTAGCCGAGCGAAGGGGGGTTGCGCATGGTGGTAGGGCATCTGGCACCGATATGTGGGCGCACGGTAGCACAGTTGGTTAGCACTGTTGCTGCACAGCTCCAGGGTCCCAGGTTCGATACCTGGCTTGGGTCACTGTCTGTGTGGAATCTGCATGTTCTCCCCGTATTTGCGTGGGTTTCCTCCGGGTGCTCCGGTTTCCTCCCACACGTCCGGAAAGATGTGCTTGTTAGGTGAATTGGACATTCTGAATTCTCCCTACGTGTACCTGAACAGGTGCTGGAATGTGGCGACTAGGGGATTTTCACAGTAACACCATTGCAGTGTTAATGTAAGCCTACTTGTGACAATAAAGATTTTTTTAATATATATATATAATTCAGCCCTTTGTTTCTTTCTTCACCACCTGACCTAGTGAATGTTTTCAATATTTTACTGAGGTTTTTTATTTAGATTTCCAACATCTGCGTTTTTTTCTGCTTTTGTACAGTTCAGACTGGTTGAGCTGACTGGGTTGGATTTTGAAATTGAATAAAATTATTGTTGCGGTTCAGCTGCTGGGTCGACAAACTGCTTGCTTTTCATTACTGTTGATTACAGTCTGGTGATTCCTCGAACAGCTGATCGGCAACACCCAGATGGCAATGTGAAAATCGGTCCCACTATCACTTTACCCTTGACATTTCTCAGAGAGTGGTGGGTAAGCCGAACAGAGGCCTTTTCTGGCCACGTTAAGTGTATTAAATTCTGGGGTTGCTGAATTAATTTTTGAAACAGTTTGAGCTGTGTGGCTGAGGTTAGAAAATATCTCAGCATGGTGCTCAGTCGCAATGTCAGGGAACGTACTTGGTCATTTTTCAATTAATACAGAACAATACGTTAGCTTCATAATGGTTCTCGGAATAATACTCACACACCTATATGGCATTGTACGGACATGCGTGTACCCTCAAGTCATATGTTTGGTTGCCTCTTAAATTAGAATTTTTTTTGGGTGTTACCATTAACCCTCATACTCCCCCTTCTACAACATTCTGGATCACTCTCCTGTGGACAGGGGGGGGGGGGGGGGGGTGGAAAGGTTCCAAACTATTTTTTTTATGTCACTTCCTGAAGCATCTTTCAGCCATTACATTTGTGAAGTTGGGGGCACTTCCAATGCTCTTTCAGTCCAAAAGAATCCAGTTAATTGTCAGCTGTAGTAGGGCAGCAAATCGCACGTTTGGTGAGTTCCCAACAGTAGGTAGATTGAGAGCTGCTGACAATTCTCAGCACCAGTGGCCATGCTCCAGGCACTTGGGGCGAAATTCTCCGCCCCCCACGACGGGTGGGAGAATAGCGGGAGGGCCTTCCCGACTTTTTTGACGCCCTCCCGCTATTCTCCCACCCCCCCGCCGAAATCCCGACACGAATCGCTGCCGCCGTTTTTTTACGGCCGGCAGCGATTCACAGCTGTTAGAAGGGCCGAAGTCCCAGCCCTTTACGACCTTTTTACGAACGGCAAACACACCTGGTCCTGCCGTTCGTAAAAACGTCGTGACTACCTGGAAAAAAATAACCATGGCACCGATTGGCACGGCAGTACCACGGCCGTGCCAAGGGTGCCATGGGCCCGCGATCGGTGCCCACCGATCGCGGGCAGCGGGCCCGATGCCCGCGCACTATTTGTCCTTCCGCCGCCCCGCAGTATCAATACGCGGGGCGGCTGAGGGGCAACCCGGACCGCGCATGCGCGGGTTTCGCGCAAAAACGCGGTGACGTCACCCGCGCATGCGCGGGTGGCGTCTTCCCACCTGCGCATGCGCGGCTGACGTCATATGACGCGTCAGCCGGCGCTAAGTCCGACAAGCGGGTTTAACGATTTTCGTTAAGCCCGACTTGTCGGAGCCTCCGACGTCGGGCTGCTAGCCCCGACGGGGGACCAGAATCGGTCCCCCGTCGGGAAGGGGCGCGATGCCGTAAAACCCGCCCGGGTTTTACGGCGGTTTGACGATTTTTCCCGTTTTGGGAGAATTTCGCCCTTGGTTCTTTGTAGTGTTTACAATAAAAAATAATTGCCTGTAATGTAATTTCCAGAAGTTTATTCATTGCTAATCTGTGGCTCATGAATAAGAATAAAGCATAGTTAATATGTACATGGGGCGGGATTCTCCAATCACCAATGCCTAAATCGCGTTCGGCGATTTGCCGGAGAATCCCCGTTTGCACTGAAATGGGGGGGGGCGGCGCCGCTTTTGCGATGCTCCGCCCCCTCTAAAACGGTGTGCTTGAAAAGAACGCCGCACGCCGTATGGACGGCCTCAGGACATCACCTGAGGCCCTCCCCCGATGCTCCGCCTCCGATGGGACGAGTTCCTGACTGTGTGAAACACTTATCCTTTTCTTTACTTGAACCTGGCATGGCGGCTGCGGACTGAGTCCAGTGCTGCCACAGTCGGAAGGGGAACCATTCTGCGGGCAGGGGGGACTTTGAGGGCTTCGTCGGGGACTGGGGAGACTAGTGGGGAGTGGGCCGGGGGTGGTGAGGCTGGTTACAAGGGGGCAGTTTTTGGCAGACAAGGTCCACGTGTGGCCGGCGCCATATTGCACGGTGCACCTGCTGCATGCGCACCCACGGACCCGGCAATTTTCCAGGGGGGCTTTCGCTGCGCGACTGCTAGCCCCTCCCACCAGACGGAGGATCGGTGCAGCTTTTGCGCCGTTTTGTCTGGCGTAAAATGCCAGTTTCCATGCCGACGTCAGCACTTAGTCTCACATCGGAGAATCCAGCCCATGGTCTTTTCTAAGCTGAGCCACCAGCACCCCACAATCTTAGATGCAGCGGGTGTGTTAGAAACCATGGTAATTTATACCTAAAAATGAGTGGGTGCTGGATGTCTGAGTAGTCAAACTAATCATAACACAGCTCCAATGCTGCCACTTCCACATTTAAGTACATGTGCTTAGATGCTTGCCAGTAATTTTCTCACTGAAGTTGGGACATGCATTACTGCAGGCAGGTGAGCACTTGCACCAATTAAAATCCTTGGGCAACACTAATGCATTCTTTTTCAATTTAACTTCATTTAGATTTAGATTTACATTAATGTGTCCAGCATGGGTTCCCTGAGCTTTTCTGAATGGAAGGTTGTGGCTGGTGGTGTTCCGCAAGGATCAGTGCTGGGACCTTTGTTGGTGTCCTAAAAAGCTCAGGCGGTTGAGAATTCCTCAGTATATGAGAATTGTGGCAGCTTTCAGGGTACTGTGCATAAACATGCAGAAACGACTTGCTGTAACACACATCAACTACACATTAAACAAGAGGGAGTGTGGTAGTCACCACTGATGTATATATTGTATATATAGGATGTATATATAGGTGCTTTACGGTAAGGCCCCTGTACTACAGGTATGGGGGTAGATCCCTGCCTGCTGGCTCCACCCAGTAAGTGGAGTATAAATATGTACAGCAGCCATTTTGCCAGCTGCTGTAGGAGGCCACACATCTGAATGTAATAAAACCTCGATTACATCCTACTCTTGTCTTTGCGTAATTGATCATGCATCAATTTATTACACTGAGTTTTCAGAGATGGACCTCCGCATCAAGCCGGATTGCCTGCAGCTGCATCCTCAAGCAGACAACGCCAAAAAGGACTTCGAACATTGGCTTGGCTGTTTTGAAGCGTACTTCGGGTCTGCGCCAGACACAATCCCAGAAGCACAGAAGCTCCAGATCCTTTACACGCGGCTGAGCTCCAACGGCTTTCCACTCATCCAGGACGTGCCGACCTACGCAGAGGCCATCGCGCTACTGAAGGAAACTACGCTCAGTGGACTAACAAAATCTACGCCAGGCGCCTCCTCTCCACACGGCGCCAACTTCCTGGTGAGTCGGTGGAAGATTTCAGGCGTGCCCTAGTTAGAGACTGTGACTGCCAGGCCGTTTCGGCCACGGAACACTCGAATTTGCTAATGAGAGACGCATTTATTACGGGCATAGGGTCTGACTACATCCGCCAGTGCCTCTTAGAGGGGGCCACGCTCGACCTCGCGGCAACCAAAAAACTAGCGCTCTCACTTACGGTCTCATCGCGCAACATTCAGGCCTATGCCCGCAACCGCGCGGCTCACCCTCCCTGTGCATTGTGGACTCTGCAGACGGCCACCCCATCGTGGACCCCATCAGCGAGCGCCCTCAGCGAACCCCACGCCTATGCCGCGCTGCAGCCAACCAACCCCGGGGGGGGGCCCAAATGCTACTTCTGTGGACAGTCAAAACACCCCTGACAGCGATGCCCGGCGCGGAGCGCCCTCTGCAAGGCCTGTGGCAAGAAGGGACATTTTGCTGCAGTTTGCCAGGCCCGCTCAATCGCCGCTATTGTCCAGGCACCCCCCACGTGCAGCCAGTGAGCGCCGCCATCTTCCCCTCCTTGGACCAGTGCAGCCCATGGGCGCCGCCATCTTGTTCCTCCCAGTACCAACGGGCGCCGCCATCTTGCCTCCCCCACGACACGTGCGGCCCGTGGGTGCCGCTATCTTACCCAACTCAGGACCCCTGCCCGTCGGGCACCTCATCAGGCCACTCAGCGGCTGCTTTGGGAAGGCTTCATCGAAGCCAGCAACAACCCCTGGAGAACCCAAGTGGAAGTGGTCAAAACTGGGGCGAAAAACAGGATGGTCATTGACTACAGTCAGACCATCATTCGGTACACGCAGCTCGACATGTACCCCCTCCCACGCATATCTGATATGGTCAGTCAGATTGCACAGTACCGGGTCTTCTCGACAGTGGACCTGAATTCTGCCGACCACCAGCTCCCCATCCGCAAGGCGAACCGCCCATACACTGCGTTTGAAGCAGACGGCCGCCTTTGCCACTTTCTTAGGGTCCCCTTCAGCGTCACCAATGAGGTCTCTCTTTCTTCCAACGGAAGATGGACCGATTGGTTGACCGGTACGGACTGCGGGCCACTTTCCCGTACCTGGACAATGTCACCATCTGCGGCCACGATCAGCAGGACCATGATGCCAACCGTGCCAAATTTCTCCACACCGCCACTCTCCTCAACCTCGCGTATAACAAGGAGAAGTGCGTGTTCAGCATGAACCGCTTAGCCATCCTCGGCTATGTGGTCTAGAACGGAGTTCTGGGGCCCGATCCCGATCGCATGCGCCACCTCATGGAACTCCCCCTCCCCTATTGCCCCAAAGCCCCCAAACGATGCCTGGGGTTCTTTTCGTATTACGCCGAGTGGGTCCCAAACTATGTGTGCAAGGCCCGCCCACCCATTCAATCTACTGTTTTTCCCCTGACGGCCGAGGCTCACCAGGCCTTCAACCGTATCACGGCCGACATCGCCAATGCCGCGATGCATGTGGTCGACATTCCAAGTCTAGAGCAATGCATCAGACGTTACTCTGGCCGCCACCCTCAACCAGGCAGGCAGGCCCGTGGCATTCTTTTCCCGCACCCTCCATGCCTCTGGAATTCGGCACTCATCCGTCGAAAAAAAGGCCCAAGCCATCGTTGAAGCTGTGCGGCATTGGAGGCATTACCTGGCCGGCAGGAGATTCACTCTCCTCACTGACCAACGGTCGGTTGCCTTCATGTTTAACAACACACAGCAGGGCAAGATCAAAAACGATAAAATCTTGAGGTGGAGGATCGAGCTCTCCAACTGCAACTACGAGATTTTGTATCGTCCCGGTAAGCTCAACGAGCCCCTGATGCCCTATCCCGAAGTACATGTGCCACGCACAAGTGGACCAACTATGGACCCTGCACGACAACCTTTGTCACCCAGGAGTCACACGTTTTTACCATTTCATCCTACTCCATCGAGGAAGTCAGGGCGATCACCAGAGACTACAAGTACTGCGCGGAGTGTAAACTGCACTTCTACTGGCCAGACCGTGCGCGCCTGGTGAAGGCCTCCTGCCCCTTTGAACGCCTCAACGTGGACTTCAAAGGGCCCCTCCTCTCCACCGACCGCAACACGTACTTCTCAGTGTGGTCGATGAAATATTCCCGATTCCCCTTTGCCGTCCCATACCCTGATATGACGTCTGCCACCGTCATCAAAGCCCTCAACACCATCTTAACTCTGTTCGGCTTCCCCGTCTATGTCCAGAGCGACCGGGGATCCTCATTCATGAGCGATGAGCTGCGCCAGTACCTGCTCAACAGGGACATTGCCTCGAGCAGTACGACCAGCTACAACCCCAGAGGAAACGGGCAGGTGGAACGGGAGAATGAGACGGTCTGGAGGGCCGTCCAGCTGGCCCTACGGTACAGAAATCTCCCGGCCTCCCGCTGGCAGGACATCCTCCCCGACGCACTTCACTCCATTCGGTCGCTCCTGTGCACCGCGACTAATGAAACCCCCCATTAACGTCTCTTTGCCTTCCCTGGGAAGTCCACCTTCGGGGTTTCGTTCCCAACAAGGCTGGCAGTTCCAGGACCTGTTCTCCTCTGTAGACATGTTCGACTCCACAAGGCGGACCCGTTGGTTGAGAGACTAAAGGTACTTCACGCAAACCCGCAGTAAGCTTATGTAGCGTACCCCGATGGCCGCCAAGACACAGTCTCCCTCAGGGACCGGGCACCAGCTGGTTCCACACACACCCCCCCCCTCTGCCCCAGCGCCACCCTCCCTTCCCCCGGCGCACCCCACCACAGCCCCCGCTCCGGGACAATCGGTCCACCCCTTGTTCACACCCGGGGATGAAGAGGATTCCGACACGCTCCTGGAGTCACCGAAGACCAAGGCGCCGCCTGAGTCGCCACCAGCACTGCGGCGCTCTCGACGACAGATGTCAAGGCACCGGACCGCCTGAATTTGTAATATTATCTGTACTTTTAAACACAACTTTCTGTATATCGTTCTCCACCTCCCCCGCTGGACTCATTTTTTTTAACAGGGGGTGAATGTGGTAGTCACCACTGATGTATATACTGTATATATAGGATGTATATATAGGTGCTCTACGGTAAGGCCCCAGTCCTACAGGTACAGGTGTAGATTCCTGCCTGCTGGCTCCACCTAGTAGGCAGAGTATAAATATGTGTGCTCTCCGTACAGCAGCCATTTCACCAGCTGCTGTAGGAGGCCACACATCTCAGTGTAATAAAGCCCTGATTACATCCTATTCTCATCTTTGCGTAATTGATAGTGCATCAGGGAGGATTTCCTGTTTATGAAGTTGTCCAGTTGATGCCTTGGTGCCCTCATGGTGATGTGGGCACGACCAATAGCCCCTTGTATTTGAGGGAAGCCTGCTAATTCAGCAAACCCCCTGGCCCTCTTTGTCTCTGATACCACATCCATTGTTCCCTCATCTGAGCAAAAGGGCATCTGTACCTGTGTGTAACTGATTGTGGGATGCTGCAGGGGTCTGACGCTGAGCCTTAGAAAGAACCGGTAGCATAAAACTACCTAGGTTAATTCCTAGGTTAAGCTAAGCCTTCTTTTGCACTGGTTTTCTATCATATCCAAATGCCCCCTTTTATTAGAGTTGACATTGTGTCATGTGGGTGTGTATCGTGTGGGTATATATCATGTAGGTATATATCACCTCCACAGTGCAACTTGAAGACACAAAACCCAATAGTTAAAATGTGTTGTTTCAATTCACTTGCAACCATAGAGTCCAACCCACTGACTTGAATTACGGGTTTCACCCAAGCAATTCCATTCTTCGGCCCCTCAGAAACCACCATCGGATTAATATTGGAGCTGGAGAATTCAACGGTAACCTTCCCATGACATTGTTTCGCTAAAATATCGTTTAAAATATAATTTTGCTAAAATATCATTAACGTCTCCGTGTTGTCCATCCAGCGCTTCCAAAATTTCCTCCCTTAAAAAGCCAAATGACAAACTCCAATATAGAGCAGTTCTGATTCCCGCTGAGGATAATGCTTCAGCCTTGTCTGCTGCAACATAAACTTGTCTCAAGTGATTTAGGGCTGAATTAGGTACATTTAAATGCATTAGTTTACACCATGCAATGGTTGAAATCAAAATATGATATCAAGTCAGTACCCCATCACTCAAGAGCTCAGTTGTCTTGCTAGATGATATTACCCTTTCATAATAGCAACAGTTTTCCCAAAAGTCCAAATATAAGCATAAAATTACAACTAAGATACCATTACACAGAAATCTGAATCCATTTATAACATCCTTTGGAGAAGCAGCAGTGCAGTTATTCGTATTTCTCTCCAATAGATTAAACTTCAAATAGTAAAAAAAATATTTTAACCTTGAGATATTCCAGGAAGCCCAGGGAGTGGAGTTCTGCATTTTAAATCACTTGAGTTATGGCTCATTAGAAATAAGCCGAATGAAACATGAACTGTATTTTCTAAAATTAAAAATAATCTTTTGGTGGTTTTCATTTTCAGTCTTGCTACTTCTAAGACTGAAAGTGTTGATTCCTCCAGTCTACTGTTTTGCAAGGAGATTGAATGGGAAAAAAAAGTCTGAAGCTGTCCACACATGAACAGCTGCACTATATCTTTTGAAAAACACTACGGTGTGATGGGTGCTTCACTGGAGAATGTCTCAATACATTTCTCAGTAATACAGCGCAAGACTCTACGGCTAGAGACTTAAACACAGGAAATGGAGAGACTGGTATATAGTCAATGCAGAACAAACAGCAACAACGTACTCATGTTTACTGAAGTCCCATTTATTCAAAGTATTTTTTCATTTGGATTTAATCCAGATTAAGCTAACTCAGAATATGCTGTGCTGTTTTAAGTGCCTTACTGTTCCTTAACACTTTAGGGAACCATGGCTATGTCTCAAACTAAAAAAGAAAACGATCCAGTTTTGCTGTACTTGAATGCTGATAAATATATGACTGGATTGCCAAAGTGCATTCTGCTTTTCTATGTGATGCATATAGTGCATAAGAATCATTGGTTTTACTGACACTCCGTTCCATAAACTATGCAAGGGGCAGCACGGCGACGCAGTAGTTAGCACTGCTGCCTTACGGCGCTGAGACCCAGGTTCAATCCTGGCCCCGGGTCACAGTCCGTGTGGAGTTTGCACTTTCTCCCCTTGTTTGCGTGGGTTTCGCCCCCACAACCCAAAGATATGCAGGCTAGGTGGATTGGTCACGCTAAATTGCCCCTTAATTGGAAAAAATAATTAGAACATAGAACAGTACAGCACAGAACAGGCCCTTCGGCCCTCGATGTTGTGCCGAGCAATGATCACCCTACTCAAACCCACGTAACCCGTATACCCGTAACCCAACAATCCCCCCATTAACCTTACACTACGGGCAATTTAGCATGGCCAATCCACCTAACCCGCACATCTTTGGACTGTGGGAGGAAACCGGAGCACCCGGAGGAAACCCACGCACACACGGGGAGGACGTGCAGACTCCACACAGACAGTGACCCAGCCGGGAATCGAACCTGGGACCCTGGAGCTGTGAAGCATTGATGCTAACCACCATGCTACCGTGAGGCCCTATTGGGCACTTTTAAATTTTAAAAAAACTATGCAAGAATTTGTTAATTTGCCGAAGTACTTATTTTTTTTAAAAATTCAGATTCTAGAGTGGAAGGAGGCTCATGTGGAGCACAAGCCCTGGCCTTGACCAGTTGGATCGAATTGCCTGTTTCTATGCTGTAAATTCTATGTCCTTTATTAGGCATCATCTCGTATGAAGCTTGTAAAATTTAAGCATTTGTGAAGCTACAGCTGCAGATCCAATCCAATTGTTATAGGTACAGGATGAGCCCACCAAAGAACAAGCATGTAAGTAATGCACTAAAAATAGAAGTTTCTGCTGTTAGTTTTTGTATAATTAAAATAATTGGAATTAGAATGGCAGCATTGCTTTTGCAAAGCACCAGACAAGGGCATGGATAACTTGCAGTACCATACAAGGTCGTTGATCATGAACTAAATAATAAGGAGCTCCCTGTGATGGGGAACAAAGTGTCATTGGATGCAGCATTTATCAAACTAATAATTAATTTATGATTATTGCCCAATCAAAATACAGAAACAGGAATTCCACTGCTGCAGACCTTTATCCAATTTCCCACCAAGGTATGAAGATTCTGAACATTTTTGTTTGCTTGACTACTTCAAAATAATATATTTCAAAGGATGTCAGAGACATAAATATTCCAGTCCTGGCCACTAGCCTTCAATTCGAAGAAAGAAGCCTAATGTTGGATGGGCATTTCACAGACATGTAATCCATGTGCACCATCTTATCCAAAGAATATAACTCAAGACTGAGCCAAGGAACAAGAGAAGGCTGACCTATATCATCCCAAGACCTGCTCTGTTACAATAAGAAAACAAGCTGAAAGCAGCTTTCTAAAAACATGCTTATTACCCGCATATGAATATTTAATCAGTAATTTTGCTGTCTCATATTTGTCCTATGTTCTTGCTTCTGTAAATTATTTTACACTGCAATAGGTTTGACTAATTTAAGATAGGGAGTGATCTAGGGTTGTGATAATTTCTAGCAACCAAATTGACAAAAAATGGAATGGATTTCCTAAGTGTTGTCCAGAGAGCAATTCTTGGTGATCCACCTTAGACATTCACACAGGATGGTAAAGAATAAAGGACACATATTCCTGTCCTTGGGAAACATGATTTACCTACAGAAGCTGTCTTCAAGCAACTTTCATGGGAACGGAATATTGGACAAAGTCTAAATGACAAACCCTTTATCGTTTGGAAATACAGGGCGATTTTAACCTTATCTATCTGATAGAAACTAGTTCGGTGGGCAGTTAAAACTCCCTGGGTGAGGTATCACCCAATTTCCCACCTGGGTTCACGTTGATCTGGATTTTAGCCTCAGGTCTTATGTATCCACCTGAAGGCAGCAGGATCAGACTTTGATTGTGTCATCGGGCCGCAACTGCAATATAATTGGGGACTCAGTGGATAAAGAACTGTGAGTTTTCTGCCACCTGAAGTAAGAAGAGGTTGGAGAAACAGAAAAGAAAGATACATTTCATTTTAATCCATGCAGGACAGGGAACGGCTGCACTGCCATCACAATTGGATGGAAATTATCCCCTGGCATTATTCAAAAAAAAGGGCAAGGAAGTTCCTCCAGCCCCCTCGCCAAAATGTACCGGTCAAACGATATGTAAAACAGATGGCCTGATTGAATTGCTGTTTTATATATAGAATTTACAGTGCAGAAGTAGGCCATTCGGCCCATCGAGTCTGCACCGGCTCTTGGAAAGAGCACCCTACCCCCTACCCAAGGTCAACACCTCCACCCATATCCCCATAACTCAGTAACCCCACTCAACACTAAGGGCAATTTTGGACACTAAGGGCAATTTATCATGGCCAATCCACCTAACCCGCACATCTTTGGACTGTGGGAGGAAACCGGAGCACCCGGAGGAAACCCACGCACACACGGGGAGGATGTGCAGACTCCGCACAGACAGTGACCCAAGCCAGAAACGAACCTGGGACCCTGGAGCTGTGAAGCGATTGTGCTATCCACAATGCTACCGTGCTGCCCCTCAACATTACAAAATGACTATACTTCAAAAACATTTCATTGCCAAAAAGTCTCAAGCCCCTGTTTAAAGTTCCCTCTTTAGCTCCCACAGGACCCTGTTGAAATCCTCTTTCTGTGACGAACCTTCTTGTTGGCGAGCTTTCCATGGTTTCCCACTTCATTCTGCCTGAATGTCTGCTCCTAGCTGCCAGACAGGGGCTGCATTCCAGATGCCCCAATTTGCATTAATTTCCATCTCATTAGCAAGATTCAAATTTAATACAATGGCGACCTGGGAATTAACCGACTCCCCAATGATAACTCATGCGGGTATCATTTAGTATCCTTTTTTAAAACATGAAGCTCGTACAATGGCTGCTGAGGGGAACTGAGGAGGTGAGTAGCCATTTCCATTTTTTAGGTATTCAACGCAAGAGCACTGGAGCTGCTGCCCCCATGGCTTGGGAGGGGTGAGGGACCCCTCAGGGGGTTGAGCTTGGTTGGGGAGGGCTGAAGTGTTCCAGGTTGGAGATCGCTTGTGGGCCAGGGGGAGCGCGGGGGTGCGGAGGGGGGGGGGGGGGGGGGGGGGAGGGGGGGGGGAGGGGGGGGGGCGGTGAAGCAGCTGGAGGCTATGTCTAATAAGGAAATAGCCTTGTTAGTTGTGAGAGCACTTCACAGCTGCAGGTTGTGTTTGCTCCTGCTAGTGGCTGCAGATGCCTGGAGGCTGCTGTTGCTGTTTCCTTCCTTTTCAGTAGCTGAAAGGAAGAACACTTTTTCTAAGATAACTGAGTCCTGGAACACCAGGCTCAGGGGAACGTACGAGTCAGGAAGGTAATCTGGTTTTGAAGCAAAAAGACACTGTGGGACCTGGTGCTCGACATTATTCCAAATGGACTACCTGCTAACACTGTTGAAGAAATGCTTTTGCAGATTGCTGATGTTTTTGTTGCTGATGTGGTGAGTGCTTTATGTAACTGGTACATCACCATGGGCTACACACTCTGGGTGTCAAGGATGTTGACTTGCACCTTGAGCACCAGTGGAATAAGTGGATGTCAGGATTTGATTACGGTGAGATTGGGCCATGTGGGAGGGCCTGCACAGCTGCGGCTCCTGGACAGAGAATGGGACTGATACGTGAAACAAGTCACACATTGAAGGACAGATCATTTCTATGTCAAAGGTCTGGACGTAATAATGCATTCTCAGTCTTATCCACCGTTTTTGGTGAGGAACCTGTGAGGGGTGATACTGTGTGTTTGGTCTTTTTGTGAAAATGAGTTGATACAGCTTTATACTGGTACCAATATTGAACGGTGCCGTTTCCTTGTTGTTTGATGGTTTGTGTGATATGTGGGATGTTACATAGATGATTTTCAAATTTTTGATACTGATGAGTGTTTAATAAATATTCTCAAGTGGCTACTTCTTGGTACACATGCCATGTCTCCGATGATGATTATTGCATCGCATTTCAATCAAACTTTGAAGCCTGAACACTTTGCCTAAGCTTTAGAAGTGTCAGCACTATAGAGACAGCAGCCAACATTCAAACACTCAAGAGCTGGGCTTCAGCACTGGGGATACCCTCCCGACCAATGGATGAGTGTGTGGGTCAAGGGAGGGTACCTGAGCACAGTTTCCCTAATGTTCCCGGCAGTGGTCTAAGGGCTTTTGATGTGGCTGGAGGTGTTCTTCAGAACAACTGGCTCACTGATGGCACTCTGAGAGAAGGTGTCAGGGTGGAAGAGGCTTGAGGGATTTGAGGGTCTCGGGTGGAATCGCCAATTTCTTACAGATACCAAAATGGATGGTGGTGTCAGTCCCGCAGAGGATGCACTCACAGTGCTGGTGGCAGCCCAAGCGGCCAGATGCCAGAGAAGGCGGCAGAGTCGACGCAGGCTGGAGGCAGCACCCTATGTGCAGGGTGCCGCCGCACACCCTGACGACCCGGCCATCCAACAGGCCATGGAGAAACCCAGCGGAGGTTGCCAGCGACAACCCACGGTGCACAGATATCGTTGGTCTTGTGAAGAGATGACGGACAACATATGCCGTAGGAGAATCCATCTGACAAAGAGACAGTGCGGCACCGTGCCACATCCTTGCCAACGTGGCACATCGTGGAGGAGGAGGCCACATGCTCTCTGTGGCCATGAAGGTCACCGCAGCCCTGAATCTCTATCCCATTGCTTATAAGGGGATTTGTGTGGCATTTCACAAGCTACAGCCCACAATTGCATCGGTGAAGTTATGGGTGCCCTGTATGCCGGGCATCAGACTTTATCAACTTTGATCTGGATCAAGCCAAGCAAGATGCCTGAGCTCCATGATTCTCCGCCATCGCCAGGATGCCCCAGGTCCAGGGGGCAATTGATTACAGGCATATCGTCTTGTGCACACTGGGGAAGCAGGGAGTGAACTTCATTAACAGAAAGGGGTTCCACTCCCTGAATGTTCAACTCATGTGGGACCTCCACCTCAGATCATGCACTTGTGTATCAGCTACATCCTGGGACACTGAGACACCCCTGGCATTTTCGAGGACCACCTTAGGATAACGGGTTGGCACTTGGGGTATATGGGATACCTGCTAGCTCCTGGCTGATGATGCCAGTGCAGAGGCCGGAGGCTGAGGTGGAAACCTGACATAATGAGGCCCCAGTTGCCATCCATGCTGTCATTGAGTTGTGCATCGGACTGCTGAAAATGCGGTTCCGATGCCTGGACCGCTCTGGTGGTGCCCTGCAGTACACACCCCAGAGGGACCCCCGCTTTGTGGTGGTCTGTTGAGCCCTCCACAACCTGGAACAGCAGAGGTGCAACATGCTGGAGGAGGAGGAACCTGTAGCCGCATCTGAGGAGGGGGATGAGAAGGAGGAGTGGGCAGACCAGGAGGGGATGAAGAACCTGGGAGGACCTGCAGGAGTAGCCAGAGGATGGGGGACAGGTGGCAGCGGAGGACCAGGGAAGACCTCATCCTCACCCAATTCTCATAGGACGAGGTTTTGTCTGTCAGCTCACACCCTCCCATCGCCTCCCATTCCCCTCCTTCTTGCCCCCATTCCCCTCCTTCCCCCCATCGCCCTCCGTCCTGCCCCCAGCATTATCCGATGCTCGCCACCCCCAACCCACCCCCACTCCACCCCCTGCCCCCGGTTACACTGTTCCATCTGTGTAACATCTTTCCAGGGTGATGAACTTGTCAACACGGTCGGCAAGTCAATACACAAGGTAGGAGAGTGATGATCACGCGCTGTGAGGTAGTGTAGCCACCTGGATTGGCCACTTCCTCACACAAAATGGAAGAACGCAAAGGTTACAGGGAAAAATGGACAGTTGCAAAGAGACAAGCAGTTTGCAGAATCCCCTGTGTGTTCTGGCTGCTAAAGAAACCAGACAGCATTGTAACTAACAAGCTGCACATATTAAGTGAGTGGTTCCCGGTGATTCCCAGGCACAATGGACACAACAGTTAACTGCAATCGCTACATTCTATAGAAGGTCAGACTTCTCGTCACCAAAGGGAGTCTGAAACAATAAGCCCCAAGGACCGCCCAGTGATCAAGGAAAAGCCCCGTTATTGGGGAAATTCAAATCAATCGATTGGGAAGAGACCCAATCGATTGCAAGTTTATAGAGGGTCCGCCCAGAAGGGAGCGAAGCCCCTGGGACCTATAAAAGTCAGGTCCCAGGACTGATTCTTTCTTCTTGACCAGCCGGCCCTCCCAGCAGAACACCTTTGCAGCAGAAGACCTTGAGAAGGAGAGGCCTGGTCAGCAGCCGCCATCAAGTAAGTGTCATACAATGCACGCTACGAGGGTAGACACTCCTGACCCCTTTAGTCCACACCAACTGGAAGCCTGCAGATCCAGGACAAAGCAAGAGGCCATTGTTCCCTGATCCGGCAGTTCCCTTATTCCAGATAAGTATTGGCCTATTAGTGGTAGGAATAGTTTAGTCTTAGTATTATATGCATGAGTAGTAAATAACTGTTCTATACTAAACATGTCTTGTTTTGAACTTACTAACTGGTGTATTGAGTCATTGATCTGAACTTGAACTTGAATCTTTGGTGGTATCATAACGATACCTGGCGACTCGAGAGCTAAGGAATAAAACAGAGCCAATTGAGTGTTAAGCACACTCACCCAGAATGAGCAACAGTAAGCTCTGGTACTCCTCAGTTTATGCCAAAGTCTTACTCCTCTCTCTCTGCTGTCAGCGGGTTCACACCCATCCTCTAAACGAGGTCTGCGTCAGGGGCATTTGATCTTGGACCACTATGGCCGGGGTGGGGTGAGCGGAGGGCAACAGGGGGTGTGGGGTGTGTAGGCAGGCCGGTTGTGAAGATTACTGTGACAGAGGCTTTGCATGTATCAGGTGTATTCCCCCAAGCTATAGATATTGCCCCCCATGCTGTGCTTAATCAGTGATCCTTAATCTTCTTGATCTTACGTGGTCTACTGCTACGTCTGGGGGTGTCCGCAGGATGCACACCAAAGGTGGATGGAGGTAGCCTGCTGCTTTTCATGCCCTGTGGCATTTGATGCAGTTGTGTATAGGCTGCATCATTGAGCACATTAATGTGTGCTCCGGTAGGGTCTTCAAGTTTGAATTCAAGGTTATCGAAAATGTTTGTCCCTATAAGATTTTGGCTATGTAGAATGTAAACCTGTGTGAGGTGACATTTCTGTAGCATACTGGAATTATGATAATACCCGACACCCGAATAATTGCTTAATCGTGAGCTTGACAAGAGCCTATCACAGGAGTGAGAGAAAGGTGCTAAATATATGAATGCTAGAGTTTGTCACTCAAAATGGATACTTTTATGGCAACATCAATGAAAAACAACTCTGAGCAATCTGCAATTTTAACTCAATATTCCTTAAAATTACCCAATGTTTTGCCATTTGTGATGACATTTATATGCTGTGCCTCAGATTCAGGAAGATTTGTCGCACCTATGAAGTGCTTGGGCGGGAATCCGATTTTCTGGTGCAGCAGCGGGATTCTCCATCCCAGCAGCCGGCCAAAGGGATTTTTCCATTATGGCCACCCCTATGCCATTGGGAAATCCGCGGACGTGAGTGCGTTGCCGACGCAGTGGAGGACCCTGCCGACGGAGAATTCAGCCCCTTTTCTTTGACCGATACATCTTTACAAAGTCATTCCACTTTAAGTATGAATCACAGTTTTTCCCTCGAGTTGGACGTGGCATTGTGAATCAATTAGCACTTGCACAATTTATGCAGTTTTGAAACTATCTGACAATGATGAGGCTCATGTTGATCAAACTGTTGCGTGTAGCATTCAATTGTTCTGTGTTTGATCATGTGAGTCTGTTATCTATTGATACTCACTGTAGTTGACTGGTTAAGCCTGGGTCAGAGAAGGGAAAACAAACAGTAGAAGTTGCCGGAAGCATGAAGCAGACATTTTAAAATGCTGTAAACCCTTCTTGCACATATATAAGCTGCTGTGTCATCTTTGCATCGCTCCAAGATATAAAATCAGCAACACGGAAGACTCGGTCCATAATTCTTGCACTTGAGTTATTGGGCAAGCTTTGTCTACACCCCTTAGTCTGAGGGTGCATTCCTGTGTAACCTCTTTAAATCTAAATGACATACTTCATTTGCATTGCACAGGTCTTTGTTTTTTCCAAGGTTAAATCCCTAAGTCATGGAATTAAAGTCTTTTCAATTAATTGGTCACAAATTAGTTTGTTGGGTTAGTGTGTCAAATTTACAGTTAGACAGCAATTACCACAATGCTGCCACAAATTGTTTTATGGAATTTTCCTAGCATCACCAGCAGGATGTCATTCAATAATCACACTTTTCTTTGGCCCAAAGTATTCTTTGAAACCATATCACTACATCAAATATAGATGTATCTGCTGTGAGCTGCTCTAATATTCGCTGGCCTTCTACCCTGAGACGAGTACTATGTTCATGAAGATCACTGCTTTATCCAGACTGTCCATTCGTGTAGTCAGTAAGTATGTCTTGAGTCGCGAAATCCTCGGATCCCATGTCATGGGTGCATCTCCTGGTGAAGAAAGAAATGGTGCTGAAACTGATAAATTTAAACTTTTCTCCATCATTCTTATCTCACTTTGCTGTAGATTCTATATCTTGGAGCATTTCAGGAAGGTGGAAGGGGAATGAGGGGGTGTTCAGGGAAGGTGAGGGGCGGGGGTCACAAACGGTGGGGGCCTGGGGGCGGGTTGGGAGAAAGATCGGGGCACCCTTCCAAAATGATTCGCCAGCAGGAAATGACTCTAAGTGTAGCCTCAGTGGAGTGAAATTTCCCGGTGCCAAAAAAACCGGCAAGGTGCCATTGAATAGTGGGGTGTTTCTCGGTGCTGCAGTCATCGAGAAACACCCCGCTAAACTCGCTTCAAACCGGACATAGAAACTCTTTGGTTGAATCACGCCCTACAGCTCTTCACTTCCAGCAACTTCTAGTTTGTTTATGTTTTTCTCAGTTCTCACCCATCCTTAGCTAATCAAGCTCAGTAAGCATCAATAGGAAACAGACTCACATAGACTCACAGAAACAGACTCACAGATGGGCTGGTTTAGCACAGGGCTAAAGAGCTGGCTTTTAAGGCAGGCCAGCAGCACGGTTCAATTCCCGCACCAGCCTCCCCGAACAGGCGCCGGAATGTGGCGACTAGGGGCTTTTCACAGTAACTTCATTTGAAGCCTACTCGTGACAATAAGCAATTTTCACATAATCAAACACAGAAAAAAATGAACACTACAGATGGCCATGGATGTATGTTTTCTGCCTGCGCCACTGGATGATTTGGAGACCATTCAGCGCCCAAATTTATTGGCCCTCATCTGATGGGGGTTTGATTTCTGTTCTAACCTCCATTCTCTGTCTCACTTAAGTCCAAATTTTTTCCTATGCTTTTCCTTTATGAACAAGACAAAGATCAAGGCTGCTCTGAGACATCCCCTCATCCTTCTTCTATGCTAAAATGTCTTCTCTTTATCTTCCCTACATCACCATCAGAGAGTAATTGATTCAGCACAGTCTTCTACTGAAGCTTATTCATTTCCAGATCTCCAAATCATGCAACTCGTCATTTTCCTCAGTCTTTCCAGCCTCCTATTCATCAGGGATTTGAAACTTTAGGTTTGGCATCACTTAGTCACTCCTTCCTAGCTCAACACATCTACTTTATGAATGCTGCCTTTTATTTCAAGGGGGATGGAGTATAAAAGTAACAAGTTGTTTCTGCAACTGTACCAGATACGAGTGAGGCCACATTTAGAATAATGTGTACAGTTTTGGTCCTTATTTAAGGAAAGAAATAGGGCGCGATTCTGCGCCCCCCACGCCGGGTGGGAGAATAGCGGGAGGGCCTCCCAACATTTTTCACGCCTTCCCGCTATTCTCCCCCCCCCACGCCCAACCCACGCCACGAATCGGCAACGGCGAGCGGCGATTCTCCGAGGCCGATGGGCCGAGCGGCCGGGCCTTCACGCCCGTTTCACCACGGCAGCAAACACACCTGCTCGCTGCCATCGTGAAACGGGCGCCAGATGCCCATTTGGGGCATCTAGAGGCCCGATTTGGACGGGAGCACCACGATTGTGCTCGGGAGGGGACAGGTCCGCGATCGGTGCCCACCGATCATCGGGCCAGCATCCAAAACGGACGCACTCTTTCCCCTCCACCGCCCGGCAAGATCAAGCCGCTACACCTTGCCAGGCGGTGGTGGAGAAAGACGGCACCGCGCATGCGCGGGTGCGTGCCGTCTACGCGATGAAGTCATCTGCGCATGCGCAGATTGGAACCGGCAACCAGCGCATGCGCGGTTGACTTCACATTCTGGGCGCGACGAGGTTGCGGCCGGGAAAGACGGAGGCCCGCTCCTAGCCCCCCGGGTGGGGGTGAATTAGGTGCGGGGAGTGGGCTCCGAGGCCGTCGTGAACCTCGGCCGTGTTCACGACGGCCTCAACGAATTCGGCCCCCTGCGGAGAATTCCCCCCGTAGGGCGGGATTCTCTGGCCACATTCGCCCGGTGACCGGAGAATCCATTCCATAGTATCATTGGAGGCAGTGCAGAAGAGGTTTACTAGGATGATCCCGGGCATGGAGGGACTGCCATATAAGGAAAGATTAAACAGGTTGAGTCTGTACTCCTTGGAGTTCAGAAGAATGAGAGGCGATATGATTAAAACATTTAAGTTTCTTGGAGGGTTAGACAGGATAAATGTTGGGAGGAGGTTTCCACTCATGGGAGAGTGTAGGATCAGAGGGCAAAGTTGCAGAATGAGGGAGTGCTCAATTAAGATGGATTGGAGGAAGTATTTATTTTCTCAAAATGTGCTGAATCTTTGGAATTCTTTACCCCAGGAAGTTGTGGAGGCCGAGTCCTTGAACATTTTCGAGGCTGAGATCGATAGGTTTTTAATCGGTTGGGGAATTAAGGGTTACGGAGACAAGACAGGAAGGGGACTTTGTGAGTGTTAGATCAGCCATGATCTTATTAAATGGCAGAGTAGACTAGAAGGGCTGAATGGCCTACTCCTGTTTCTATTTATTATGGTCTTATGTTCTTTACTTCAATCTGTGCTATAGGCCTTGGCTCTTAACTGTTGTTCCTGAATTAAAAAGCAAATTTAAAAATATTCCTTTCCTCGGCACAGATGTTAAAATTAAAGAAATAAACTGCAATGTACAACATAGAAAATCGGGCAGGGTGTGTCAGGAGCAGTCAAGCTGCTACTACTGGAGTTGAATTTTACTCCAGTGGCTCTTAGATGTTGGTTAACAGGCATGAATTATTTTCACTTGTTATGCATGATTCCCACTGGAAGATATGCCAAATCCTGCACCTCAAAAGGAATCTTCCCCCTGCCGAGGAGCTTGCTATATGGTGTTTTCTATTTTAAGTATTTTGCAATAGAAATGTTGTATTATGTTGACTCCAAGCCAGCATGTCAAAAGTACTCCAGAACTAATTTTAGTACATTATATAATCTTTAGCCTATATAAATCTTAAATATATCCTTAAACGCAGAACTATCGATTGCAAATTGCAATGACGAGTGGGTTAGATTTGCCTCATATCCACACAACCCGATGCAAATGAAAAAAAACATATAAGTCATATATGTATTGGTGAAACAGATATCTGATATAAAATCTACCAATCTGTTATTGAATTTCTGGTACATTTCTGAAGAAGATAGAGTAAGCTGATGGGATCCGATGGGAAACACAAGGGCAATCAATACAAGATAAAACTGCAAATAGTGGAAATGCACAGTATGTCAGTAACTATCTGTCAAACAAAAAAATAGGGTATAGCATCTGTGGCCTGTGTCTTTTAAAACATCAGTTGCTCATTCAATGTAATAAAACTGTTTGCTAGCTTATTTGGATGATGCAACCTTTTTATAGGCATAAGCCTGAGCCAGCATGGAATTAGTAGATGTAAGAACTCGATTGCAATAATTTTTTGTGATGCTTATTTATTAAAGCTTCCATAAATTCACATGCCGTGAGTTGATTTTAGACAGTATTATCTTTTTGCTGCACAACAGATTCAATAATAAGAAAGAAAGAATGTCTTGCAGTCGGACAGCCCCGGTCCTTTCGAGGACCACCCCAGGATGGTCGCTTGGCTCTTGGAGGATAAGGGGTACCCGCTGAGGACCTGGCTAATGGCGCCAGTACGGAGGCCCAATACAAAGAGGCCCATGTGGCCACCCGCACTATCACTGAGCGGTGCATTGGACTGCTTGAAATGTGGTTCCGATGCCTCAACCTCTCTGGAGGTGCACTGAGGTATACCCCCCCAGAAGGTCTCCCGTTTCGTGGTGGTCTGGTGTGTCCGTCTGCTGTGCCCTTCACAATCCGGCACAGCAGCGGGGAGACATGCTGGAGGTGGAGGGGGAAAAACATGTGGCCACCTCCAAGGAGGAGGGCGAGGAGACGCCAGACCAGGAGGGACTGGAGGATGAGCCCAGGGAGGACCCGCAGGACCAGCTGCAGGATGGAGGACAGGCGGCAGCAAGGGTCTGGCAAGCCCAGAGGGCCCTGGCGGCTCTCATCCTCGCCCACTTCACATAGGACGTGGCATTGTCCCTATTCTCACAACCTCCCCCCCTTTTCCCTTTTCCTGAGCCCCCTCCCTTCCTCCCACTCCATCCTAACCTGCACATCTTTGGATCTTTGGTTTGTGGGAGGAAACCGGAGCACCCGGAGGAAACCCACGCAGACACGGGGAGAACATGCAGACTCCACACAGACAGAGACCCAAGCCGAGAATCGAAGCTGGGACCCTGGAGCGGTGAAGCAACTGTGCTAACCACTGTGCTACCGTGGGGCCAGCCAGACTTGATGATCCCGACAGCGGGGCGGGGGGGGGGGGGGGGGGGGGGGGGGGAAATCTGGTCCTTAGTATCGTTGGGAACATCAACAGGCCATGGTTTGCTGGAGGTAAATTTGAATCTTACCATTTGCAATATCCCCTTTCTTAAAACATGTTTTATTAAGCTTTTGCAATTACTGTAATCTTAGTATTTATTACGCTGGAACAATTAAATTGCAAATACCTCAACAAGCATGCAAGTAATGACTTGAGAAACATTTTAAAGATTGCTATGTTGTTTCCTCTTCAAATATTTGACTGTGGTATTTACAGTTTTTGGCCACATCAATAGATGGTAAAAGTGGATCTTTTGCCGACTTCACGCCATCAAAATTAAGTGAATCAGCTCTAAGGACTTTGAATTCGTGAGAGAAACAAAATCTCAGAGTACCTAATTATCCTCGCCTGACTGCATGCCTTTCCAATATCTACTTTAAGGCAAAATATTGGCCCAGGTTTTTTGGTAAAAGCAATGGTAAAGCTATCAGATCTTGTCGTTGATGAGTGAATTTGATATTAAGGTTCAGCATCCACGGTTACTTGCCCAATTAAAGGTGGAATTCAGAATGTTGCTGGCTTGCTGCCCAAGTTGCACTGATCCTCCAGAAGCTTGACTATTCAGCATTGAAACACATGGTATGGCCTGAAGTTGCTCTAGGTACATGAGAGATACCCGCTAAACTGACAAGAAAATGTAAGAGCTTGTCCATTGCTGTGTAAGTAATCTTTTAACAGCTTGGTAAGTCTTAGTTTCTCTGCCACGGAAAAATGAAGCATGAAGTCGCTCATTCCTTCAGATTTTAATTGTTGTTAGAGACTTTTTTTTTGTTTAATGAGGATTTTTAACATTTCCTTTGTTTATTTTCTATCTTGCCTTTCTCATCTTTCTTTCCTTCCCTTAATTTGCTTTGTCTACCTGATTATTGAATTAAATATGCTAACCTAGACTTCCTGCTTCAGACTCTGCACGCTTGATTGAAGATTTTTCATTTTGATTGGTTCAGGAGATAAACAGTTACTTTCCCCAACCATTGAGCATCAAAATGGCTTCCCAATTACCATTCATTCCTGTGCAAAACACGACAGAATATCTATGGGTAAGTGTAAGCGCAATGAACGATTGCTGCCATTTGCACTGACTGAAAACTCCAGGCCATTGAGAAAAGTAGGAAAATCAGGCTCAGTTTTGCTTGCACTGGGCTGCATTGAATCTAAATGACCATGCAAGCCAGGCTTGTCAGCTCTGTTTCTGACTGAGAACCACGGGACCTGAGCATCCAAATGAGCATTTATAGGTTCGTGGTTGTGATCTTGAAGTCGTACTTTATCAGTTATGATGTGACCTTTTGTAGCATATATTCAATTCCAGAACATCATTCCAAGGCTACTATTGCAGTTTTCTTTTCTTTGCCAGGTCTTGGGAGTACCCTGGCCATTGACCAATGTTTTCTTTGGCATGACACTCTGGATTCCTCGCCTGGCAAAAGATTCCTGCACTGAAACTTCTGGCAAACAGTGCAAGGCCTGTCAGACAGCTGGTATTGATTTAGAGCCTGTGTTAGAGTCTACACTATGTTCCTTCAACCATGTTTTCAGACCGTTCACAGTGGGAACTTTACATCAGAACCGATTTACCAATGTAAGCTATCCCTGAAGGAAGATGTAAAACCCAGGCTTTCCATTTTTTTTCATGGGTGGCATTGTGTAGTTGTCAGCGACCATTACATTCGGAAAGTTGACATGTTGAACAAGTCCCAGGATATTTCTCTCATTTGTTCCCATTAAAAACCTGCCCAGATGTTGCAATGCCACGTTAAAATACTACCCCAATGTTTTACATTCCTTTGTTCCATATTTGCTTTTAGTTGTTTTAAGATCAGGTGTGGTTAGTTCAATTGAAATGAATAGTCATAGCAGGTAGAAAATTAAATAAAAACATCCCCACAGCCCTGCTAAATATTTTTTGATACATTTTTAAAAAACCTTTTTCCAAAGAAGCTACCATCAACCATTCCAAACTGTTTTCCTTGTGTGATTCTGGGATGTGATTTTTGTTTGATAAATGAGGAGCTCATTAACAGCAATTATCAATTCACGTTTCACGCCAATTAATGTTTTCCAACACAATTTCCACATATATGCAATGTGCTATCCCTAATAGCTTTATCAGTTCCTTCACTTTGTGAGAACAGGCATTGATACAACTGTCCCTTTCAAAACAAAATTAAGTCTAAGAACATTAAGTTACTTTGAAATTTGCCTTGGTGAGATTATGTTATCTTGAACAAAATTAAGCAAGATACTTATTCAAATCTTATTCTGGAAATTGAGTAAAATTGAGTAAAATGTGTCTGATCTAAGACTATTTAGGTAAAAGAATGATTAAAATCGACTTTAATCTTCTTTAGCGATCACTTGCTAATGTGTATGATTGTCCACCTAAGAAACTCTGTGTTGCTGGCCATAGGTTCTCCGGGTCCTTGCGTGGCTGATGAGCCCGATCCTCGAGCCGTATCTCTGACCACACACTTGGCAGGCATTTCCAGGAGGTGCAATTGGTCCTTGGACACGAGATCACGAGTATTCCTTTCTCAGGCTCCTTTTTTAGATCTCCTCTTACCGTCGGGTGTTCTCAAAGAATTGTGTCCCTTCAATCAGTGGATTCCCCCAAGTAGGTCTTATCTGAGCAAAGGTCTCCCAGACATTGATTTCTATGTTGCATTTCTTGAGGTAAGCCTTCAAGATGTCTTTAAAGCACTTACTTTGTCCTCCTCTTGTTCAGGAGCCTTCCTTGAGCTTTGGCAGTCGGGACTCCGGCATCTTAAGCATATGGTTGGCCCATCAGAGTATGCTTCGGATGATCATGGCCTCGATACTGGTGCTCTTGGCTCCTTCAAGGATGCTGATATTCGTACACCTGTCCTCTCAGCTGATGCAGAGTATCTGTCTCAGACAGCATTGATGGTACCTTCTGGTGCCTTGAGGTGGAGTCCAAGTTTCTGAGCTGTATAGGGGTGCAGGGAGGACAACTGCTTTGTACATGAGGATCTTGGTTTCAGCACGAATGTCGCAGGATTTAATACTATGTTGGGTCTCCACATCAATGTCATCCTTAGATGAGAGTTGACTCCCCAAGAAGGGAAAATGTTCCACGTTTGGGAGGGTTTCTCCATTGATCTTGATGGTTGGCGAGACTGGAGCTTGTCCTGGGGCAGGTTGGTAAAGGACTTGAGTCTTCTTGAGGTTGAGGCTAGGACCGATTCTTCAAAATGCTTTTATGAAGGTGTCAAACATGGCTTGGAGATTCTCTTCTAAGAGTGCGGAGATGGCAATGTCATCCATATATTGAAGTTCCACGAGCAATGATAGTGTCGTTTTCTTCTTGGATTTCAACCAATTGAGGTGTCCACTCCACTGGGAAGCTTGTTCTTCACAACGTGAAGGACTGTGGCGATGAAGATGAAGAAAAGGGTGGGGGTTATGACACACCCCTGTTTGATTGCAGTCTTGATCACAAAGGCCCGTATTTCCGTAGTTGAGTGCCGTTGCCGATGTCTTGTCATGGAAGAGTGGGAGGATGTCTCTGGACAACCAGCCTTTGACAGGGTGTTTCATAGCACTTCCCAATTGACTGAGTCTGGAGCCTTCGTCAGATCAATGAAGGCCACGTAGAATGGTTAATGTTGCTCCTTGCAAATCTCTTGAAGCTGTCAAGTGGTGAAAATCATGTGCATTGTTCCATGGTTTGGTCGGAAGCCACACTGGCTTTCCAGAAGGATTTCTTCAGAGATTGGAGAAGGCAGATTGGAGAGGATTTGGGAGATGGTCTTCCCGCGATGGAGAGTAGTTCCCACAGTCCGCTTTGTCTCCATTCTTCAAGGTGGTGGCAATGATGGCATCCCTGAGGTCAGAAGGGCTTTCTTCTCTCTCCCAGATTTTCAGGATCAGCTGATGGAGCTGATGGATGATCTCTTCTTCTCCAAGTTTGAAAGTCTCTGCTGGAAAACCAAAAATGCTGGAAAAACTCAACAGGTCTGACAGCATCTGTGGAGAGAGAAACAAAGTTTGCGTATTAATTCTGTCTGACTCTTCAGAGTTAAAGAGAGGGAGAAATGTGATGGTTTTATACTATTTAAGAAGGGGTAGATCAGGTGGAGAAAAAGAGGCCAGTGATATGTGGGCGGTAGGAGGCTTTTCCGTTCTTCATGTGTTTAATGGTGGCTTCGACTTCATCTTCGCCTAGGTGGGAGTCCAAGATCATCTTTGATGGGGAGTTTTTTTTTTTTAATTTAGAGTACCCAATTAATTTTTTCCAATTAAGGGGCAATTTAGCGTGTTCAATCCACCTACCTTGCACATCTTTGGGTTGTGGGGGCGAAACCCACGCAAACACGGGGAGAATGTGCAAACTCCACACGGACAGTGACCCAGAGCCGGGATCGAACCTGGGACCTCAGCGCCGTGAGACTGCAGTGCTAACCCACTGAGCCACCATGCTGCCCATCTTTGATGGGGAGTTGGGGGATTTCCTTGAACATGCCCTGATGATTTTATCAAGGTTTGGGAGTTCGTTAAAGTGTTCTATCCATGAAAGCTGACGTTTTCTCAGTCACACGGACAGTGACCCAGAGCCGGGATCGAACCTGGGACCTCAGCGCCATGAGGCGGTTGTGCTAACCACTAGGCCACCGTGCTGCCCTTGATTATTATTATTAAGATACAAATATAATGCTGGAAATCTGAAGTAAAAAACGAAAATGTTGGAAAAACTCAACAAGTCTGACAGCATTTGTGGAGAGAGAAACAAAGTTTACTTTCCAATTCCGTCTGACTCCTCAGAGTTAAAGAAAGGGAGAAATGTGGTCGTGTTATACTATTTAAGAGGGGGTGGATCAGGTGGAGAAAAAGAGGCCAGTGATATGTGGGTAATAGGAGAGATTTGACAAAGATGTCATGGGCACAAGGCACAAGATATTATATAAGCACCTGCTGAAGCCTGTTTTCTGTAAATTGCTTTTCCTCGAATAGGTCACAAACCTGAGACCAGACGCTACAACTTGAGGGGTACCTTCCCACATCAAACATGGCTTCCCTGGAGTCTCTCCCATTCTTACCGCCCGCCATAAGTGTGTTGGAGGAATTTGCTGGTTAGTAATCGACCTGCTTGGCCATATTAAAAATACACAATCCATGGCCATCAAGCTCCGGAGTGGGTGCAAACCAGGGGCTTTAAATTCAGAGGCAGCATGGCTGCCTACTTCACTACGAGACCTACCAATATCCTTCAAAATCAGGACAACTTGTCAATGTAAGTGAGAGAAAATAGATTGCTGTAATGTTATAATTACTCGGTGATGGGTTATCCGAATAGTTTTGAATGCTGGTTCTATATTCATAGTTTTGACAATGCTGCAAGTTTGCAAAGTTACAGGGGTAAATGTCTACATATTCTTGGGCACAAGGGTAATGATTCACGATGACCCCATGCCTGGTCCATTGAGACAGGTATCACATAAAATTTGTGCTCGCTCCTCAATTGAATGATTTCAGCATGCAACCCAGTGCCACACATGCTGCTGGCTAGCTGCCTGCTCAAACGAGGGCCAAACAGGGTGCGTGGCTTGTAGCCTACATCTCTTAAAGGCAGCCGGTTCCAATTGAAGGGAAAATACACTCATTATACAGGAGCTGCTGGTGACCAGTGGCTACAAGGAAAAGTACAGACGATCGAGCAAAAGAAGGACTCCCATATTTTACGATTTAGCGCTGGGGACATTAATAATGAAGGAGAGGAGAGGAGCTGTGTATCCATGGGGGCCAGGAGGCAGTGCCACCAAAATTTCAATGACCTCACATGGGTATCACAGTCAACGAATACATGCTATCTCCTGCCCACTATATCTCCTGCACCGCACCCCCATCACTCACCCATTAACAATCAGGAGTAATGCTGAACATAGAAATAACTCCATTTCAGCCTCACACACATACCAATGCTGCCAGCCTCACATCCACCTTTCACTATTTTGACTTGATGCCAGCTGTTCAGCCCTGGAATGTACAACAGTCAAATTCATTGCAACGCATACTGACATTCGTTCCTTTCTCTTGTAGATTAAGGTGACCCAAAACAGAGAGGAGCAGAGCAGGACCACTGAGGGGCAGGTATGCCTGTATCACCTGACCTCATGAGAGGAGACTCTGCTCTTCATCATGGAGCCAGGTTGTCAGATCCCATTGCATCTGGCATCACTGAGACTATGCAAGATGATGGCATGTTCCTCCTTTATGTCCCTTCTCAAATCCCACTTTGCCCTTATCCTGCTATCTGTCATGAAGCAAGATCTGCATATGGTGTGACTATGAATTTCTTGCTTTCAGTCTCATCGGGTTTCCCTCACCCTCTTTTGGTATTTCAGATCTGGCCAACCACTGCTGCATCACCAGAATGGCAAGAGCTGCTATAGACTACCGAGGAAGAAACACTTGACCTAACAATTGTAACCAGCTCAAATACTGGCAGGTGTGTACCTTTGACTGTATAGAGCGGGGATCCACAGATGTCTGGCCCATCACAGACCCATCAGCGGTCTGCAGTAATGCTTGGGGAGAGGACAGTTTATAGGCCAGTTCCCCAGAAGATGAGGTTCTGGAAATGTTCTGCTGCAGAGAACTGAGGTGATAGCTTTGATGGGGTAACGTACAAGAGATCACTGATGAGCCCTCACAAGAACCAGGAAGCCTCGTCTAAAAATTAGAGCCTAATCTTTCTGGAGTCAAATGATGAAACGCTTCTGCACCCAAAGAGCGGTACGAGTCCGGAACTTTCCAGATGCTAGATTGATTGTTTATTTTAATCTGACATTGTTAGATTTAATGTAGCCAAAGGTATCAGGCAAAAAGGGGTAAAGGCAGATAAATAGAGTTAGTTTGCAAATCTGACAGTATCTCATTAAATGACAGAACAGGTTTGAGAGGCTAAATGGCCTGCCCCTGGTTCTATGTTCCTACATCTGGATGCTTGGTGCATTTGCAAGTCTGCCAGGCAGCCAGTTGTCACTCCCAAGGATCATGGAAGAGTCTGACTCCAACTTGGCATGAGGCTTTTTGAAGAGTTTGGAGCCCATCCTTCCAAGGTGGAAACTGTGGCCAAGACCATGACAACACCGTGAAGCCAACTGTCATGCAACTTCTGGTTACTGCTGTCACAGGTTCCATTGCAGTACAGCCAGAAGCCACCTAATGTCTGGATGTCTGGGTGCTGTTGTGGTGAGGCTCAGACTCTGGTCATGAGATCCATACTTGTCATCGTGCAGGCCCCGACTGTTGCTATCCTAACTGTAGACACCAGTTCATAAAAGGGCTTGCAGGCTTTCACCGCAGTCCAACATATTACTAGGATTTCTGAGGCACCGCCTCTGCAGGGAGGGGGGAGGGAGTGGTGGTGGGTGGGTGTGTCTCTATAAAGCATGAACATGTTGAGCTCTTTTCCGATGGTAACACTGTTGCACCCGCTGTTACCACTCAGCCAATGTCCCTTTGTTGTTGCCTCACAGTCAGCCAGCCCAGGCTGCTGTCATCCATGTGGAGGTGGTGCAGTCCAAAGTTGGTTCCACATGATCTAGAGCTGATCAATGGGCTTCTGGAGCCTTCCATTAGCCAGGCTGCAGTCACTAGGCTAACACTGCATTAGAGCACTAGGCCAGGCAAAGGCACCCCCAAGACTAGTACTAAAGGGATGCACAATGGTGAATAGTTCAATTTAGGATGCATTCTTTTGATGCGTTGTTGGATAAACAAAATATTTTTTTTGTTGGTGTCTTTAATTTCAGAACTTTAGCCAAGGTGATGTTGTGATGGGACACAGCAGATTAATGGCAAGGTTGAGAATTGTGGAGCAATTGGTCATTTTAAATTTGAGATTCCTCTGGAAGTGACTTCTGAATGGTGGTGACAGAGGTTGTGCCCTCATCACATCAGTGCTGTGCAAAACTAGTCAAGCTACTCATCATGAACTTGGACACCCACGCTGGAAAGTATTGTTACTCCCAACTGGCCCAGGTAGAGGACTGGTTATTTCAGGATACCAATGCTTTGCTTTACAATCTTCTCTGAAGTGGCATGGCACTTTGTGTTCACATGGACAGGTGGCGGGAGTCATGGTCAGATGGATATAGGCTCACCGATATCACCAAGCAGCCGGTCTCTGATCTGTAGTGGTAGCCCAAAGGCACTTGAAATGGCAGACATCCTCAAGCTGAAGGCTTTGTGGCTTCACTCAGGCAGTGACATGATGTTCCACCATTGGTCACACAAGAGCTATATGTTGATCGATTGATAGCCCTTGTAGTCCTGGTACATCTCTGAGTTTAAATGTGGCACCAACAGAGCCACATGCATACAGTCAATGGGTCTCTGCACCATTGGGAATCCCATCATCCTGGCAAGCCACATGACCGCCCTTTATTTGTGGGCTATTACAATTCCAGAGCAGACCCCAACTGTGGCTAGGATTCTGGACCGAAACCCTAATATTTTGTAGCCATGCTGGCCACGCAAAATGGACACTGAGCCAAACTAAAATGGAGGACAGCAGGGAAAGCCTGTTTAGTGAGAACAGACAGCCTGCTCTCAACTAATTAGCATTTTGCAAGCAGCAAACCAGTTTTCTGGCCAGGTGCAGATCTCCAAGCCAAAGGTGTTAATGGCAAAGCGCTTAACATCCTGATGAGGCGGCCCAGATCCAGACACACACAATGGCAACATTTCCATCTCAATGTAGCACTTAATTGGTGGAGCAGACAGGATGGCACCAGAGTAACGAATATCGAAACCACCCCCCAACATCGAGGGAAGCCCCGCATTGGAGGATTTCGAAGGTAGCCGTTTGGAAACGTTCCAATCGGTACCGAAAGGTAGAGCCCGCCTAGAAGGGGGCAAGGACATTAGAGAGGGGTATAAAAGCAAATTCCCCACAGAGCCCGGTCTGTTAAACCCGTGCTCCGGCTCTGACTGACATCTTGCATCCTGACTCCAGCCGTTGAGCACCAGCCGCCGAAACCGTAAGTTCAACGCTCGCTACGCGATCCAAGCCCACTAGACTCCCAAGTACCAGAACGCTTGCTGAAGGCTGCAGTGCCAGACCAGGACGAAGGCCTCGTTCTCTGACCTTGCCTGTTCCTGTTAGATAAGTATTCTGTTTGCTTAAGTTTAGTTATAGCTTAGTCTCTTAGTGTGTGCATGAGTATTTATTATAACTGTATAATAAATATTGATCGTTTGAACTTTACTAATCGGTGTATCGTCTTTATTACTTTGAACTTGACCTTGGAATACTTGTGACGTTGCCTATACGGCAACTGGCGACTCCAGAGCTAAATAATTACATAGAACAGAGCCTAGTAGTGTTAAGCACACGTCGAACTCGGAGGCGTGTTAATACACTCCAATAAACGCGTTTTACGCCCATAGTAAAACGTGCAACATTTAGTGGCGACATCCGCCGGGACCCTGTTGTAAGTGGAAACACCACAGTGTCCAGGACCCTGAAATTTGAATTAGAACTCCAAATTGCAGAGAAAGAAAGAGATCACAAGTATTCAAGGTGTTCAAAATAATAAGCAAAATTCGGAAGTGTGTTTAGTGCATGCGTACTAACAGGGCTGTAAGGTAAAACTGAAAGCTTTTTGTTGCGACAAACTTTCGGTAGTTTTGTGATCGGAAAATAGCGTAAGCCGTACCCTTTTCTCGAAACACCACCCCAGCAACCCCCTGTTCCAAATTATAAAAAGAGAGTCTGAGGAAATGGCCATGCAGGCAATGGAACGTCTGATGGATCCAACAAAGTTTGTGGTCGCAGCGACCAGCAGCAGTAGCAGAGTAGGCCAGTGTCCCACGTGGGAGCTGGAACTCCGCAAATATTTGCAGGGAAAGGGATGGCCCCTTTGGAAAGAGTTTTGTGCAAATGAGGAGACAGGTCCCGGGAGTATAGGTCATACTTGGTGGGAGAACCTCTCTCAAATACACAAAAAGAACCTAGGTAAAGCACGCAAGCCGATGGCGATTGTGTCCTGTTTGGCACAGTTGCGAGGCGCAGAGGAGGTCATCAGGACGCTCCGGACAGATTTAGAAGAGAGGAATAGGATGAGTAAGGTCGATGTCAGGGACATCGAGAAAGAAAACCTGGAATTAAAAGGGAAGTTGGCAGAGAAGGATAGAGAGGTGGATGATGCCAAGAGGGCTCATCAGTCTTGTCTAGCTCATCTGAGCAGTTCCCAGACCCAGTATGAGAAAGCCTATCAGGACGTGCAACGTGCCGTTCTGATAAGACAGGAATCGGAAAAGCAGGTGGAGGCATTGCAGAGGCAATGTTCCGATCTCAAAGCAGCTTTGAGAGCACTCCATGCTGCAACAACCGAACAAAGACAAAGCACAGTTGACCACGCGAAATGCAGGAAACAGATTGCGGAATTGCAATCTCTGCTTTCGGTGCAGAATGGCTTCCAAAGCACCTTTGGAGCTCAGTTAGATGGGGAAAATGCCCCAGATTGGCAGGAATTAAGCGAGACAGCGCAGCGTTATGTTCAGGGAACATGTGCGCCCGCAGCTCAGCAGAAACGACAGGCACCCCAACCCCCCACAGCTCAGACCATAACCGCACCCATGAATCCCGTAACCACGCAGAGAAAAGCCGAATCAGAAGGCGCCCCAGACATAACTTACACCACCCCTTTAACAGTAACCCAGCTAAGGGACGCTTGTGAAAAGATCACTCCGTTCCTCCCCACCGCAGACCCCCACCAGTTTTTCGCTAAAGTAAACAGCAGGCTACCATGTACGGCCTGGATGAGAGAGAGCAGGTTAAGCTCACCGTGCTGAGCTTAGACCAGAGCGTAGTAGCAGCCCTCCCCGACCCACAGAACGTGGCAGGAGGCAGCCTAGAGGAGATGCACACTGCCATTTTAGATGCCATCGGGTACAATAGAGGTGACCCCGTAGAAGGATTGAATAAGTGCAGGCAGAAAAGATCCGAACACCCCACAGCATTCGCAGGAAGGCTGTGGATTCATTTCAGCGCAGTTTTCGGACAGCTAGATAGAGCGCATTTAACCCGCGAAAACATGGTTAAGTAGACGCGCACAATTATCTCACACGCAACAGAAGCAGGACAGAGCGCTTGCAATAGCTATGACCCCTCAGAAGAGGCCCATAACGAAAAATGGGTCCTGAAAAGATTGTCCCGCGCTTGGGAGCAATCGCTTCAGGGAAAAGGAAAAGTTAGATCCCCAGAAGAGGCTCAGGCTGCTGCAGATATCCAAGCAGTCAGAGAGCACCAGAAGCCCGCATGGGTAAATGAAGGCAAGAGCAGCCCTCAACAGAAAGGACAGGAATGCTATAACTGTGGACAGTTAGGGCATTGGGCAAAAGAGTGTAATGCACCCCAGCGATCTCAGAGAGGCCAGCAGACAGGCACTCTGAACCGCAGTAAGGCAAAACCCATCCACAATGTGATAGTACAGTCAGGACCCACCAATGTGGACGAGACGAACTGACGGTGTTCGGGCTCCCCCACTTGGGTCTGTGACACACTATGGGACTCATCAGGGAGGCCCGTAGTCACGGCGAAAGTCAAAGGGAAGCCCATAGAGTTACTGTGGGACACAGGAGGATCCCGCACCACCATTAACTCCACAACCACGGCACACTCAGACACGTGGCCGACCACCTCCACCATCACACTTAGCGGGTTCACCGGACACTCGCAGCAGGGACATACCACAGCACCCGTAGCGATCCAGCTAGGGAACATTAGCACAAGGCACCCCGTAGTTCTAGTAAATCTTCCCCGGACAGCAGAGCACATCCTGGGGATAGATTTTATGAACGCTCATAGCTTGTCGTTCGACCCAGTGAACCAGTGTGTCTGGCGAATGGCTAGATCAGACAGAGCCCCAGCCACCCTCACAGTAGGAGACTACGCTAATCGGATTAGCGCAGTGGGAGAGTACTCATTCGACCTGACTACACTCCACACCGACCGACAAATTAAGGCCCTACTAAACAAACACAGGACAGCATTTGCAAGTCACCGTCATGACTGTGGCAGAATGACTGGACAAGTTCATGTTACCGGACAGGACCCCCGACCGCAAAAGCAATATAGATTTCCCCTTGAGGCAGAGGTGGAAATAGAAAAGGTTATAGGTAGCTTGTTGGACCAAGGTGTACTGAGAACGGTAGCCTCCACCAACAATGCCCCTATTTGGCCAGTGAGGAAGCCCGATGGATCATGGCGTCTGACCATCGATTATCGGGAACTCAACAAAGTAACCCCCGCAGTAGCCCCAACGGTAGCTACTAGTCCCGAGACCATGCTCAAGCAGGGTCTCAACGCCAAGTACTTCACGGTATTGGACATCAGTAACGGATTCTGGTCCATACCATTGGCAAAAGCGTGCCAATACAAATTCGCATTCACTTTCAAAACTCAGCAGTACACGTGGACATGCCTCCCACAAGGATTCCACAATTCCCCCTCCATTTTCCACCGACAGCTGGCAAGTGGATTAGAAAAATTTTCCCGACCCGAATGTCTGGTACAGTATGTAGACGACCTACTACTGCAGACAGACACAAAGGCAGAGCACATTTCGCTTCTGGCCGAACTCCTGGAACTCTTGACTGAAATTGGCTGTAAAGTTAACCCGAAAAAGGCCCAAATATTGGAAAGTAAAGTGATGTATTTGGGATCAGTCATCACGCACGGCAAACGCGAGATCGAATTCAAAAGAATTGATTCGATCGTCAAATTGCCCCTTCCCCAGAATGTTTCAGCCCTCCGGTCGTTTTTAGGACTGGTTGGCTATTGTCGGAACCACATAGACGGATTCGCGACAAAAGCCGCCCCACTTTCAGACCTCCTTAAGAAAGGAGCCCCCTGGGAATGGCTTCCGCAGCATACAGGCGCTGTGGAAGAGTTAAAACGAGCCCTTAGTGCAGCACCCGCGCTGCTAGTCCCCGACCAACTTTCCCCGTACGCAATCGAGGTAGCTAGCACAGATCTGACCCTCTCGGCCGTGTTGCTTCAGGAACGGCACGAGCAGCTAAGACCAGTGGCTTATGCCTCCCGACTGTTAGACCCGGTAGAACAAGGATTTTCAGCCTGTGAGAGGCACCTCCTTGCTGTCTTCTGGGCAGTACAGTATTTTTCATACATAACCGGACTAAACCCCATCACCATTCTAACCGAACACACACCCACACAGCTACTACTAGACGGTCGACTGAAGGACGGTTCAGTTAGCCAGATTAGGGCAGCTAGGTGGACCCTACTTTTACAAGGACGGGACATTACTGTAAAACGGACACGCGCACACACATATTTAGCAGACAACCTCCAATATCCCGGACAGCCCCATGACTGTGAAATTGTAGCTCCCCTGCATAACACAGGACCCTTTTTAGCAAAAACACCCCCCAGGAAGATAGGGAACCCAAAACAAAGCCCCCAGCCCACAGACACGTGTGGACCCTTGAGGATTTATGTAGACGGTTCCTCCACAGTTTTAAATGGTGAGCGTATCACAGGATGCGGCATCTACGTAGAGGACGCGCAGGGGCGCGCTCTCGAAGAGATAGCTCTTAAGTTACCTGGTCACTTAGGCGCGCAGGCAGCAGAGCTAGCAGCCATAGCGTACATAGTGGACCACCCCAATTCTTTCCCCAGCCCAGCAGACATATATTCAGACAGCTTATATGTCTGCAATAGCCTAACAGATTTTCTGCCCCTGTGGAGGACACGAGGTTTTGTCTCCGCAGACGGAAAACCCCTTCCATCAGCCCCCTTACTCCAGCATATCCTAGAGAAAGCGAAGGACAGGACCTTCGGCATTATAAAAGTTCGCAGCCACCATAGGTCATCACCCCCTGGGAATGTAAAGGCCGACGCATTGGCTAAGGCAGGTTCCAGGAGAGGACACTTATGGACCCCCCCAGCTAGCGCACCAGCTAGCGCCCCTGTGAGCGCAGTACAAGTCTCACAAACAGAGGTTAAAGATCTCGTGGCAGCACAGAAACAGGACGGAGACCTCAGGGAGGTTTTCAAGGGAAACTTTGTGCCTGCGTACGAGCACTTTAAACACACACTGACCACACATGAGGGTGTGATCATTAAGGACCAACTTTATGTGGTTCCAAAGCAGGACAGGAATCAGATGATTGCCTTGTTCCATGACGGACACGGGCATCAGGGAATTGATGCAACAACGAGGCACCTCAGGCAACTCTGTTGGTGGCCTAATCTCAGGACTGATGTCACACATTACATAGAGAATTGCCTTATTTGTGCACAGAATAACCCGGAGCGGTATTCTAAGAAAGCACAACTTCGGCATACTCGCCCAGTTAACGGCCCTTGGACAAACCTCCAGATCGATTTTATAGGTCCATTGCCCCCTTGTAGGAATGGCTATAAATACGTTCTGGTGGTGATAGATACCTTTACCAAATGGGTAGAGGCATTTCCCTCACGAACAAACACAGCTAAGACAGCTGCAAAGATCCTGACCCACCACATCTTCACGAGATGGGGTTTACCCCGAAGTATCGATTCGGACCAGGGATCTCACTTTACAGGACGGGTCATGAGGAACGTCCTGACAATATTCGGAATCAAACAGAACTTCCATATTGCGTATCATCCACAGTCCAGCGGGATTGTGGAGCGCATGAATCGGACCCTAAAAACTACACTTAGGAAAATGGTTCAAGAGAATAATTCCACATGGGATTCAGTGCTCCCCTTTGCACTTATGTTCATAAGGAACACTGTCTCCACATCTACAGGATACACACCACACACACTCATGACCGGACGCCCTATGAAAGGTACAGAATTCCTTTTAGGACTGGACATGACAAGCCCCGAAGTGACGGCCCTCACACATGAAAAGGCAGTTAAAGATCTAGTTGAGACTGTGAGGTCTGCACAGATCGCAGCCGCAGTCCAGCTAGGGAAACGCCGACAGCAACGGACTGCCTGTTTCAATAAGACCGTACACACCACAGAATTCCAGGTTGGGCAACAGGTAATGTTATCTGTTTATAACCCCAGCAGTTTTTTGGCTCCAAAATATTCCGGTCCCTACTCAATTTCGGACAAAATTAGCCCCTCCGTTTACAGAATAAAGTATCCTAATGGGAAGACCGCGTGGTTCCATATTAACCAGTTAAAGGCATATGGAACACAGGCCAACCATGCTCACCATGTCCTGCTGGATGCAGCAGAACACTTCACCCCGCCCACCAGAGACACTTTCCCACCATCCCCCTCACAGACCAGTTCATCCACGGACTCGCCCACGACTCCGCCCACAGACCACTACAGACCACGCCCCGACACGCCCACAAGCTGCCACAGCAGAGACAGCAGGACTGACACTGACTCTGAAGACAGCGACAGCACACAGCCATACAGCCCACACTGCACCAACTACGACCCCGACTCCAGTGACCCCATGGAAGTCACTTACCTCAAATATCCAGAACCACCACCCGACCCCGACTACCCCGACAACACACTCGACACTACACAATGGCACAGGGACAACTCATACAGACTTGTCCGCAATGACGAGAGTGACCCCCGGTCAGACAATTCCAAAATAGCATGCCTGATCCACACAAGGGTGTGGGATCCGGGAGAGCAGGACGACACGGTGTCTGACTCCCGACACGGCAACCCCTTTGTGACCCTGTTCACAGAGGCAGAATCAAAGTGAGGTGTCCAGATGATGTAAAATAGGAATCGTTTGAGGAAAACGATGTCCTTTCTGATGGAACCTGCACGTATGCTTGTCTTCGTTTTATGTTTGTTTGTCTCAGGATTGTACATTGTTCAGCTGGAGGATGGACATCTTCTTTTCAGCTGAAAAGATTGTGACCACCTCACATACACGTTAGTTTGTCTGCCGAAACTTTTGAGAACTTCGGTTTGATTGGAGATCTTTTCCAAAGTTGTAAGGCCACACGCCAAATAGCTTGTCCGCAGATATCTCTGAGAACTTCAGTGATGTCCTCAGTTGGAGCATCTTGGCTCCCTTGGTTTTTTAGGTGCCCCTCTATTCGGCGAAATAGAGGCTGCAAGTCATGGTCAACACATTCGTACCCGTTTCTCTCCAGGTTACTCAGGCAGTGGACAAACGGCACTGAGGACCCGCCCTGTCTGAGAACCAACCCTTGGTCAGCCAAGCTCGGGTATGGCACAGCACGCCCTACCCGGGGATCCCATCCAACTCGTACCCGTCGCGGCCCATACGCAACTCATTCGGATGTTTTTTTCAAAGTTTGTTTTCATTTTACGTTAGGTAGCCCTTCGGCCACCATCCCACATGCTATTTACATCCGGGAACATTCGGATGGTAAATCAGCAAAGCCTGCGAGACGGCTCGCAGAAGGAAGGATTGTTAGGTGTATGCTGGTCTTTAAATTCGCTTTTTGAAAAAAAAAAATGAGGGGAGTCACAGGGTGTGACTTAGCCAGTCATTTTAAAGGGTCAATTGGGTTTTGAAAGACAGATGCACTAACAAGTAAAGGTCTTAAACTGTGTATTGACAGATACTGTGCTTGATCCCAAAGGTTTCAAAGGACGAGACAGAGGTCGAAGCCAGGATTGTCAATACGGGAGGAAGAAGGAAGAGAAAGAAGAAGAACAGCAAAATGATGGAAGCCCACTTATTACTGTTTAATGTCATATGTATATGTGTGGAAACAAGACACGTTTCCCCCACAACCCCCACCGTAAATGCTTCAATTACAGCAAACCCCCAGTGCTCAGCTCTGATCAGCGAGGTTCAGACCTGGTGTACTAAATTCATGACGTGGTACTCCATGTCCTATATAATCGAATCACTGTTGGTGATCGCGATCCTCATCATCCTAGTGCAGACCCTCAGGTTGAGGAAATGGAAGAGGAGAGCCTCTCGTTCCAGCACCTCACCCATCTATAGAGTTCAATCCCCCATCTTCGGATTCCACCAAACCCCTCAACCCCTCACTGATTACAACACTCTGTAAATAAAAATTCAGCCATGTATTATATTGTTCCATACTCGACTGCCGAGTTGGGAAGTGTGATGTTGTGGTGTGAATGGTTAAGGTTTTAGAGTGATTAAATGTTTAAGTTAAGGTTAAGGTTAATAGTGATAGGTAGAGGTTCCCAGTTGTAGTAATGCATGTCCCTTTGACATAGGGCCAAGTAGAAATGTTAGTTAAAAATTTTTTTCTCTTCTTCCCATAGTTTAAGATAGAGTAGAACAGGAACTGGCAAGAGGTCAGAACACAAGGAAGGCAAAGTACATAGGTGATCCTTCACAATAGTATGATTGTGAGGATCACAAGGAGGGAATGTAGCCATGCTGGCCACGCAAAATGGACACTGAGCCAAACTAAAATGGAGGACAGCAGGGAAAGCCTGTCCGGCTCTGACTGACATCTTGCATCCTGACTCCAGCCGTTGAGCACCAGCCGCCGAAACCGTAAGTTCAACGCTCGCTACGCGATCCAAGCCCACTAGACTCCCAAGTACCAGAACGCTTGCTGAAGGCTGCAGTGCCAGACCAGGACGAAGGCCTCGTTCTCTGACCTTGCCTGTTCCTGTTAGATAAGTATTCTGTTTGCTTAAGTTTAGTTATAGCTTAGTCTCTTAGTGTGTGCATGAGTATTTATTATAACTGTATAATAAATATTGATCGTTTGAACTTTACTAATCGGTGTATCGTCTTTATTACTTTGAACTTGACCTTGGAATACTTGTGACGTTGCCTATACGGCAACTGGCGACTCCAGAGCTAAATAATTACATAGAACAGAGCCTAGTAGTGTTAAGCACACGTCGAACTCGGAGGCGTGTTAATACACTCCAATAAACGCGTTTTACGCCCATAGTAAAACGTGCAACAATTTTATTTTAATTTTGTAAGACTGTGCAGAAAGGATACTTCGCTCCAGGGGTGATTGCACGAAGAATTAGGAATATGGTATTTTCAAACAAACTTTATTATTAACAGTATTGGAACATCAGACCAGAAAATAACTTAGAATTAACCCTTAAACAATAGGACACAATACAGTGAATACAATTCCCTTAACTGCTATCTTTATTCCCACTCAAACAACAAGAAAAATACCCATCCCAACTCTCAATATTGAACTGAATTGAATTGAATTTGATTTATTGCTACATGTATCGAGGTGCAGTGAAAAATACTGTTCTGGGTATAGTCCAGGCAGATCATTCCATACATGAAAAAACATAGGGCATGCATATAAATACATGTAAATACCATGTAAATACATGTAAATACATAGGCACAGGCATCAGGTGTAGCATACGGAGTGTAGTACTATTCAGTAGAGAAGATGTGTGGAGAGATCAGTTCAGTCCATAAGAGGGTCATTCAGAAGTCTGGTAACAGCGGGGAAGAAGCTGTTTTTGAACTTGTTAGAGCATGTTCTCAGACTTTTGTGTCTCCTGCCTGATGGAAGAAGTTGGAAGAGAGAATAACCTGGGTGGGAGGGGTCTTTGATTATGCTGCCTGCTTTCCCAAGGCAGTGGGAGGTGTAGACAGAGTCAATAGATGCGAGGCGGGTTCGTGTGATGGACTGGGCTGTGTTCACTACTCTCTGTAGTTTCTTATGGTTTTGGACCGAGCAGTTGACTTACCAGTCTGTGATGCAGCCAGATAGGATGCTTTCTATGGTGCAACTGTAAAAATTGGTAAAAGTCAATGTGGGCATGCCGAATTTCCTTAGTTTACTGAGGAATGATAGGTTCTGTTGTGCTTTCTTGGTCGTAGCATCGACATGGGTGGACCAGGACAGATTGTTGGTGATGTGCACACCTGGGAATTTCAAGCTGTCAACAATCTCCACCTCAGCACCATTGATGCAAACAGGGATACTTTGCTTCCTGAAGTCAATGACTCGCTCTTTAGTTTTGCTGACATTGAGGGAGAGATTGTTGTTGTTACACTACGCCACTAGGTTCTCTATCTCCCTCTTGTACTCTGATTCATCGTTGTTGGAGATCTGAGTCACTGCAATCGTGTCATCATCAAACTTGTAGATGGAGTTGGAGTCAAATTTTGCCATGTAATCGAGAGTGCATAGGGAGTAGAGTAGGAGGCTAAGTATGCAGCCTTGCGGAGCCATGGTATTGAGGACTATCATGGAGCAGGTGTTGTTGTTTATCTGTGGGTCAGGAAGTCGAGGATCCAGTTGCAGACGAAGGAGCCAAGTCCTAGGTTTTGGAGTTTTGATATGTGCTTGGGATTATAGTGTTGAAGGTGGACCTGTAGTCAATAAATAGAAGGAGTCCTTATTGTTGAGATGCTCCAGGGATGAGTGTAGGGCCAGGGAGATTGTGTCCACTGTGGACCGGTTGTGGCGGTATGCAAATTGCAGTGGATCTAGGCATTCTGGGAGTATGGAGTTGATGTGTCTCATGACCAACCTCTCGAAGCGCTTCATAATGATCGATGTCAAGGTCACCGGATGGCAGTTGTTGAGGCACGTTGCCTGGTTCTTCTTTGGCACCAGTATGATGGTGGCCTTGATGCAGGTGGGAACTTCGGAAGGGAGTAGGGAGTGGTTGAAGATGTCCGCAAACACACCCGCCAGTTGATCTGCGCAGGATCTGAGTGAATGACCAGGGACTCCGTCAGGACCCGTCACTTTCCGAGGGTTCACTTTCAAGAAGGTTGATCTGACTTCAGAAGCTGTAACGGTGGGTATAGTTATGTCCGAGGCAGCTGGGGAAGTTGACAACGATTTTATGGTTTCCTGCTCAAACCGAGACTAGAATGCATTGAGCTCATTGGGGAGGGGTGCACTGCTGCCGGAGATTCTACGGGCTTTGTAGCCCGTTATGTTGTTTATGCCTTGTCACAACTGATGAGAGTCCATGTTGTTAGTCTGTGACTCTCGCTTGGGGTCTGATACTGTCTCTTGGTATACCTTTTTTAAAAATTTAGAGTACCCAATTCTTTTTTTTTCAATTAAGGGGCAATCTAGCATGGCCAATCCACCTACCAGCACATCTTTGGGTTGTGGGGGTGAGACCCACGCAGACACGGGGAGAATGTGCAAACTCCACACAGACAGTGACCCGGGGCTGGGATGGAACCCGGGACCTTGGCACCCTGGTATCGCGGGGGAATAGGGGAGGACACCCACACCAGGTGCCTGTCAAGGTGACGGTCATCCTGAACGTTTACCCAATGGGGTCATTCCAGCTGCCAAATGAGGACCTGCCTGGAATCTCACAGAGCTCAGTGCACAGATGCATCCGTGCCATCACAGAGGCCCTATGTGCCCAGTTGCCACAGTACATAAAATTCAATGTGGACCAAGCCCATCAGGATGTTAGGCCAGTGGGATTCGCCATCATTGCTGAGATGCCCAGGGTCCAGGGGGTGATTGATGGGATACAGGTTGCCCTACGAACACCGGCCCATGACAGGCTAGTAGTCACAAACCAAAAGGGGTTCCACTTGATGAATATGCAGCTGGTGTGTGACCATGAGATGCACATCATGCATGTCTGCACCCGATACCCAGGCAATGTGGACGACACCTTCATCCTGGTATACTCAACGGTTCCTTACCTCTTCGAGGCCCGCCCCCAACCCCCCACCCGGCTGAGGGGTTGGCTCCTGGCGACAGACCTCATCCACTGTGGTCGTGGCTGATGACGCCTATTTGGAGGCCACACACCAAAGCGGAGACCTGCTACAACAATGCGCATGCAGCAACCAGGGACGGGATCGAGCAATGCTTCGGCATCCTGAAGATGCAGTTCAGGTGCGTGGAGAGACTCTGGAGAGGCCCTTCAGTTTAGCATTAGGAGAGTCTCCCACATTGTGGTGGCCTGCCTGCTGCGCCCTCCACAACATCGCGCAGCGGAGGTGTGACGAGCGGGAGGAGGGAGATGAATGCCAGTTCATGTCCAAAGAGGAGGATTCAGGGAAGGGCAAGGATGGGCAGAACATGTGGCCTGGGCAGGCACGGGAGGCCACACAGCGTGTGCGCCAGGACCGACATGCATAGGACACTCTAATTTCCTCCAGGCTCACCAACTAGGAGTCTGGCCGGCAGCTCAGATATCCCCTCCCACACCCACACACCGCTGGCCGACCACCCCCACCCTGCACAACCGCCCCCCCCCCCCCCCCCCCCCCCCCCCCCACCTTTCAACCTCCTCCACGACACCTATCTACCTCACTATGGATTGCAGGCCCTGGGTTGACAGTAACAGCGTGTCCGGTCCATGGGACAGAGGGTGATAACAATCCACTCTGCAATGAGCGCTGGTGCTCCACATCGTTTGACAACGTCTGGCTCCGGCCCATTGTAGATCTTCCCACCGTCCACCTGGGTAATCTCTGCATGCCAGCTGGCCATTCCATCACATGGTCCCACCAAATCAACTGGGGTGGTGTAGGTAGGCATGGTTGTGGGGGAGGGAGGTGGGGTGGAGTGCGATGGTGGTGGGTCACCGGAGCGGTGAGCATTGGTTGAACTGCAGTCCCTGGGCCAAGCCCACCCACAATGCGAGCCCATCCCCACCCCCCCCAATACCCACCCTCTGAGCCCCTCTGTGGCCAGCCCAGACCAGCCCGTCCCTCACACTCTTCTGACAGACCACCAAGGCAGGTTGTAGCATTGTGCACAGGTTTATAATGACCACCAAGCCAACTTAACTGGTGTCTAGCTTTCTGGCTTTATGGACCCGAACGCTAAGTCTAGATGGATCCCCAGGCGGTACATCAGGAGTTGTGTCGGCCTGCTGCGACCTGGGTCCCCTTTGGCTGCCGTCGCCTGGGGCGACTGGGCTTGGATGGACCCAGCTGCTGCTCGGGTGTGTCAGGTGATGTGGTGCCACCCAGTTCTGCCTGCTGCCCACCAGATATGCCAGTGACAGGAAGGGGGAGAGGGGGGAGTCCAAGACTCTGTGCTGTTCCAGTACAAGCCGCAATGGCCACGGCCCGCATAGATTGCCCCAGGCACCCATGGCTAAAACCCTGGCCCCCCCAATGATCGTATTGGCCTGGGTGGCATGCTTGGTCGCACCACCTCCTGCACTTGTTTTGGACTCCTCCAACTGCATTGGCAGGTGCTGGATGCTTGCTGACAATACCTCATGCAGTCCCTGGCTCTGTGCCTGCATCTCCACAATCGATGGGACCATCAGTTCCAGATGCCCGAAACCCATTTGGAAGCAGCTAGTCAATGGGGTCTGTCCGCCCTCCGACCATTTGCCCCTCGGAAGTTCCTGAGTCCACCTTATGTACTGCAGAACTTGTGTGTGGTGAGCACCAGGTAGTGCCCCAGGAGCCTCTTCACTAAAGTGCCCAACTGAGGTGAGTGTCTCTGGGATGGTGGAGGATGTTGGAGACAGCTGTGATGGGAAATTGGTGTTTTGCCAGGACACAAGCTCCAAGATGTCTTGGGATGCGGGTCGAGAGCTCCCGTGCGTGTCCCCCTCCTCCTCCTCCTCGCTGCTCTTCCCTGGGGTTGGGGTTGGGACCGGGAGTGGGGAACACAAGAAGGGCCCAGTCGGGATGGTGGGGTGATGGGTGTGTAATGGGGGCTAGTACCAGGAGCACAGTACTGCCTACTCACCCTGGCCGCCCTGAGGAGGTCGGGAAGTTTCTTTTGGCTCTGCTGGCCAGTCCTAGCAGTGTTTTGCCCACGGCGCTCACGGCCTCTCCCACCTACTCCCAGGCCCAGTGCACGGCGGCGGGTGACAACCGCCTCCCCACCCCATGGTACAGTGTAGTCCACCTCTCCTCCACTGCGTTTAGTAGGGTCTCCAGTTCAGCCTCAGCGAACCGGATGCCGCTCGTCTTGCTGCCAGCTTGTTGGCTGGGCTGAGTGAGTGTGGAGAGTGAAGTGCTTATATCCGGCTGCAGCTTGTCAGTCACTCGAGTATCAACCCCAACTCCAGCAAATCAGACTCTGTGTTTAATGGGAATCGGTAGTGTTCCACATGGTGGCAGTGCTAGCCCCTTAACGACCGGTGCATTGATTTGGGAACGGCGCCAATTTTGCTGTCAACACCTAGGGCTGGATTCTCCGATTCTGATGCTATGTCCGGGCATGTGTCTAGTATAACGACCAATAGGTCAGTGCTGCCCCTGCACCAATGCTGTGCCCGGTGGGGGGTTTCAGATGCGCCACATAAAACCCCCAGCTTTCCCTGCAGATACGGATGGAGAATTGCTGGGTCCTTGACTGCGCATGCTCACGCCGGTGACCTTCAGTAGTCGCGCCGTACTACATGGCGCCGGCCAGATGGTGACCTCCTGTAATGCCCCTCGCCTCTCCGGACCACCTCCCACTAGTCCCCCCAGATCCCGCCAAAGCCCCCCTGTCCAGTGGAACGGCTCCCCCCCCCCCCCCCCCCCCGACCGTGGCGGTGCTGGACGCAGTCTGCAGCCGTCACGCGAGGTTGACAGAACCTCAGACTGCAATGATCCACGCCGTCGGGAAGTCTGCCCATCGGGGGTGGGTCATCGGGGGAGGGCCTTCAGGTGACGTTCTGAGGCCGTCCCAATGGCGCGCGGCGTAACCAGCGATGACACCGTTTTGGACGGAGCGGAGCGTCTGAAACAGGCGCCGCCCCCAGTTTCGGCATCAAAGGGATTCTCTGGCCACTCGCCGAATACGATTTCAGCGTCAGCAATCGGAGAATCCCACCCTTAGTTTCTGGCACAGAATTCCATCGAGTTTCTTTGCATTTATCTTTTCAAATCGTTTTGAAATTTTAAACATTTCGATCAGATCACCTCTCAATCTCCTATACTCAAAGGAATACAAGGCAGTATTGCAATCTTGTAACATTTTAATATTTACTATTTGCCTCCCGCCAGTAATGAAATAAATTACCTGTTTGCAGGATCATCATGGCTGTCTGAAATTCTTTTTCTTTCATTCTACTTGTACTGACATGAATAAAGAAATCAAGTTTACAATAAAAGTGCATTGTCCTTTTAATACAGACATACTATTAGCTTAATTTGCCAATTGCCTTAACTTGCCTGAAATAAAAGTAGCCTTTCTGCACATTCCAGTCATCATGAAGTAGTTATGACTCAATGGGTAAAAAAAAAACAAAATAGTCATTGTATCTACAAGAATGCTGAATGATTATGCATTCCAATGATTTATTATAATACTATGATTAGAATGTTTTATGATTAACATGGTGCAAAAAAAGAGAAGTAACCAATTATTCGCATAGAGATTTTAATCACAGTTATTGGTAAATAATTGTTATATTCTTAATTTTAAAAAATGACTTAAATGCTGCCATCCATTTGCATCAACAAGATTGATAACTTGCATTTATGTAGCACCTTTAATGTGACTCACTTGGTCGTAATCTTATCTCTGCACCTCATCAGTGTTGCTTTCCTGATGAGTTGTTAAATCAAGACCAGGTAGGGTTAAAATCAACTTCATTGTTTTGGTTTTCGCTGTCTCGCCCTCTCCAACATTAATATTACAAACAAACATAATGTAGAATTCAGGAGGAGACCATTCTGCCCCTCGAGCCTGCTCCACCATTCAATAAGATCATGGCTAATCTGATTGCAGCCTCAACTCCCCATTCCTGTCTACCTTCAAAAGGCTTTCAACCGCGCCCCCCAATTACCAAGAATCTATCTACCCCGCCTTAAAAATATTCACGACTGTTTCCACCACCTTCTGAGGAAGAGAGTTCCACAGACTCATGGCCCGCGAAGGGTTAAAAACTTATCCTCACGTCTGTCTTAACTGGGTGACCATTTATTTTTAACAGTGGTTCCTAGTTCTAGATTTTCCCACAAGATGCAATTGGCAGCATTCTCTATCCAGCGATGCCGTAACTGCGGATCACGATTGGAAGGAGCATCACGCGCCTGCCGAAAATCAAGGCTGGCGCTGGGCGCCTAACGGAACGCCACGCTCCGGTGCCTCAATAGCAGCGTGAATGCATTGCATGCCACGTGCCGGCGTGAGCAAGCAAATTGTACAGTAACAGCCGTTAGTCTCTGGCCTCCCACGGTGCTCCGCCTCTACCAGGTGGAAGTGATGATGGTACGGTTCACTTGTGGTACTTAAAATCGGGAAACAGGCACTATGGCTGCTGAGGGTGAGAGAGGAGGTAAGCCACATTTCCAAAGACGCAACAGTTGTGCCGCTGGCTGGAGGGGGGTGGGGGGGGGGGGGGTAGGTGGTGGTTGTATCGGCCAGGGGGGAGAAGCGGGGGGCAACCAGGAGACAGCCTTGGGGTGGTGGTGTCATGGTGTCCCCCGGTACCAGGGTAGCCGGGTGCGGACCGCCATTGCCGCGGTCTGCTGGAGGAGGATAAATGCCAGATCTTGTCCGATGAGGAGGATGTGGAGGAAGGCCAGGATTGGCAGGGTATGGGGCCTGGGCAGCCACATGAGGCGCCAGGGCTACAGCGCATGAGAAAACCTAATTGCCCCCCAGGTTCACCGGTTAGGCGACCCTGCCACCGGCAGGCCAAATGTCCTGTCCCACCCCTGCATCCCCTCTCCCCGTACACACCTGCACTCGCTCCATGCTCCCCCCCCCCGGCTCACTACATGGTGCGTTTCGTGGGTTGGCAGTATCAGCAAGTCTGGTCCATAGGATGGGGATGACGATGACGTCCTCTGAGATGAGCTTTGGTGTTCCGTATCATTTGGCAAAGTCTGACTCCTGCCTGCAGTAGCCCATTCCGGCGTTCGCACAGGTGATCCCTACATGCGTGCTTGTCATTCCATCACCCAGTCCCATCAAACCCCTCGGGTGGCAGGGATGGGGATGGAGGAATGAGGGACGGGGTCCGTGGTTAGGTATTGGGTGTGCGGTGTGCAGTGGTGGGTCACACACTGGGTAGACCCTACCACGTGTCGCCTCCACATATCTGGCCCCGTCCCCTGGCGCCTCCAAGGGCGACCGCAAGCGTAACCTCCGACTGCCCTGGGGGCCCTGGCCAATGCCCTTCTCAAACACCTGTGTGTCCCCTTTGGCGGCCGTCCTTTCGTGCGACCGAGCCCCACAGGTGACATGGTGCCACTCTGTCCTGCCCATTGGATGCACCAGGACAGGAAGGGGTTATTCTGAGGCACTGAGGTGTTCCAGCACCTCATCTGCGGGAGTCTCCAGCATGGCCCCATCACCTGCTCCTCCCTCGGGGTGCCCAATGGCTCCTGGCTACTCCTTATGACTGGAGTGGGCCGGAGCGAGCTCCGGTGGCTGACCCACCACCTGGCGTTGCCAGTCCTGGAGGACTGCTCCTGTCTCAACCAAGGTCTCAATGCTCATGACTATGGAGCACAGGGACTGTGCCTTGTCACTCTGGGACTGGGCCACATCAATCAAGGACTGGCTCAAGCCAACTTACACCACCCACAGCCATGACCCATGTGACAGGGCCAAGCTCTGGAGCGCTGCTGCAATGTTCATGTGGCCCTGGTACATGGTTGCCTGTGACTTGGCTGCCTTGTCCTGTGCCTCAGCCACCACCTGCACAGAGTGCACCAGGCCTTGGATATCTTGATCTATGGTCGATACCGTCATACCCAAGGCCTCCACTGCAGACGCCACCCATCTAGTGTTGGTTTGGGTGGCATGCATGGTTGGCACTCCTCCAACTGCACCTGCAGGCGCTGGATGGTTGCCGACACCCCCTCATGTGGTCCCCGGCTCTGGGCCTGTATCTCCAACATTGACAGAACTGTCCTTTCCAGAAGGCCAAGACCCATCTGGACGGCAGCTAATCCCTGGGGTCGGGCTGCCCTCCAACCATCTGCCCCCTCGAGCGTCCCTACCTCCCCCTGGAGTACCACTGTATGTGCGTGGTGTGCACCAGATTGTTCCCCAGGAACCTGTTCACCAACATTCCCAACCGAGGTGAGTGTCTCTTGGATGTGGAGGATGTCGGTGTCAGCAGCGGTGAGAAGTCGCTGTTGTCACCGGACATGTGCTCAGAGGTGTTGTGGGGTTTTGGCTGGAGACGTGGGTCACAAACAGGTCCCGCCTTATCGCCAGGTGAGTCGAGGACTTGTAGTGGGGGAGCGAGGGACACCAGACAGACCCGTCTTGCCGCCAGAAGATCCTGCAAGACAAAAGACAAGACACACGGTTAGATCACGGATAGGCATGGTGTGAGGGGGATGGGTGCCACATGTGCCACGGAAGCTCACTTGGTTGCCCGATGCCGGCCTCCGCCTCGGCGACTGCCCGCCCGCTCTCCAACCCCACCGACCATCCCCCTCTGCTCTGTGACGGTGAGGGGCCACAGGTCAGATGGGCCTCCTCCAGTCTCTCGCTCTCCCCGTGGTTGTGGGCTGCCTTCTCCTGTGTGTGCAGGGCACCAGGAAATGACGGGGTGGGGGGTGGGGGGGGGGGGGGGGGGGGGGGGGATGGGTGTTGGAAAGTGGTGCAGCATGGGGTGTGAGCGGCCTGCCAGCGGGTGGGGTTCAATCGCCATCTCGGTTAGGGGGTGTGGGGGCTACAGGCGTGGGATGGGGGTTGCTGCCATGGGCACAGTGGTGGTGGGCACCCACCCTGGCAGGCCTGGGGGATTGCCCATCCTCACCCAGCACTGCCTACCATTCCGCCTGGTGGGTGCCACATGGGGGAGAGGGTGGAGAGTATGATGGGAGTGGGGACTGTGGAGGGTGGAGTAGTGCCAAGGACTTGATGGTGGCGGTGACTCACCCTGGCCACCCTGAGGAGGTTGTGCAGCTTTTTTCTTGGCTGCTGCCCGGTCCTGGCAGTGGGGCCTACGGCACTCATGGCCTCTTCCACCTGCGCGCAGTCCTAGTTGACGTTGACATGTGGCAGCCTCCTTCCTAACCCAGTGAACAAGATGTTCCACCTTTCCTCCACAGCATCCAGCAGTGTATCCAGCTCTGCACGGCAAACCTCGGTGGCGCTCTTTGGGGTTGTGCTGTTCCTCGTGTCTTAATAAAGCTCGCAGTCTCAAATGTGGAGAAGATGCTTTATTGTGGGTTCGTTCAGTTTCCAGAGCTCGACCTAGAACTACCTTCCAGTGCTAACTACCAGCTTTGCTTGCTGTGTCCTGCTTACCAGCCCGCCTGCTGTGAAGAGTGTGTCCTCACTTCCTGTCCTGATCTATTTATATGGCTCTCCCGTGCTCCCTCTAGTGGTCGCTCAGTTGTGTTGCATCTGGTTAACTTGTGATCACCACATCCCCCTTTTTCTCTTAACATATTTTCTGAACATCGTTAAAGAAAATTGTACATCCTGTCCCAGTGTATTTATAGCTCTCCCGCTCGTGTTTGCTCTGTTGTTTTTGTATCTGGTCAATCTACGATCACCACATCCCCCTCTTTCTCATTACATAGTTTCTGTACATAATTAAGGAAAATTATACAAAACAGTAACTTATGATATGCGTATCTATACAAGTGATGATGCTATTGCTTTAGTTAACAAAGCCAATGTATTTATATGTCCAAACTTAATAAACACATTTATGAGTCCAAACTTGATGAATTTGTTCAGAGCTTTTTTTTTTTTTTTTTCTTTTTGTTGTTGATGACGTGGTGATATTGATATTGCAAGTCCGCTGTGAATGTTGTTGGTGTTCCTTGTTATCTGAAGTACCCAATGCGTCATCCCGAGGTGTTTGCATGGTCACATCACTGATGTTGACTGGCATGGACTTTTTTTTTTGTGCTTGTGGTGTTGATTTATTGTCTCATCCGCCTTGGATGCTGGTGTGCTTGCTTGTTCTGGAGCAGACGTGAGTTTGTGCGATTCGTTGTCATCCCATGACATGTTTGTAGTCTTGTTATCGTTTTGCAGTGTGCTGTGGCATCGTCCATCATGTGCCAAGTAGTGCCATTGTGTACAAGTCGTTGTTTCATTGCTGTTGTTTCTGTCGTTCCTGTTTTTGTTGTTTCCGTCTTTGTTGTTGTCGCTATCTTTGCTCCTGACTTTGTTGTGTTTGTTGCCATTCTTGTTGTTTCTGCCTCTGTCGTTGTCGCTATCTTTGTGCCTGACGTTGTTGTTTGTCTTGTTGCGCTTCATGTTGCTTTTATTCTTGCTGTTGTCGTTCTCGTTTCTGCTGTGCTTCTTGCTATTGTTGTTTGTCTTGTCGCGCTTCATGTTGCTTTTCTTCTTGCTGTTGTCGTTCTCGTTTCTGCTGTGCTTCTTGCTATTGTTGTTGGTCTTGTCGCGCTTCATGTTGTTTTTGTTCTTGCTGTGTTTCTTTTGACTTTTGTTTTTCTTGTTATACTCTATGAGTGTCCCGAGTGGATAATTTGAGTCATTGAGCATTCCGTCTCGCGAGTGGTGCGAATGATCTGATGTTGCATCGGTGCAGGTGACATCAATCAGTTGTGGAGAATTGGATTCCGCATCTTTGCTTTCTTGGTGCTCGTCTTCCGGAGTCAAAGTCTTCTTGATTACATTTGACGCGGTGTCTGTGGACTCTCGGCGCTCCTCTTCTGGAGTCCAAATCTGCATGATTTCAGCTGACGTGGTTTCTCTAGACTCTTGGTGCTCCGCTTCTGGAGTTAAAATCTTCATGATTTCTGTTGATGTTATCTCACTGGACTCCAGGTGCTCCTCTTCTGGAGTCAAAATCTGCATGGTTTCTTTTTGTTTGATGTCTCTGGACTCCAGGTGCTCCTCTTCTGGAGTCAGAATCTGCATGGTTTCTTTCGGCATTGTCACTGTGGACTCCAGGTGCTCCTCTTCTGGAGTCAAAATCTGCATGTTTTCTTTCGGCATCGTCTCTCTGGACTGTTGGGTGGCCCGACTCTGTGCTTCTGTACAGACAAGCTGAGAACTGTCAGTCTCACTGTGATCCTGTACGTCGAGTGCGAGCACCTTGTCACTGTTTTCGCTCTGTGCTTCGGTACAGACAAGCTGAGAACTGTCAGTCTCACTGTGATCCTGTACGTTGAGTGTGATCACCTTGTCACTGTCTTCGCATGCAGTGGGCAGAGGTGCATTGTCTTCTTCTTGTTCCTGTGAGCGTGTTGGACTTTCATAGTCCGCTCTTTCTTCTTGTTCCTGTGAGCGTGTTGGACTTTCATAGTCTGCTTTTTTTTCTTGTTCCTGTGAGCGTGTTGGACTTTCATAGTCCGCTCTTTCTTCTTGTTCCTGTGAGCTTGGTAGACTTTCATAGTCTGCTTGCGGTTGCTCAGGTACAGCGGGTTTACCTTCATGGTCTTGTTCATGCTTGGTGTCCGCCCGGGAGTGTTTGCTTGCATCCCTGTTGGCGTCTTTCATCACTCGCACTGTGGAGCCTGTCATCGCTCGCTCCGTGGAGTCTTCCTGTGCTCTCTGTGTGGCGTCGTCTTCGTCTTGGGTATTGCTGTCATCCAATGTATCGACGAGCTGCCATGGCACCATGGTGTTGGATTCATCCACCATGAGTAGAGTCGTGTTGAGCTTTGCAACGGTGTCGCTGATGCTGTGATCAGCATATCCAAATAACTCCTCCATGTCTGAGTAGTATTCTTTGAAACCCATTTCATCTTCGTTGGCTTCTTCTACCACGAGTTGATTCGTGTTGAATTTTGCGACCGTGTCGCTGATGCTGTGATAAGCATATCCGACTGACTCAGCTGTGTCTGAGTAGTATTCTCCGAAAACCAAATCATCCTGGTTGGATTCTTCTACCACGAGTTGGTTCGTGTTGTGCTTTGCGACCGTGTCGCTGATGCTGTGATAAGCATATCCGACTGAATCAGTCAGGTCTGAGAGGTAATCGTCGAAAAACAAATCATCTTTTGTTGTTTCGGAATTCTTTTTGTTCGCTTCACTGTGTGTGGTGAAGGCAGCTTTTTCCAAGGTTTTGTGCAAGTTGTTTTTCACTGTTGGTTTAAGTTCAGGCGTTTTTCTGTGTTCTGAGGCAAGAAAATTTGGTTTTACCACTTTAAGTGTCTTGGTTTCAATTTTCGGGCATTTCCCTTTTAAGTGGGCGTGGTCAGGATTATCAGACGTCATGACGTCACGCGTTGGCATGACTTGCGCATGCGCAAATCGGCTTTCTGGCCTTGTGCGGTTCGGTGTCCATCGCGCATGCGCGGCTTGCGCATGCGCATGACGGTCCGCGACGAAGACTTTTTTTGATTGCGCATAACGATCGGCGCCACGATCTTTTGTAAACTGCGCATGCGCGACTTCCGGTTCCGGCGCATGCGCGACTTCCGGTTCCGGCGCATGCGCAGACGCGATTTGTAGTTCTTTGCTTACCAGAGACTGCAAAATGTGCTCCGACGCCATTTTATCGCGGATTTCAGCGTTTTTTTCTTTCTAAAAGTTGTAAGTTACCTTTTCTTTCCGATCTGGACTGGATTTCAGCGTTTTGGCTTTGTGAGAAATTCTTTTTATTTCTTCTTTTTGATCTGTACTTTTCATTCGCGATTTCTTGCTCTTTTCGTGATTTTTTAAGTTTTGCATCACTCAGTCTCTGTGCAGTTTGGACTCTGAGTATGTCTTGCTGTTCAAATTTCTCACAGTACTCTTCAAATTTGTTTAGTAACGTTTGTAAGCTGTTTCTGTCTTCACCTTTTGAGTATTTAAATCCATTATAAACTTTCCTAGCTTCATGTCCTTCGATGAGGATTGCTATTTTAATTTCGTCTGAGGCTGCTGCTGCATCATATGCTATGATAGCGAAATCGAACATTTGTTTAAACCTTTGCCAGACACTTCTTACTTTTCCAGTCGTGTCCAGGTGAAGTGGGTATCCAAGGCACATCCTCTCATCAGCAATGTCTTCCCAAGTCGAATGTCCAGCAGGAGATCTCCATGCCATTCTTGGTTGAGATTTCCATGCCATTTTTTTTTTTTGTTTTCTGTATCTGCAGCTGAGTTGTCCTGTCATAAGCGTCTGAAATCACTCCTGGGTACCATGTGCTGTTCCTCGTGTCTTAATAAAGCTCGCAGTCTCAAATGTGGAGAAGATGCTTTATTGTGGGTTCGTTCAGTTTCCAGAGCTCGACCTAGAACTACCTTCCAGTGCTAACTACCAGCTTTGCTTGCTGTGTCCTGCTTACCAGCCCGCCTGCTGTGAAGAGTGTGTCCTCACTTCCTGTCCTGATCTATTTATATGGCTCTCCCGTGCTCCCTCTAGTGGTCGCTCAGTTGTGTTGCATCTGGTTAACTTGTGATCACCACAGGGGTGACATCTTTGTGGCTGGAATGAGAGTGTGTGGGGAGTGGATGCTTATATGTGGTTTCACTTTCCATAAACCCCCTTCAATGCAGAAGGAGGCCATTCGGCCCATCGAGTCTGCACAGACCTCTGAAAGAGTACTCCACCCAAGCCCAAATCCCTGCCCTATTGATATAACCCTTTAACCTAACCTACACATCCCTGGGCACAAAGGGACAATTTAGCATTGCCAATCCACCTAACCTGCGAGTGCAACTTGTCAGGCTCTCCAGTGCCAAAGCCAACCCTGGCGAATCACACACCAGAATGTGTTGTATATGCACTAGTTCCACGTGGCGCCGGTGCTGGCCCATTAGCATGTCCTGAATGGCTCCAGGCCATCGGGACCATCGAACATCTCAATTCAGTACCGACCTCAGCACTCAATCTCTCAAACGGAGAATCCTGCCCATAATCTCTGGTGACCAGTGAGTGAGTTCTGTAATACAAGGAAAACATAGATGCATTCTTCGTTATCTTGGTGAGTTATGAAGTCTTTTAGTTTTCAATCTCTTTCCCACAACAATACCATAAGACGAATTATAAACACCTTCTCGCAGATTAGTAGGAATTTCAAAACAACAATATTCAAGCAACTATTTGTCCACTCACTATTGATGGGGAGTATATTTGGAGCTGGGAAAATAGTGGGTGTGATTAAACAGTGACAACGTGCATTTACAGTATAATACCCTGAGAGAAGCACAAGCAAATAAGTCCATGTGCATTTATGGATTGTAGTAGTGGGAGCATATGTAATGAATTAAACTGGTATTTTGCACATTTTGGTGGAACAGTAAACATGTGCCAAGTCGCACTTTCAGTTGGATTTAATACCTGGCACTCTGTTGGACTGATACTTTTTAATAAATAAACTATGTGAACATGGGCATTCTTTATCCTTCAGCAATGATGTAACACATGAAGAATTTTAGACAGTTTGTGGATTGTGTGTGATTTTAAAAATGAGCCTATGGTTATAGTTTTCCTGTATTTGATTAATGTTAATATAATGGATCTTCAAAAACACGATCTTAAATTAGAATTTGTTTTTCAGGAAATGCTACATGTGTTTTATTTTAATTTGAGGGCAATAGCGATCAAATACATCAAATAGTTATACTCCAAAACAACAATTTATATTTAAATAGCGCCTTTAATGTAAAGAACCATCCCAAGGCACTTCACTAAAGTCCAATAAAACAAAGTATGACACCAAGTCGCATGAGGACATATTAGATCAGATGAACAAAATTTGGCCAAAGAGATAGAAGGCGTGTCTTAAAGGAGTGAAGCAAGGTAGACAGGCAGAGAGTGGTGTTGGGGTGGTACACCAGATCTTAAGACCTAGTCAACTGAAAACATGGCCACCAATGCTGAAGTAATTAAAATTGGGGCTTCACAAGGGGCTAGAATTAAAGGAGCATCAATATCTTGGAGAGTTATAGGGCTGAAGAGGGTTCCGAGGGGGGCACGGACATGGAGAGATTTGAAAGAAAGGATGAGATATTGCTGGACTGGAAACCACTGTAGGTCAGGAGCAATGGGGTGATACAGGACTTGCTGCGAGTTACAACATGCACATTGGGATTTTGGATGACTTCATGTTAACGGAGGGTAGAATGTAGGATACCAATCAGAAGTGCATTGGAATGTTGAAGTTGAGAGGTAATGAAGTCATGAATGAGAGCAGATAAGCTGAGACAAGGACAGAGTCAGGAGATGTTACGGAGATGGAAATAGGCAGTCTTAATGATGGAGTGAATATCAGGTCGCTCGCTCATCCCAGGATCGAATGTGACACCAAGGTAGCCAACAGACTGGTCTAATTGCAGATGTTGCCAGAGAGAGGGATGGAGATGATAGCTAGGGAATGGAGTTTGGAGTGTGGAGCAAAAACAATGGCCTCAGCCTTCCCAGTACTCACTTGGGGGAAATTTCTGTTCATCCAGTACTGAATGTCAGATAAACACTATGATAATTTAACAACGGTAGAGGTGTCGAGGGATGTGGTAGTGAGTCAGGGCTTGGTGTTTTCAGCATACATGCCAAAAATAACATGGTGTCTTTGGATGATGCATCAAGGGGCAGCCTGTAGATGAGAAATAGGAGGGAGCTCAATGGTTAATTCTTGAGAAACACCAGAGGTAACAGTGCGGAAACAGGAAAAGTGATTCTTTGACTCAGTAAAAATGGAACCACGTGAAAGCAGTCCCACTCAGCTGGTTGGCAGTCAGGAGACATTGGTGGAGGATGCTGTGATCGACAATGTAAAAGGCTGAAATAGTGTACATCCTGATATGCAATAGTTATCAGTATTCTTGCCTTTGAGTCGAAGTATGCAAGCAGCAGAAAAATGGGGCAGACAATTCAGTCAGTGAGTACTGCACTGCTCTTTTGGATGAGATATTAAATGACGTCGTCAAGGATTAAAACTTATCTGCCCCATATTTTGGACATGGAGGTTGTAATTTATTGTGTACCCATGCTGGTTCTATTCTGCAAATGCATTTGGTGCTCCCACCTCATTGCTACAATTGTAGCAGATTCAATAATGCTGACTCCCTCTTTGCACTACCTCTGCATTCATCAGGAGGCTGAACATCATTGGAACATAGTGCAGCCAATTTGCTCTTCTCAAATACAGTCTGTCCTTCTTAAAGGGAAGCTTCAGTGAATAACATTTCTGGAATTTAAAAGAATGAAAATGGAACACCACTAGGATATGATGATGGATATGGTACTGAAGGCACCAGAAGGAAAATTGTCATGGTGGAGCCTTCACAAGGAAATGGGAGCAGATGACCTGGGAGGTCAACTCCTCGGCTGGGATTTTCTCAGACATCAGCAAAGGAGGATGTCAGGAAGAAAAAGGGACATTAAGGCATCCAATGGCAATGGTGATTTTCTCCGTTATATTTTGCAGCAATTTAAAAAAAGTTAAAAGTCACAGGACCCAGGCTGCAGGGCAGCCTGTTACTCCCCTGCCCTGCCAACAACTTAGACACTTCATTATCGAGGGCACCATTTCAAAAGTCGTTAAAGGGGGGAGGGGGATACAACCTATCCACCACCCACCAAGATCTCATGCTGCTTAATGCACCACACGCCCATCATTCAGTAACACTCTCTGATACTTCAGATTCACCCCACCTCCAGAAACAATACCTCAATCTCACACCATTGCTGCCCGCCTCATACCCACTACTCACAGCCTCCATATCCTCCTCCTCCAGTTTACATGTTCCAAGAAGATATTAGCAACCATGGACACCCATTGCATTGGTTGACAATTGTGCTTGGCAAATTACTGCTTTGCTCTTGCCTTCTGCAGTATGGCTGACCAGGAAACCCTCCTGCTCTTCCCACTTGCCATTGGCTGTATTGGAAGGATTTACAGGCTGATAATCCACCCATATGGCCCCATAATGAACACACCTTCCATGGATATCAAGTCCTGAAGTTGGATTTGAACCCACAGCTTCTGGCCCAGGGGTAGCAATGCGACCACTGCACCACAGCAACCCCCCCCCCCCCCCCCCCCCCCCCACCCAGAGATGGTAGGGGTCAAGGATGCCCGCATCTCCCAAGCTTTTCAATGGAGATTATTGTCTGCATCATTGGACTGGCTAACATAGTCTATAACATCTGGCATCACTGAGGACATTCAGGATGATGGTGTGATCTTGCTTAAGGGTCCTTCTTAACTTCTAGCTCATCCTTATCCTACCATCTGGCATAATAAGCAAACTGCCAATGCTGTGACTATGGACCTCGCTGCCCAGCTCATCTGCTTCTTCCTGCACATTAGCCTTCTCCTTATGAGTTCCTGCTTGCAGGCACCTAATAACTAATAACCTTTATTATTAATAATGTTTATTGTCGCAAGTAGGCTTACATTAACACTGCAATGATGTTACTGTGAAACGCAGATGTTGGAAATCTAAATTAAAAACCCGAGAAAAATATTGAAAATATTCACTAGGTCAGGTGGTGAAGAGAGAAACAAAGGGATGAATTATATATATTTAAAAAAAATATTTATTGTCACAAGTAGGCTTACATTAATGCTTCAATGAAGTTACTGTGAAAAGCTCCTAGACGCCACATTCTGGCGCCTGTTCGGGTACACAAGGGGAGAATTCAGAATGTCCAAATTAGCTAACAGCACGTCTTTCAGGACTTCAGGAGGAAACCGGAGCACCTGGAGGAAACCCACGGCATTACAAGGCAGTCATTTAGGTAATGATACCCAGAGTGTGACAGGAAGGGGCAAACATAAAAAAAGCAACAAATAGGGTCAAAAAGGGAAAAAAACGGTACAAGGCAAAAGTATTGGTTCTTTACCTAAATGCACGTGGCATGCGCACAAAATAAATGAATTAATAGCAAAAATTGTGGTTAATTCTGTTTTGCAGGGCCTAGATGCATTTAGCAGTCAGAAGGTGAAATTGACGAAGGAATGTGTTTTTCAGTCTGGACTAATGGACTTTGGTTTGACTGGGAAGGTCCCTGGGGGGTTAATGTGCTTTGCCGCCCACAGAGATAATTTGTTTTTTAACTTGGGGAGATAAGGTCAGTCCTGGATAGAGCTAAGGAATGCAGCGAGACGTTTTGGAAAGCTTTAGACAGGCAGTTTTTTGGAGACAGCTGGAGAGACAGGAGTTGAAGTTTGATCTGCCTGATGCTCAGTCCACAATTCTTCCACAGTAAGATAGACTGAGAGCTGTATATTTCTTTTCCTGTTGTTTACTTCATAGTTCATAGAATTTACAGTGCAGAAGGAGGCCATTCGGCCTATCGAGTCTTCACCGGCCCTAGAAAGAACACCCTACTTAAGCCCACACCTCCATCCTATTCCCATAACCCACCTAACTTTCTTGTACACTAAGGGCAATTTAGCTTAGCCAATCCACCTAACCTGCACATCTTTGGACTGTGGGAGGAAACTGGAGCATCCGGAAGAAACCCACGCGGACGGGGAGAACGTGCAAACTCCGCACAGACAGTGACCCAAGCCGGGAATCGAACCAGGGTCCCTGGAGCTGTGAAGCGACAGTGCTAACCACTGTGCTACCATATTGCCCCGGCAATGGGAAATTAAGTCGTACTGTTTAAGGGGTAATTGTAAGCTATTCTTTTTGGGTGTGAAGTTAAAGAGTTTAATATTGTATTCATATAAAGTTTTGTTTTAAAAAATACGAAAGCCCTATTTTTCCGTGCAATCACTCCTGGAGCAAATTATTCTTTCTGCACAGTTTTAAAAAATAAACTAAATTATTGTGGTTTTGGTCCAGTATCCTAGCCATTGTTGGGGTCTAGTCTGGGATCATAATAGCCATGAGCTATTCTCTGAAACTGCCACCATTGCTCATCAACCATCTTTCTCATTCCTTTTCCAGTCTGCTTCAGCCAAATCTGCCCTTATTCTTTTATAATGACCCTTATTTAAGTATAGCACAGTTGTTTCTTTTTTTAAATAAATTTAGAGTGCCCAATTTCTTTTCCAATTAAGGGGCAATTTAGCATGGCTAAACCCGGGTACTCAACACCGTCAGACAGCAGTGCCATCCAAGCACAGTTGTTTCTGGCCCAAGTTTCTCACTCTCAAATTGAATGCTAAATTCCATCATGTTATGGCCACTGCTTCCTCGCCATACTTTTACTCAGAGATTGTTTATTAAACCTGCCTCATTACACATTATCAGATTCAAAATAGCCTGATCTCTGGTTGGATCCATAACATATCATTCTAGGAAACTGTCCTGAATACACTTTGAATTTGTCCTCATGGTTACCTCTGCCAATTTGATTTTCCCAATCTACATGATGATTAAAGTCATATTATTAAAGTACTGCCTTTTTTACATGCCTTTATTATCTCCTCATTTATTCTCTGTCCTACGGTATAGCTACTGTTTTGGGGCCTCTACATTACTCCCACCAGTATTTTCTTCCCCTTGTTATTTCTTACCTCCACCCATAAGTATTGAACACCTTTCAATCCAAGACCATTTCTTGTGGTGCTTATTCCATCTCATACTAACAAAACTATCCCACCACCCTTTCCCTCCTGCCTGTCCTTATGAAAAGTCACATTCCCCAGAATATTTAGTTCCCAGTTTTGATCTCCCTGTAACTATGTCTCTAATAGCTATAAGATCATACCCATTAACCACAATTTTTGCTATTAATTCATTTATTTTGTGCGAATGCCACGTGCATTTAAGTAAAGAACTAATACTTTTGCCTTGTTACCGTTTTTTTCCCTTTTTGACCTTATTTGTTGCTTTTTTATGTTTGCCCCTTCCTGTCACACTCTGGGTATCTGCAGGTTAGGTGGATTGGCCATGATAAATTGCCCTTAGTGTCCAAAATTACCCTTAGTGTTGAGTGGGGTTACTGGGTTATGGGGATAGGGTGGAGGTGTTGACCTTGGGTAGGGTGCTCTTTCCAAGAGCCGGTGCAGACACGATGGGCCGAATGGCCTCCTTCTGCACTGTACATTCTATGATAATTATACAGCTGGTGTCATTCTGCAGAACCAGGGGTCAACGTGGGTGGTGAATCGGTGCGCAGCAAGATGGCTTCCTTGCAGGCCGCAGTAATGGCGGTCCGTGCCTGGGCACTGCCCCAGTCCCATGGTGGGTCACCCCAGCCAATCAGCCTGTGTCCCCGTCACTCTCCGCCCTCCCCCACACCTGGCAGGGCCCCCCCAACCCAGCCAGACGGCCAGTGTCCAGCCTGGCAGCCCACAGTCGCACCTCTCTGTGTCCTACCTCCTCTTTCTCCTTCACTAGCCATGATGTCAGTTTCACACTTTTTAAAAGCACAACTGAACCACAAAATCATGAACTCGGTCCATTGGAGACGGAGAATCGCGGAGGCCCTAGAGAATATCGGGCCGAGCCTGTTAATGATATGCAAATGGTGTTTATTGTACGTGCATTCCAGGACGCATTGATGCTGCTGTCGAGGTGATGGATAATTGCGATTTGCCGTCAAATTGGCACCCGCCACGATTTTGGCGTCAGAACCTATTCTCCGCCCAATTGCGTTTCACGATTCCGGTGTTTGCGACGGAGAATCCCGCCGACGCATTTTGATGTTATACCGTCAATTCACCGAGAGACCATGAGAACGAGTGAACATTAGGCTTTAATATCCATGAACTCGCCTGCCAGAGTCGGCTGTGGAAATGAGTGCCACCCACAGGTGGCCGGAATATATATGGCCCCGGTGAGGGCGGAGCCAGAGGCGGAGCCCACCGGGTTCCAGTACAGTACCTGGAAGTAGCCCGTATCATCCCTTCCAGGTCATGGGTCACATTATTATACAGCCAGTACAGACAGCTCATGCATTAGGTGAAGTACATTCACCACAGTTGTCAACTTAAAAATAGGCCAGATTTTGCAGTGGTGGCAAAGTGGTGGTGGGAGCTGAGATTGCAATTGCAGCAAGTATTGCTCCTGAATATAAGAACATAAGAACATAAGAACTAGGAGCAGGAGTAGGCCATCTGGCCCCTCGAGCCTGCTCCGCCATTCAATGAGATCATGGCTGATCTTTTGTGGACTCAGCTCCACTTTCCGGCCCGAACACCATAACCCTTAATCCCTTTATTCTTCAAAAAACTATCTATCTTTACCTTAAAAACATGTAATGAAGGAGCCTCAACTGCTTCACTGGGCAAGGAATTCCATAGATTCACAACCCTTTGGGTGAAGAAATTCCTCCTAAACTCAGTTCTAAATCTACTTCCCCTTATTTTGAGGCTATGCCCCCTAGTTCTGCTGTCACCCGCCAGTGGAAACAACCTGCCCGCATCTATCCTATCTATTCCCTTCATAATTTTAAATGTTTCTATAAGATCCCCCCTCATCCTTCTAAATTCCAACGAGTACAGTCCCAGTCTACTCAACCTCTCCTCATAATCCAACCCCTTCAGCTCTGGGATTAACCTAGTGAATCTCCTCTGCACACCCTCCAGCGCCAGTACGTCCTTTCTCAAGTAAGGAGACCAAAACTGAACACAATACTCCAGGTGTGGCCGCACTAACACCTTATACAATTGCAACATAACCTCCCTAGTCTTAAACTCCATCCCTCTAGCAATGAAGGACAAAATTCCATTTGCCTTCTTAATCACCTGTTGCACTTGTAAACCAACCTTCTGTGACTCATGCACTAGCACACCCAAGTCTCTCTGAACAGCGGCATGCTTTAATATTTTATCGTTTAAATAATAATCCCGTTTGCTGTTATTCCTACCAAAATGGATAACCTCACATTTGTCAACATTGTATTCCATCTGCCAGACCCGAGCCCATTCACTTAACCTATCCAAATCCCTCTGCAGACTTCCAGTATCCTCTGCACTTTTCGCTTTACCACTCATCTTAGTGTCATCTGCAAACTTGGACACATTGCCCTTGGTCCCCAACTCCAAATCATCAATGTAAATTGTGAACAATTGTGGGCCCAACACGGATCCCTGAGGGACACCACTAGCTACTGATTGCCAACCAGAGAAACACCCATTTATCCCAACTCTTTGCTTTCTATTAATTAACCAATCCTCTATCCATGCTACTACTTTACCCTTAATGCCATGCATCTTTATCTTATGCAGCAACCTTTTGTGTGGCACCTTGTCAAAGGCTTTCTGGAAATCCAGATATACCACATCCATCGGCTCCCCGTTATCTACTGCACTGGTAATGTCCTCAAAAAATTCCACTAAATTAGTTAGGCACGACCTGCCTTTTACGAACCCATGCTGCGTCTGCCCAATGGGACAATTTCTATCCAGATGCCTCGCAATTTCTTCCTTGATGATAGATTCCAGCATCTTCCCTATTACCGAAGTTAAACTCACTGGCCTATAATTTCCTGCTTTCTGCCTACCTCCTTTTTTATACAGTGGCGTCACGTTTGCTAATTTCCAATCCACCGGGACCACCCCAGAGTCTAGTGAATTTCGGTAAATTATCACTAGTGCATCTGCAATTTCCCTAGCCATCTCTTTTAGCACTCTGGGATGCATTCCATCAGGGCCAGGAGACTTGTCTACCTTTAGCCCCATTAGCTTGCCCATCACTCCCTCCTTAGTGATAACAATCGTCTCAAGGTCCTCACCTGTCATAGCCTCATTTCTATCAGTCACTGGCATGTTATTTGTGTCTTCCACTGTGAAGACCGACCCAAAAAACCTGTTCAGTTCCTCAGCCATTTCCTCATTTCCCATTATTAAAACTCCCTTCTCATCCTCTAAAGGACCAATATTTACCTTAGCCACTCTTTTTTGTCTTATATATTTGTAAAAACTTTTACTGTCTGTTTTTATATTCTGAGCAAGTTTACTCTCATACTCTATCTTACTCTTCTTTATAGCTTTTTTAGTAGCTTTCTGTTGCCCCCTAAAGATTTCCCAGTCCTCTAATCTCCCAGCAATCTTTGCCACTTTATATGCTTTTTCCTTCAATTTGATACTCTCCCTTATTTCCTTAGATATCCACGGTCGATTTTCCCTCTTTCTTCCGTCCTTCCTTTTTGTTGGTATAAACCTTTGCTGAGCACTGTGAAAAATCGCTTGGAAGGTTCTCCACTGTTCCTCAACTGTTCCACCATAAAGTCTTAGCTCCCAGTCTACCTTAGCTAGTTCTTCTCTCATCCCCTTGTAATCTCCTTTGTTTAAACACAAAACACTAGTATTTGATTTTACTTTCTCACCCTCCATCTGTATTTTAAATTCCACCATATTGTGATCGCTCCTTCCGAGAGGATCCCTAACTATGAGATCATGAATCAATCCTGGCTCATTACACAGGACAAGATCTAGGACCGCTTGTTCCCTCGTAGGTTCCATTACATACTGTTCTAGGAAACTATCGCGGATACATTCTATAAACTCCTCCTCACGGTTGCCTTGACCGACCTGGTTAAACCAATCGACATGTAGATTAAAATCCCCCATGATAACTGCTGTACCATTTCTACATGCATCAGTTATTTCTTTGTTTATTGCCTGCCCCACCATCTCGTTACTATTTGGTGGCCGATAGACTACTCCTATCAGTGACTTTTTCGCCTTACTATTCCTGATTTCCACCCAAATGGATTCAACCTTATCCTCCATAGCACCGATGTCATCCCTTACTATTGCCCGGATGTCATCCTTAAATAACAGAGCAACACCACCTCCCTTACCATCCACTCTGTCCTTCCAAATAGTTTGATACCCTCGGATATTTAACTCCCAGTCGTGACCATCCTTTAACCATGTTTCAGTAATGGCCACTAAATCATAGTCCTTCACGATGATTTGTGCCACCAACTCATTTACTTTATTCCGAATACTACGAGCATTCAGGTAAAGTACACTTATGTTGGTTTTTTTACCTCTGTTTTGAATCTTAACATCTCCAGTTTTATTCCTTTTGTTATTACTGGGCCTATTCACTGTGCTCCCCTCAGTCACTGTACCTTGTACTGTCGCCCTTATGGATTTCTGACTATGTCTTCTCTGCCTTGCACTTTTCCCTTTACTTCCTTTTGTTTCTGTCCCTGTTTTACTACCTTCCAACTTCCAGCATTGGTTCCCATCCCCCTGCCACATTAGTTTAAACCCTCCCCAACATGACTGTCTACGTTAACAGGGGGAAATTGTATGAAATAGAGGTGGACACGAAACTCAAAAAATACCAATGTTTACTGAATCCACTTCCTTTAGTTAGTTTCTTAATCTTGATTTATTTTGTAAATGCTCTTTTTCTTAAATTTCCCTGTGTGTCTAAAGTACGAAGATAATTTATTTAAATCTTTTTCAATCCCCTCCCAAAAATATAGCACATTTAAATCCCCTTATGATTTTTCACAAAATGATGGAACTAAGCGAACGAGAACTATGATCAGATGTGCTATTTATACAAGTCACATGATTTCTAAAAATTAGACATGGCACGTTTCATCTCGACTTTGTCTCTGATGCATTTTAAACCATTCTCACACATAATGGTTCCCAACCTAAACCAAACTACTGGCATTAAAAATTTCCAAAATAAGCCAGAGAACAGGGCAGCAGGGTAGCATGGTGGTTAGCATAAATGCTTCACAGCTCCAGGGTCCCAGGTTCGATTCCCGGCTGGGTCACTGTCTGTGTGGAGTCTGCACGTCCTCCCCCTGTGTGTGTGGGTTTCCTCCGGGTGCTCCGGTTTCCTCCCACAGTCCAAAGATGTGCGGGTTAGGTGGATTGGCCATGCTAAATTGCCCGTAGTGTCCTAATAAAAAGTAAGGTTAAGGGGGGGGGTGTTGTTGCGTTACGGGTATAGGGTGGATACGTGGGTTTGAGTAGGGTGATCATGGCTCGGCACAACATTGAGGGCCGAAGGGCCTGTTCTGTGCTGTACTGTTCTATGTTCTATGTTCTAACAGCAATGCTAGCAGGTCCAAACTGGCAGTGGTTCAGCAAGTGAGATCTAGACTTTCTATCTTGTTCACTCACTTTAGTTTGACCTTTTCCAACAGCTAAGGAAACAGGTACCAGATAAATACAGCTCCTTTTGTAAAGGCTGCCATTAAGGCCAATAAATCACCCCAATTGTTTACAATTATCCTTGCTGTTGAACTCAGACTGCTGCATTGTTCAAGTTTGGGATTTGTTAATAATTTTCATTTCCCTTTGCCTCTAAGTAAAATAAATATCCCACTTGCACAATTAAATTTCTGTGGTTTTCTCCAGCAGCTTAATTAACTCCACATAAATAATTCATCTTTGGCAAGCAGAGAAGTTGACTTTTAACAATGCAGATACCTCAAACAAACAGACTGCTGCTATTTTCAGAATGGTCAATTTCTGATTTGCAACCCTTTTAATTTTAACAGAGTAATTGAGTTAGTTTTCTGTGGTCATTTAATTTTATTGACCAACGGAAAGAGCCATACTTAGTTCAAGCGACGTTTTGAGACAATGCACATTGTGACATGTCATTGTGATAGGGACATTGTAATTTTCAATTAGAAATAGCTTGGTGTTGAATTTAGTTAGAATGATGCAAAGGGGGCTGTGAAGCAATTTAAAGAACCATAAAACTGCTTGTTCTGGATGGCACCAAAGGACAAGACACTGCTTGAAATTAGAGTTAAATTTAATTCAAAAGTACAAAGTTCACATAGCATCTTGAAATCAGGAAGGAAGAATGATTTAAGATGCCCGCTCCAACACTGTCAATCTCCTGTTGTAAGACACGATCAGACTCCATTGTCATTGTAAAAACCATTGTACTGACAGAATTTACCAGCTGTTCATGCTGGTGGGATTCCCTAGTCCCACCGACAATGCACCCCCAACTCAGGTTGCCTGGCAATGAGGGTTGCATTCAACGGGAAACTCCGTTGACAATGGCAGGACCACAAGATCCTGCTGGTGGGCCACCTTTGGCGCCAGAAAAACACACGACGGGATGCGCAGAATATCCCACCCAATGAGCGCAAATCTCATTCACATAATGGAACTATCCTGACAACAACCACAATGTCTTTGTACTGTGAGAATCAGCAATGCCTGTTCTCTTCAGCCCTCCACGGCACACCCCAGGATGCAGAAGCATTAGCTCCCTTCTCTCTCCACAGATGCTGAGATTGCCCAGTATTTTCTGTTTCTGTTTCAGATTCCAGCATCTGCAGTAATTTGCTTTAATCCACAGGATGGCTGCTTGTCGACAAGGGATACCCTTTTCCTCGCATGGTTCATCATAACCTCTTATCACCATCTCACCATGCAAGGTCAGATGGCATTCAGCGAAAACAATGGAGTCACTAACAAAATATAGAGTAAGTAATCAGTCTCCTCAAGTGAAGGTTTTGCCACTTCAGTCACTCGGGGGGGGGGGGGGGGGGGGGGGGATGTCTGTTATGTATGCCTGAGAGATCTCCATGTTTCTACTGGTGTGTTGTGTCCTCCACAAAATTGCAATTTCAAGATTCCAGCCACTACCTTCTGGGATCTGAAGGCCACCTCAGGAGGAAGATGAGGAAGGGAGGAAACCACATCCACCACATGTAACTGGATGAAGCAAGAGGAACCATATTGTGAAGCTTTCCTTCTGTTGAAGTGAACTTATCCACCCCCAAAATGAATTTACCATTCTCTTACTGAATATTCAAATCAGATTCCATCATAAAGTCCACACTGAGCAACCTCATTCAATGGCATCAGGATGACGCCAAGCTCTTTGAGCATTGCGATCCTGGATTCAGACTGCATTACCTCAGTAGGGGCTACGGTAGTCTGGGCTGACTGGCTGAGAGGTTACAGCAAAGCCACTGGCAGAGTGACAATAATGGCAGCATAAATGCTATCATCATGAGGGAGGACACAGAGGGGCTCCACGTAGTCACTGTTACTCCTCCAGGATCTTCTTCTTAGGCAGCCCCTCAGAATCGAGGATGACTTACTCCCACTCTGGTTCAATGGGGCTCTGAGATGGCCGATGAATCCACTGTATGAACTGCAGACACTGCCACCTGGGGAGCTTGAAGAATTGTTTAGATGAGCTGTTGAAGGTTTGTGCTCTCCCTCTGCCACCTCGGCTTGGCTTACCTGCATGCTGCCAATGAAGTCTCTTCATGTGTTCAGTGCCTTCCCAAATGAGTCCTATTAGGTTGATCCACAAGCCAGGGGGACAGTGTGATCCCTTCAGGGATGCTTTTAGGACATCCCTGAATCATTTCCGCTGTCCTCTGGGAGTCTCCAGCTGTGATTGAGTTCTGAGTGGAGCAGTTGCTTCGGGAGTCTCATATCAGGCATGTCCAATCTAATGGAGCTAGTTTTGAGTGATCGGCGCATTCAAAACTGGGAAAGTTGGCTTGGAAAAGGACGCTGCTGTTGGACCACTGAATTTGGAGTATCATGTGAAGGCATCACTAGTGGTATTTCTCCAGTGTTTTGAAGTGGCTGCTGTTGGTTGTCCAAGTCTTTGCAGCCCGGTAAATCATAACCTTAGCCTGGCGTTTGAGATCTTGGTCCTCAAATAAATGTTTTCCCTCAGTTGGCCGAAGGCTGTACTGCCACTTTGGAGGCCATGATGAATTTGGTGATCAATATCTGCCTTTGTCTAGAGGAGACTCCCAAGGTATGGAAAATGGTCCACCAGGAACTCACAGTTGATCTTAATCAATGGGGGGGAGGTGTTTTACTGTTGGAGCTGGTTCGAAGTTGACCTTAGTTTTCTGGGTGTCTAATGAACAGCAACATTTTTATATGCTTCAAAGGAGTCAACAAACATCTGGGGCAGAATTCTGCGACCCCCCGCAGGGTCGGGGAATCGCCCGGGGCCTTCGTAAGTCCCGCCCTCGGCATGGCCGGAATTCTCCGCCACCCGGGAATCGGCGGGGGCGGGAATCGCGCCCCACCAGTCGGCGGGCCCCCCATGACGATTCTCCGGCCCGCGATGAAGTCCCGCCGCTGCCAGGCCTCTCCTGCTGACATGGTTTAAACCACCTCCGGCGGGAGCAGGTGTCGCGAGCGGGCCCCGGGGTCCTAGGGGGGGGGCGTGGGCCGATCTGACCCCGGGGGGTGCCCCACGGTGGCCTGGCCCATGATCGGGGCACACCAATCGGCGGGCTGGCTTGTGCCGTGTGCGCACTCTTTTTCTTCCGCCGCTGCCACAGCCTCCACCATGGCAGAGGTTGGAGAGACCCCCTACACCGCGCATGCGCCGGGGTGACGTCAGCGGCTGCTGACGCTCCAGCGCATGCACGGACTCACGCCGACCGGCGAAGGCCTTTCGGCCAGCCCTGACGCCGGTCGGCGTGGTGCCAAAGGCCATTGGCGCCGGTCAGCGGAGCGGGAGCCACTCCGGCATGGACCTAGCCCCTAAAGGTGCGGAGACTCGATTTGATTGATTGGCTGGCGGCCAAATGATTTGGCCCAAAGGTCTGTGCTCTGCCCACTAACAGGTGGTGATTTGATCCTATCCCTCTGGGATGCTTTTCTGAGTCCCAAGGTTTCAGTTTTATTTCTGGCAACATGGAGTCCAGACTCTGCTAACTCTCTCCAAAAAAGGCTGATGTGAACCAACTAACTCTCTCCAGAAAAAACGGCTGTGAGTGCTATCTCTCTCCCCAGAAAGCTTGTGGGTGCTGTTTTCCTGAAACTATAGAGGCCTGAATACAAACCACAAACTGAAATCAAAGTTTGAACAGAAGTAAGGTGCCTCTCCAGAAAATCTGCGAGAACCTGATTTCTACACTACAGAGACCCTGAAAGAATGAATCTACAGAGAAGAACATTACAGGCTGTAAACCAAAGACTTTAATCTGTAAGCTTGCTGTGAAGAAAAGTGTGTTAAAAGCCATAATCTGAAACAGACACTCTTTCTTGTTTTCACAAATGATTTTAACCCCTTTCCACCTCCCTGTGTTTATCTGTCTTGCTTGTAGAGGGTGGGGGCAGTAAACCGATGGGATTCAGAATTAGCTTATAGTTAACCACTTGTATTTGCTGCATATTTCATTACAGTTCTTGTTATAATTAAACAGTAATCGATTTTACATTTAAAAACCTGGTGGCTATGATTATTGGGCAGCCAAGGGCCAAAGACTTTTGGTATTTTTATAAAAATTATTGCTTAATTCACTTGTGTTGTGACTCCAGGCTATGTGAGGCTGGAACTGACCACACACTAGCCCAGGGTGTCTTAATAGATGGGTTTATGGTGGTTCCATTGGTGAGGATCATGGATTGTCCATCATTGTGAAGCAGGCAGAGGAGGAGGATGGCAAATTAAGGAGGGTAGACAGATCTTAGGAGGATACTCCATCAACCTTGATGGTCAAAGGATTTCATGAGGTTGAGAAAGGCCGTGTACAGAAGTTGGGGTTGTTCCTTGAACTTTTCTTGAATTTGCCAAGAGGTGAAGATTGTGTCTACCGTGCCTCTTGATGGACCGTACTGCAGTGTGATCCTGGAACGAGCTCTTTGACCAGTTGGAAGAGATGTTTGAGGAGAACACTTGCAATTATCTTTCCTGGGGTAGACAGCAGGAGACTTCCCTGCAGTTATTGCGATTGGACTTATCTCCCTTCTTGAATGTAGTGACACTCACAGCATGCCTGAGATCCAAGCTGCATAACCCTATAATAAATAAATAATAATAATGAATAATAATAAATAATAATAAATAATCTTTATTGTCACAAGTATGCTTACATTAACACTGCAATGATATCCCCAGGAAAGTGCCTGAGCAATCCATGTAATCTGCTGGAGGACAGAATGTTGGGCTTTTGTGAAAGCCTGTATGCCCTATTGATAGCTGAAACCTTTGTTCTTGATAGCATACTGCATATCAGCAGCCAGGGATCACATGACTCTATCTGAGCTTCTACTGTAACACTGTCTGCAGTGGAAGATGAGAGACCCCACACAGACAGTGACCCAAGTGGGAATCGAACCTGGGACCCTGGAGCTGTGAAGCAACTGTGCCAACCACTGTGTTACCATGCACTCCATCTAGAGCTAAAGCTAGAGCTAGAGTTTAACTTTTCTCAACCATCCCTCATTGTCAATGTTGCTGCACATTTTATAAGCCTCAGATTTATGCAGAGATTGTAAAACAAATTGTATTCACAATGCCTTGAAATTTCTACTCCATGTGACACCTCTGGCTTCCAGCTCTTCGTACAGTTAATTTATTTTTATCAAAGTTTACAGCCAGGCTTAACCAATCAAGCACTGTGGGCACCAATAGTAAACAAACTCACAGAATCCAACACAGAACAGTTGAACATCACACTCACCACATGCAGATCATGAATGTAAATGCCCTTGGTCCTCTTACTGTGCCTGTACCTGAGCTGGTGGTTGTCAGTGTATGATCAAGTGATGGTGCTTCTTCCTGAGAAATGTTCTCTTCTCCCTTTCCTTCTGAGGCTTCAGTGAGTGAACAGCTGGCAGCCTCTTGTGAAAGAACAGAAGCACAAGGGGAGGGGAGAGCTGCAGGGAGCAGTGGTGGGAGAGAAAACAGAAGGCCCACAGCAATTTCCATTTCAACATAGAGGATAGTAAGAAGTCTTACAACACCAGGTTAAAATCCAACAGGTTTTATTTCAAATCTGGCTTGCTGTTTGAAGGCAAGTATTGGGGTGTGGGGATAACCTTGGCAAGATGCTCGTCTTCTTCGATGACGTGTTGAAGGTTGCAAAGAAGATGTCGTAGTTTCTCCGTACGTACTCTGCCCGTTGTGTCCCGTGTTTGTCTTCTGAGGAGGTCGGTGTGGTTTTTTGCTGTGGCGCGTTGGAACTGTCAATCAATGAGTCAAGCGCCATATTCTGTTCATGTGAGGGCATCTTTCAGCATCTGTAGATATCTGTTACACTCCTCCTCGTCTGAGCAGATCCTGTGTATACGTACACCACACAACCCTGCCATGGCAATCTCTGCAAGACGTGCCAGATCATCGACATGGGTACCACCATTACACGTGAGAACACCACCCACCAGGTACGTAGTACATCCTCGTGCGACTCGGCCAACGTTGTCTACCTCATAAGCTGCAGGAAAGGATGTCCCGAAGCGTGGTACATTGCCGAGACCACGCAGACGCTACGACAATGGATGAACGGACGTCGCGCGACAATCGTCAGGCAGGAATGTTCCCCTCTGATGTGTTGGGTAAGCTGGGTCTGTGAGGACTGCATTTACTGCAGTGGTGAGAAAGGCAGGCTTCCAACACTTGAAGAAATGCAACTCGATTTTATTGAACACTTAACTATAATACATGCTTTAACTGTGGGTTGACACTATGCTGACTTGATTGGAAACCTAAGGCTAACCTGACCAGACTAACTGACTACCACATGGTGTTTGTTCTAGTTGCTGCTCACGAACTCTGACTGTCTCAGAGGCTGGATCCAGAGAGAGCGGGAAAACTGGTACCCTCTGGCTTTATAGTGGTCGTGCCCTGTCTGGTGATTGGCTGCTGTGTTCTGTGTGTTCACTGGTCATCCTGTGTGTCAATCACTGCCTGTCTGCACACCATCATATACCTGGATGTATATTATGACACCTTCCAGTCGGGAAAGGCTTCAGCAGTCAAGGGCATCCAGCCTCTGATCTTCAGGTAAGCTTTCTCCAAGGCAGCCTTCAGGACGCGTGACAACGTAGAATCGCCGAGCAGAAACTTATAGCCAAGTTCCGCACACATGAGTACAACCTCAACTGGGACCTTGGATTCATGTCGCATTACATTCACCCCACCCACCATCTGGCCTGGGCTTGCAAAATCCTACCAACTGTCCTGGCATTGAGAGAATTCAGACCTCTTTAACCTGTGACTCTCCCTCTCTCCAGTTGCTCCATCTGGACTTGTAGACTTAATTACCTGCAAAGTCTCGTATTGTCTTGCATCTTTGACTTTGTCCATATATATGTTTCTGGAACCCACCTCTTCATTCACCTGAGGAAGGAGCAGTGCTCCGAAAGCTAGTGATTTGAAACAAACCTGTTGGACTTTAACTTGGTGTTGTAAGACTTCTTATTGTGCTCACCCCAGTCCAACGCCAGCATCTCCACATCGTCATACAGGATGAGGGAGAAGACTGAGTGGAGAAACTGAAAAAGGCAGCAACCCAGGCCCCAATGGCTCTGTTGCTCTGCTGCCAACGACACCCAGAATCATTTGTTGGGGGGACATTGAGGGGATGGATGCACTATGGTCCTTGGCTGGCCCTTTGGTTCTTCCTTCGGTTGTGTGCAACTTTCTCTTGCAAGAGAGAGGGCATGTCATCAGTGACTGTGTATCAGTGTGGTTAAATGATGTACCTGTGATAGCTGAATCAGTTGTATGGCTGTAGAAGCATGCAAACGTGTGTGTGACTTGCATCATTGGAAGGTGAGTGCGGGTGAGTTGCAATATTAGGGTTGAGTCATGAGGGAGTGCTACTGATTCAGCAATGGGGGGTGTGGTGCATTGAGCAGTTGGGGATATGGTGGATGCAATATGCAGATGTATTTACACATTTTAATCACCCAGTAAGGTCATTAAACATTTTCCAACACTGATGCCATGTTCTTGGAGCTGCACTCTGGGCATTGAATTCCCTCGCTGCATGCTCCCATTCCTTATCAAGGTTCATGCTTGAGGATTCCAGCCCCTGGCTGGAAACATGGCCTCCCTCTCTCTTCAGTGACATCACTAATGAGGGGAGCCTTCTCCTTCCCCTGGTATACCATTCTCCTTTGTCTTCAGTTTCAAAGATGATTATTCAGTGACCTGAAGTGTGTTGCTGCAACTTCTATGTCTAAATATATCATCGGGGGCTCGGTGGGGAGGTTCTATGTGAGGAGGGGGCCATTTATCTAATTGTGGGCAGCACAGTAGCCTAGTGGTTAGCGCAGTTGCTTCACAGCTCCAGGGTCCCAGGTTCGATTCCTGGCTAGGTCATTGTCTGTGCGGAGTCTGCACGTTCTCCCTGTGTCTGCGTGGGTTTCCTCCGGGTGCTCCAGTTTCCTCCCACAGTCCAAAGATGTGTGATTTAGGTGGATTGGCCAAGATAAATTGCCCTTAGTGTCCAAAAAATGTTAAGTGGGGGTTACTGGGTTACAGGGATAGGGTAGATATGTGGGCTTCAGTAGGGTGCTCTTTGTAAGGGCCGGTGCAGACTCGATGGGCCGAATGGCCTCCTTCTACACTGTAAATTCTATGGTCGCAATTCTCCGCAACCACGACGGGTGGGAGAATAGCGGGAGGTCTGCTCCCGCACCTCCCGCTATTCTCTCACCCCCCCCAAAATGGTGTGCCCGGTTTTCCCACATGCCGCTCGGAGAAACGCGGGACGCCGTTTTTCACGGCGGCCCGCGATTCTCCGACCCGGATGGGCCGAGCAGCCTGCCGTTCCCGACCTGTTCACAATGGCAGCAACCACACCTGGTCGCTGCCGTCGTGAACATGGCGCACCAGGTAAGTGTGGGGCCTAGAGGGGGCGGATCGGGGATCGAGCACCACGACCGCGCTCGGGAGGGGACTGGCCCGCGATCGGTGCCCACCAATCGTCGGGCCGGCGTCTCAAGGGGACGCACTCTTTCCCCTCCGCCGCCCCACAAGATCAAGCCGCCACGTCTTGCGGGGCGACTGAGGGGAAAGACGGCAACCGCGCATGCGCGGGTTTGAGCTGTCCAACCTGCGCATGCGCGGCTGACGTCATTAGGCTCTGCCGCAGCGTCATTCTTGGCGCGCCGGGCCTTGAAGCCAGGGACAAGGCCCGGCCGCCGAGTTTCCCAGTACGGCCCGCCTATCCCCCCCGGGTAGGGGAGAATAGGGGGCCGGGAGAGGCTTCCGACGCCGTCCTGAACCTCTCAAGGTTTCACAATGGCGTTGGGCCTTGCGGAGAATTCCGCCCTATGTCTATGTTCTCTTTTATAGTTATTTTTCCCTTAAAAGGAGAGAATTTGTGGAGTTAATGCTCTTTTCCAATGATAGTCAACTCCCTTCAGTGTGTAGTGGACTCCAGCAGCAAAATAGAGTCCAGAGGTGTGCTGGAGCCACTTGTGGCCATGTTACTATTTGGAAAATGAGGTGTGTAAACAAATTTTGTTTATTACCCACCTCATTTCCAAAGGGCATGCGCAGATCGTGAATCCTGGACCTTGCATCCAAAACTCAGGGTGAACGAATCTCATGCCGTATGCTTTTAATTGTTATAAAACTTATCCTCTTCAGCTGCTTCATCACTGACCTTCCTGTTATGTTCTTGTACAGAGAAAATTACTGGGTTGGCGTACTAAAGAACATGTAGTTCAAGACTAGTTAACTTTGTTATAGTGTAACAAATTGCGGATAGGAAATTAATGCTATAGAACTGGAACTAATACAAACCCGACTGACCACGATGGTTTCTCCTCAAGTCTCTACCCAGGCTACAGTGTCCCATGCTACTACTTGGCTGACACCTACTGGTCGGAGGCTATACATGCACTTGTTGATACATATTACTACACTTCCCTCCATCATAAGGTCAGAAGTGGGGATGTGCTCTGATGATTGTGCCATGTTCAGCAGTATTTGTGACTCCTCTGGTATTACAATATCCATTTCCATATGCAGCAAGACCTGGACAACATTCAGGCTTGGGCTGAAAAGTGGCAAGTAACATTTGTGCCATGCAAGTGCCAGATAATGACCAATTCCAGCAAGAGAGAATCCAACTTCTCTCCTTGACGTTCAATGGTATTACCATTGCTGAATCACCTACTGGGAATTACCATTTACTGGAAACTGAACTGGATCAGCTGTATAAATACTGTAGCTACAAAAGCTGGTCAGAGATTGGGAATTCTCCAGCGCGTAACTCACCTGGTGACCCCCCCCCCCCCCCCCCCCCCCCCCAAAAAAGTCTGTCCACTGAGGGCACAGGTCACTTGCTTGGATGAGTGCAGCTCCAACAGCACTCCAGAAGCTCAACACCATTCAGGACAAAGCAACCTGCTTGATTGCTACCTCACTCACCAGCTTCAACATTCTCACAGTGGCAGCAATGTGTACCACCTACAAGATGAAACTCACCAAGGCTCCTTTGACCAGAACCATCAAAAACATGTGGGCGGGATTCTCAGCTGGGGGTCCTCTCATTACCATTGCCAGCGAGGATGGAGAAGTTGGCGCTCAGCCAAACCTCCATTTACTGGTGGCGCGAAGGAGCGGAGAATCAATGTCATGACCCTCACCACCTAGAATCACAAGGGCAACAGATGCATGGGAACAGCACCGTCTACATAGTCCCCTCTAAACCACACACCATCCTAACTTGGTGTTCCTTCACCATCATCGGGTCAAAATGCTGAATCTCCCTCGCTAACAGCACCGTGGCTGTACCTACACCACATGGCCTGCAACGGCTCAAGAACGTGGCTCACCACCACCTTCTCAAGGTCAGTTAGGGATGGGCAACAAATGCTGGCCTTGCCAGCGATGCCCCCATCGCATTGAAGCATTTTAAAAAAACTACACTGCTGTAACCTAATTCAGATTGAACTTGTATGCTTGGAGAAATGAGACAATTGCAAGTGCAGAGTATGTTTACAGTTTTGCTACCGAGGAAACAGCCCCACCACTCCCCCCTCCCCTCCACAAACAAAGACATTTTGAGATTTCAAGGTGTGGTAGGATTACTCAATGGAATAATGTAGGGGTATGTGCAATACCTGTCAGACAGACCCAGTTAGATACCAACAGCATTACCAAGAACCAGTAAACTGAGTAAACAAGAGCTTTATTTAATAATCTCACTGCAACTGTGTTGTATCTTCAGGTAATATGATATTTAGCAATCTTTGTCCTCTCATTGCATTGATTTCAAGGGAAATGGAAATCAGGATAAGTTTATAATGGATTCTGATACCTATATCACCTGTTTTACACAATCGCACAAATTCAAAATTATCCCCAGTTTCTTCATGTCACTTGCAAGTCTGATTGCCTCACCTCTTACTTTTACTCATATTCACCTCAAACATGCATTTGTAAAGATTACTTAGCATAACAATTGCCCCAGCTGCTTTACAAAAGAAGAAAGGCGAAGGGTTAATAGGTGTGGTTGAAGGCATAGTTAAAGAGATTTGAAAGATTTCAAAAGTGAAAAAAGATATGTTAAGGTGAAATCCCAGACTGAATGTCCTGCCATTTACTTTGCACAGAAGGCTGGAGTTGGAATAACAAAGTTGCAACAAAGAACAGGTTGCAGAAGTGCTAAGCTATGAAAAGATTTACAGGCAAAAATCATTGTACTGAGAGACGAGAAGCCAGTGAAGGTCAGTGAGTATAGAACTTAGAGCACAATAGAATGTAAACAATGGATTCCGAGACAAGTTGGAGTTTGTACAGGAGAATGCTTGGGAAACGAACTGAGAAAGCATTAGAAAAGGTGATCCTGGAATGAACAAAGGCATCGATGAGTGTTTCGGCAACAGTAGGACTGAGGAAAGAACATGGGAAAGATTGCAGGGACACAACCCAAGTGGTGTTGGCAACAGAATGGCCTCAGTGATATGACCAGATATGAAATTTTCAACTTATTTAGGGTCAAGCTGGATTCAGCCAAACTGAGTTCTTACAAAAAGATTCAATTTCTGAGGCAAAATGTTTTTGATAAGGGGGAAAGGGTACTTCTATCAGGCTAATGTTGAGCTGGAGATGGTATTAGCTCATCTTTGACTTCAATTGAATGGGCAGTCAGGCAAGACAGCAAGAAGTGTGAAGTCAAGATTAATGGGTATCAGCATTTTAGATCTGGAAGCTAAGACCATGGACGGGATTCTCTGCAGCCCAATGCTGAAATCGTGATCAGCAATCGGGCGGAGAATAGATTCCCATGCCGAACTCGAGGCCAGCGCCAAATTGACCCCATTCTGTCATGCTCTGCCCCTTCCAAAACGGTCCCACCGTGGTGTGCACCGCGCGCCGTTTCAATGCTGTTGACACGTCATCGGCCAGCCCATCCATAATGCTCCGTCCCCGATGGGCCGAGTTCCCAACGGCGCGGGACACGTGTGATCCCAACGGAGCGGGAACCCGGTGTGCTGGCTGCGGAAAGCGTCCAGCGCCACAGTCGGCTGGGATCTGGGGGGCTTCTGCTAGGGCTGGGGAGAACTGATGGTGGGTGGCCAGGGGGTGGGCTGTGGACTTGCGGTTCGTGGGTTGGGTTCGCACACAGCTGGTGCCATGTTGTACGACACGTCCAGTGCAGGTCGTCAACCGTGCGCATTCATGGCCCAGGAGACGGCTATTCTGTGCCTGTTTCGGCGCGATACGCGGGGGGGGGGTTTCACTCGCCACCAGTGGTACCAAAATCAGTGAGGGATTGGCGCCGAATTTCCTGGCGTAAAAGTCCACACATACTACTGTGGCGTCAGCACTTATTCTCCAGAACGGAGAATCCAGCCCCATGTTTACCAATGACTGATCCCATGCATGTGAGAAACTGGAGAGCTGAGGATAAAACTTTGGAATGCATTGGAGGTGACAATGTAGGCATATGGGAAGACAATGAGACCATCATCCTTCACAACAATGAAAAAAAAATGAAATGAAAATCGCTCATTGTCACAAGTCGGCTTCAAATGAAGTTACTGTAGGCCATTCAGCCCATCGAGTCTGCACCGGCCCTTGGAAAGAGCACCCCACTTAACTCCAAGCCTCCACCCTAGTCGCCACATTCCGGCACTGTTCAGAGGCTGGAATTGAACCCGCGCTGCTGACCTGCTTTGGTCTGCTTTAAAAGCCAGCTATTTAGCCCTCTGCTAAACCAGCCCCTAATGCCAACCTTCTTCATCATAATATTTCCTCTTTTTTTTTTCATTGTTAAAGCTCTTTTTCTCCCATCCAATTGTCCAGCATCACCAGAATGTTGGCCTACTTTCTATCTCAACCACTAATGTTTGAAGTGAATTTCACAGCCTCATAATACTCTGTGTGAGGGACACTCTGTTACCTCCTATTCTAAATACCTTGGGCTGGATTCTCCGCACCCCAACACCAAAATCACGGCTGCTGCCGGGGCAGAGAATCCATTTCCCCGCACGGAATTGGGACCGGCGCTGGTTCTTCGATTCTGCGGGCCCCGAAAAGCACGCCGCATATCACCTACCTGGGGCGGTTGAATCATAGAACCATAGAATTTACAGTCAGAAGGAGGCCATTCAGCCCATCGAGTCTGCACTGGCCCTTGGAAAGAGAACCCCACTTATCTCCAAGCCTCCACCCTATCCCCGTAGCCTTGTAACCCCACCCAACCTTTTTGGACACTAAGGGCAATGTATCATGGCTAATCCAACTAACCTGCATATCTTTGGACTGTGGGAGGAAACCAGAGCACCCGGAGGAAACCCACGTAGACACAGGGAGAAGGTGCAGACTCCGCACAGCAGTGACCCAAGCCGGGAATCGGACCTGGGACCCTGGAGCTGTGAAGCGACTGTGCTACCTACTGTGCTACCCTGCTGGAGGTCAATTCCGCCATTCCTCGCCCCCGACAGGCCGAAGTCCCGGCGGCATGGATCTAATGGGGTCCTGCTGGTCGGAAAACTAGCGTGGCGGCTGCGGACTCACCCCGCGTCAGCCCTGGTCGGGGGAGGGCCGATTGGAGGGCGGGGGGACATTATTTGTGGCCGGGCAATATTTGTGTGGGCAGTCAGGGTCGTACGCGCGGCCGATGGTGGGGTGGGGAGGTCTATTTTTAATGTCCAGCTCCGCGGTCTGAGTCCGCTATGGAGCACGGTGTGGCCGCTGGAGGCCTAGCCGTGCGCATGCGCAGCCTCTGACCTGGAAGTGCGGGGGCCCATATCTGCAGCATAAGCTGCTAGTTTTAAGCCGGGTCCCTGCTCGCCCCTTGCAAGGCTTGGAATACGTGGCCCTTTCGCACCAGTTTTTCCAACGTGAAAGCCCACAGTTTTTCAGATGGCCTGGGGACATAGTCCCAATAACAGTGAATCCAGCCCCTTGTATTTAACTTTGTATCTCTATTTCCTTATTCTTGGTCCCTGTACAAATGAAAATGCTCTTTCTATCTATGTTGTTCTGACAAAAAAGAAAGTTGTTATTTTGTTACTCCACCCTGGGCAAGTGCACGGTCAATTCCAGCCCCGCGTGCCCCGTGTCACAACACAAGTGAATTAACCAACAATTCTGATAAACATTGGCCCTAAGCTGCCCAATGATTGCAGTCACAGGTTTGTAGGTCGAAACACAATTACTGTTTATTTATAACAGGAATAATGATGAAATATGCAGTAAATACAACTGGATAAACAACAAGCTACCCACTTTAACTGTCCCACTCACTGGTGTACAGTTGGTAACGGCCTTCTTAGCAGACTCATTCATTCAGGGCTCCACAGGCTAGAGAACACAGTACTCACATCAGGTTTTCTGGAGAGGCATTTTGGTTCTCATCAAACTAGGCCTTCAGCTCAAGGTTCACACTCCGGCCTATTTCTCTTTTGAGACATTTTATTTGCATCAGACCCTTCTTCCAGCTTGTGGTTTGACTTCAGGCCTTTGTAGTTTCAAGAGAATGGCATCTAAGGTTTCTGGAGAGGGAGTCAGCCCACACTGTGGCCTTCTGAAGAGGTTTAGTTGATCTTTTTGGAGAGAGTTAGTTAGATTCCTCCATCCAGGCTGCAGAATCAAAAGTGAAACCAAACTGGAACCTCGTGACTCTAAAAACATTCCAGTGGGATCAGATTCCATCACCACTTGTTACCGGGCAGAGTACAGCCCTTTGGCCAATTCATTAACCACCAACCAAATCAATCAAACTGAGTTATCACCAATGCCAGCCAGTCTGCAATCACCAGCCTGAAACAGCACAACCTTCTGTTTGAATTAAAGGTGCAGGCTGCCTACAGGCTGCCTTGCCTTAAAGTCACAAGTCCATTAAACATCCATGGATTAGAAATGTAGTTTTACAAAACATAGACAGGCTAATCATGGCGTTTGTGAAGGGGGGGGGGGGTGCAAGAACCCGAAAATTCCGGAACCGACACTGCAAAGAGGGAAAGTTAGAGGGGGCCTGGCTCTACTGAACCTACAATACTACCACTGGGCAGCAACGGCAGAAAAAGCGAGGGGATGGGTACAAGAACCTGACACAGATTGGGCACAAATGGAGGAGGCATCCTGTAAAGGAACGACCCTCTGGGCCCTGGCCACAGCAGCACTCCCATCCCCCTCAACAAGGTACACAACGGGCCCAGTGGTAGCGGCCACGCTGAGAACGTGGACCAGTTGAGACAGCACTTTGGGATAACCAAAATGTCCCTTATAGCCCCCATCTGCGGCAATCACAGATTACCCCCAGCCATACTAGATACCATCTTCAAAAGATGGAGGTGGGACGGGGGCACACTGACGGTCGGGGACTTCTACGTAGGGCGCAGACTGGCGACACTGGACAAACTGACAAGGAAGTGGAAACTAGCAAGAGGATAAGAATTGAGACACCTCCAAATAAAGCACTTCCTCTGCAAAGAGACACTAGGATACCCCAGGGCTCCAGAAAGCACACTACTGGAGGGCCTGATAGGCACAAGCAGCGAGAAGTGGGGCCTTTGTGGGAAAATATACGGACAGCTACTGGACAGAGCCTGAACACCACTGGATGAGACCAGACAAAAATGGGAGGACGAACTGGGGAGAGAGGTAGAATGGGGACTCTGGAGCGAAGCACTGATCAGGGCGAACTCCACCTCCTCCTGTGCAAGGCTAAGCCTAATGCAGCTCAAAGTGGTGCACAGAGCGCACCTGACCATAACCCAAATGAGCAGGTTCTTCCCGGAGGTGGAGGACAAATGTGAACGGTGCCAGAGAGGACCCGGCCAACCACACCCACATGTTTTGGGCTTGCCCCAAGCTTGTTGGGTTCTGGACAGCCTTCTCCGAGGTAATGTCCAAGGTTGTGGGGGTGAGGGTGAAGCCATGCCCAATAGCGGCAATCTTCGGGGTATCGGAGCAGCCAGAGCTACACATGGGGAAGGGGGCCACGCCCTTGCTTTTGCTTCCCTTACCGCATGCCGGGGAATCCTGCTCAGACCTCGGAGCGGAATAGGGACAGGTTAAACATATCCGCGAACACATCTGCCAGCTGTCTGTGTAGGCTCTGAGTGCACGACCAGGGATCCCATCCGGACCCGTCGCCTTCCAAGGGTTCACTTTCAGGAAGTCCGATCTGACTTCGGAAGCTGATCGGCAGCACCGTCCAAAGCTGCAGACTGGTTCGCTGACCGCTCGGAATTTCTCCACCTGGAGAAGATTAAGTACGCCATCCGAGGGTCAGAGGAAGGCTTCCTGGATACTTGGGGGCAGGTCGTCGGCCTATTCCAACACCTGTTTGAGGCCAGCAACATGGAGTAAGCCAGGAACAACAAAAAAAAGATGAAGAACCAAAGGACTGCGCAACCCGGCAGCAGGAGGAGGTGGAGCTCACCCTGCTCAGTGCTGGGAATGGGGAAACCACAAGAGGAGAGGAACGGTGCTGAAACCAATGCGGGGGGGGGGGGGGGGGGGGGGGGTGGGGAGGAGGAAGGGGGGTTATCATAGACAGATCAGAGGGCAGCAAAATGTCCATGCAGTTGGTCAAATGAAGGACAAAACAAATCTCTATGTAAAATAAAGCAAATTAGCGCAGGCAAGAAAAATGTAATGTATATAAGTAACAGCTGTTTATAAATTTGAGAAAAACCAATAAAAAGATTTTCAAGAAAAAATGTAGAAGCAAAAATAAAAGAAAGGAGAAATAAGGCAATAAACAAGTAATAAAGAAGAACAAACAGGTTGGACCCTTACAATTTGTATTAACTTGTATTAATCCTTCCATCAGGCAGAAGGTACAGAAGTCTGAAGACTCGCACATCCAGACAAAGGAACAGCTTCTTCCCCACAGTTACAAGACTCCTCAACAACTCCCCCTCGGACTGATCTGTTCCCTGTAACAAAGTATTCACGACGCCCTACGCTGCTCGTGCTCATGTATTTGCTTTGTTTGGCCCCTTGTTCCGCACTGGAACCAATCACTGTTTTGTCGATGTACCATTTGTCAATGTTCTCTGTTGATTATTTTTGTGTCTACTATGTACGTACTGTGTACGTTCCTCGGCGGCAGAAAAATACTTTTCACTGTACTTCGGTACATGTGACAATAAATCAAATCAAATCAAACTTTTGGGTGATGGAGGCAAGGCCAGCCACCCATCCCAATTGACCTTGTGAAGGTAATTATGAGCTGCCTTGTTGAACCGATGTAGCCCATATGGTGCAGATATACCCACAGTACAAATAGACAGAAAGCAGCAAAGAATATTCATGGACTCAAGTGCCAGGTGATGACCATCTTCAACAAGAGATAATCTAAAATCTACCATTGATATTCAATTGAAATTACCATGGTGGATCTGTCAACATCAAAATTCTGCAGGGTTACCACTTATCAGAACGTTATCTGGACAAGCCAGCTAAATACTAAACCTACAAGAGCAGGTCAAAAGCTAGATGTTCTGTAGTGAGTTACTCACCTCCTGACTCAAAAGCCTTTTCACCATCTATAAGCCACAAGTCAAGAGTGTAATGGAATACTGTACTTGCCTGGAAGAGTGCAGCACCAACAATGCTTAAGAAGCATTGCTTTCTTTTTTTATATCATCTTTAGTGTCACAAGTAGGCTTACATTAACACTGCAATGAAGTTACTGTGCAAACCCCCTAGTTGCCACATTCCAGCGCCTGTTCAGGTACACTGAGGGAGAATTCAGAATGTCCAAATTACCTAATAGCACGTCTTTCGGGACTTGTGGAAGGAAACCGGAGCACCCAGAGGAAACTCACACAGACATGGGGAGAACATGCAGACTCTGCACAGACAAGCCGGTAATTGAACCTGGGACCCTGGCACTGTGAAGCCATAGTGCTAACCATTATGCTACCGTGCTGCCCTTAAGAAACATAACAGGCTACAAAGCGAAGCCGAGCAGTATCTCTACCAGCAGCGCACCCCTCCCCGATGAACTCAATGCATTCTATGCTCAGTTTCGAGCAAGAAACCAACAATCTGCTGTTGAGTGCCCCAACAGCCCATTTCACACCCATACCCACCACCACAGCTTCCGAAGTCAGATCGACCTTCCTGAAAGTGAACCCTTGGAAGGCGACGGGTCCGGATGGGATCCCTGGTCGTGCACTCAGAGCCTACATGGACAGCTGGCAGGTGTGTTCGCGGACATGTTTAACCTGTCCCTACTCCGCTCTGAGGACCCCACCTGCTTCAAGTAGACCACCATCATACCGCTGCCAACATGTCTCAATAACTACCATCTGGTGGCCCTGACTTCAGTCATAATGAAGTGCTTCGAGAGGCTGGTCATAAAGCGCATCTCCTCCATACTCCCGGAACGCCTTGATCCACTGCAATTCGCATACAGCTGTAACCGGTCCACAGCAGACACCATCTCCCTGGCCCTACACTCATCCCGAGAGCATCTCGACAACAAGGACTTCTACATCAGACTCCTATTTATTGACTACAGCTACGCCTTCAACACCATAATCCCAGCCAAGCTCATATCAAAGCTCCAAAACCTAGGACTTTGCTCCTCACTCTGCAACTGGATCCACGACTTTCTGATCCACAGACCACAATCAGTAAGAATGAACAACAACACCTCCTCCACAATAGTCCTCAATTGTAGTGCAGCGACAACAATCTATCTCTCAATACCAGAAAAACTAAAGAGCTGGTCACTGATGTCAGGAAGCAAAGTACTGTACACACCCCTGTCAGCATCAATGGGGCCAAGGTGGAGATGGTTAGCAGTTTCAAATTCCTAGGGGTATGCATCTCCAAAAATCTGTCCTGGTCCACCCACATCGACGCTACCACCAAGAAAGCACAACAGCGCCTATACTTACTCAGGAAACTAAGGAAATTCGGCATGTCCACATTAACTCTTACCAAATTTTACAGATGCACCACAGAAAGCATCCTATCTGGCTGCATCACAACCTGGTATAGCAACTGCTCGGTCCAAGGCCGCAAGAAACTTCAGAGACTCGTGAGCACAGCCCAGTCCATCACATGAACCTGCCTCCCATCCATTGACTCCATCTACACCTCCTGCTGCCTGGGGAAAGCGGGTATCATAATCAAAGACCCCTCCCACCCAGCTGACTTACTCTTCCAACTTCTTCCATCGGGCAGGAGATACAAAAGTCTGAGAATACGCAGACTCAAAAACATCTTCTTCCGTGCTGTTACCAGACTCCTGAACGACCCTTTTATGGACTGACCTCATTAACACTACACCCCTGTATGCTTCATCCGATGTTACAATGAGGTTACATTGTGTACCTTGTGTTGCCCCATTATGTATTTTCTTTTATTTCCTTTTCTTTTCATGTACTTAATGATCTGTTGAGCTGCTCGCAGAAAAATACTTTTCACTGTACCTTGGTACACATGACAATAAACAATTCCACAAATCCAAAGAAGCTCAATACCATCCAGACCATAACAGCCTACTTGACTGACATCATATCCACCACATTAAACATTCACTTCATCCAACACCAGTGAATGCTCTATTAAAAAAAGGATGTAGCAGCACAGGAGGGTGCACAGAGTAGATTTACAAGGATTATACCAGAAATATGTAGGCATACATATGAAGAAAGGATTGACAATTTGGGTGCCTTTTCTCTTGAAAGAAGGCTGAGGGGTGACTTAATGGAAGTATTTAAAATTATGAAATGTTTTGATAGAGTGATATACAACGGGGAATGTTTTTTCTTGTGGGAAGAAGCATAACTAAAGGCCAAGTATTTGCAAGCCTTAGGATCCTGAATGGTTGTCAGCAGAGTATTCAAGGCACCCTAGTAAAGCAAGGTGTGTAGTAATTGTGGACTTTCCAATTAACAAAAGATACCCTGCATATGCAGCCATGTGCAAAGTCTACGGGGCTTAAAGGGCACTGGGCCAAACTTTGCAGAAGATCCAGCAGCAGGAATATGACAAAAAACTAGAGCAGGTAGCGCTCAAATGCAGAAATATGCCACCAAGAGGTGAAAGAAGCAAGGCACTTCCAGGCAAGGATACGAAATGGGGGGAATACCTGACCAAAATGGATGATGTGGATCAAGGTGAAAAAAAACAGGTAAACTGTTATTCACCTTAGCAGAACAGGTTCACTCCATTAACAGAATGGAAGCTTTTGCAACACTCAGATTGTTTGTCCCAGTGCGGCTGGATGGCATCAACTGAGAGTGAAAATTGATATAGGTGCAAATGCTAACACTCTGTCTCTCTGCATGTACCATGAGATGAGGAAGTATGTGGTCCAACCCTAGACAGTGAAGCTTACAGCATACAATCTCAAACATAAAGGACTGAGGATCCCCAGTCCAGGTACAAAGAGTCAACATGGCCCAATCAGATGCATCTGGATGAATGGCAGTCGGGTTGCTGGTGTGCAGCAAAAGTCACATGGTCACCATCTGTGAACTCAACAAAGACCGCAGCAGTCAAAACAGATGCACACCTATTGGATTGGTACAAGGGCTCTACTGGTTATTCCCTGGCCAATTAGGCACTGTTGGGAAGTTCCACAGGGATGCACTCCTACACCTTAAAGAAGGTGCAATGCCATAAATTAACCTGCCACAAAAATTAAATGTACACATTTGAGAAAAGTTCAGGCTGGAACTAGATAAACTTGAAAGTCATTCAGAGAGTGCAACATCACACGGACTGGTGCAGTTCCATCACTACCGCAATTATGGAAAGTGTTTAAATTCAAACCTGTGAAGGCACGAGAGGAGGCTAAACTAAGAATTTAGAATTAGAATTAGAACAGTACAGCACAGAACAGGCCCTTCAGCCCTCAACGTTGTGCCGAGCAATGATCACCCTACTCAAGCCCACGTATCCACCCTATACCAGTAACCCAACAACCCCCATTAACATTATTTTTTTTTTTTTTTTTTAGGACACTAAGGGCAATTTAGCCTGGCCAATCCACCTACCCTGCACATCTTTGGACTGTGGGAGGAAACCGGAGCACCCGGAGGAAACCCACGCACACACGGGGAGGATGTGCAGACTCCACACAGACAGTGACCCAGCCGGGAATCGAACCGGGGACCCTGGAGCTGTGAAGCATTGATGCTAACCACCATGCTACCATGCTGCCCCTCATTAAATTAAAAAGATTTCCTCATATAATACCAATACTCAGAGTTTAATCCAAAGTTTGATAGAGCAAAACAATTTTCCAAATTGGATGTAAGAATGGTTATTGGTCCATACATACAATTGACAAGACAGCTACAAGAGCTGACAAAATTTAGAACTCCTTTTGGCAGATACTGTTTCCTCTGTTTACCATTTGGGCTGTCGGTCAGTCACGATATATTTCAGCCGCATAAGGACCGGATAATGGAAATAATCCCCTGCTATGTGTGTACTGACATCATTGTAGTGGGATGCATGGAAGCTGTGTGACAGAAACCTGCACTCGTTAATGGAAAGCAGTAAATGCAAAGCGTTGGTTTTTAACATCAAAAAGTGCTGATTCAGGCAGTCCACATAAATTTTATTCTGCCATTTACACAAGCTCAGATATCCACCCAGATCCTGGAAAGATTGAAGACAACTTCAATGTTGATCCTGCAAGAGGACAACCTCCAAAAGTCTCTAGGTCTACCAAGCTTCTTGGAGAAAACATTTCTACTAAGAGATTGCTGAAGAAAGATACGCCATTACTCTGACAGGACGATCACCAACATGCATTTAACACATTGGACTAAGTGCTGTCAGCTGAGCCATATCTTGATTATTATCACACACAGAAGGCCACAACATTAGAAGTGAAGGTGTTGCAGGAGGGTCTGCATGCATGGCATCTTCAAGATGACAAGCCTGTCACATTTGGTTCAAAACATATGTCGCCAGCCCAAGAAAATTACTCCAATATAAAACAAGAAACTCCCGCCTATGGGATCAGCTTGCTTCACACATATTTACTCGGGAAAGAGCTCAGATTATCAACCGCCGGAGATGATCTACAGAGTATACCACCTCAACTCCAGTGATTACTCAAGATTCAGGGCTGTGTATCTGATGTCTGTATGTCAAACACAAAGCCAGAGTCAGGTAGTCCTATCAGACACTAAGTAGACTCTCCAAACCTGGGAAGGTGCAAGACACCCCATGTCGAGGTGGACGATACCAGTGCTAACTTGGAGGATATCTATAATGTAGATCTCAGATGCTTCGGTCAAAATAAGAGGCAAGAACTCCAGAGCGAGACTTCTCAAGACCCATATCAAAGCTCTGTGGCACGAGACCATCAAGAGGATCCCAAAGGATCTGAAGACATATTGGCCATAACAAGATGAGACTGGAATATCCAATGGACTGATATTAACAGAATGCCAAGTGCTCATTTTGATGACACTTAGGCCTGACATACATGATCGGTTCCACTAGGGACACATGGGAATTGAGCAATGAGACAACTTGCTTGTGAATCAGTGTTCTGACCCAGCATCAGCAAGAACATCAATTCAAGATTATGATGCTTGCCAGGAATACTAAACCATTCAGCAGAAAGAACCTCTTCAACATCATGACATACCGTCATCTCTATGGACCAGGATAGGACAGATCTGTTCACTGAGCAGAGAAAGCTATCTGCTAGACTACCACTCCAAATTTCCAATTGTTTGCATTGACTGGAGCAGTGATCACCACTGTTAACATCTTCACTGTTAACATCTTGATGCTCTGATAGATGTGGTATCCAACAACGCTTCATGATACTTGAGAAAAGCATTCTTGGATTTGTGTGAACAATGGTCCATCAAACACATCACACCATCACCCTGATATTCTTGTTCAAATGCGATGGCTGAACATATGGCAGGACAGTCAAATTGCTGATCTAAAAGAATCCGGAAACCAGGTAAGGCACCCAAGGTGCATTATTGTACCTTCATGCAATGCCATTAGACTCCAAATTGCCATCAGTTACTGTTTGTTCTCCAGGTGAAAACCACACTACCAAGCAATCATCTCACCAAGTCGTCTAGGATCGAAGAGCAGTTACACCAGACTCTCACCTTTTAGCTAGCATATGGTGGCAGATTTACCACCACAGTTTGTTCGCCAATAGCTGCATCTGCAGGAACAAATATTGATCCCAGCAGTGGCATCCAAGTAGTGCAAAAAGACACTTTCTGTATGAAGTGGCAATACCAAATGGTGCAGTACCAAATTCTGTCATGAACTAGTTAGGCCAAGTGGCCTGTTTCTGTCCCATCTATCCCAGGTAGTCCAGTATAATGCCTAAACTACACATGAGCTGTCAATGAGCAATTTCAATTGTTTAAATTTACAGCTTCAGTTTGATTCTTAAATGACTATATAAATCTGGCAAGGTAAAGAATCGGATACAAGACACAGTAAATCAATCATTTTACCACATTTCTAACTGTGACGCTTTTGTGGATTGGCAGGGAATTTATTCTAATGTGGGAAATATTTGCCCTAGTTATTCAAAGTGCGGAACATGTGGCATTCATTTAGCATTACAAAACTTCAGGGCTTGAGCTTTCTGCATTCTTGCGCTTTTGGATAGTACAGAAACCATCAGTTCGCTATTTAGCTTTCTATTCACTGGAATGTTGTGTACATCCTCTGTGGCACCATTATAGCAACACAGCTTTGCAGTCCTGCAGAGGCAAATCATCAGCCCAGTGTAAAGAATTTTGTAAATGTTGTCCTCATCCATTGGCAAAATGCCTGTTACTACTTCTAATCTCTAAAGCCAATGTTATTACTTACTTTACTTCCTCAAATGTCTGCTCCATTGTATATTTGTGTCAGTTGCGTGTTGTTGCGAATCTTTGTCTATTTTTGTTTCAGTTTTGTGGCGCACAATGCAATGTATTTAACTTGGTCTCTGCATGGTTAGAAACAAGTATGGCTTGTTTTACAGGTCGAAATAGGTCAAAACGACCTATTTTCTTTAAAAATTAATTTTAAAGTTTTAAAAATTTGTTATTTAGCCAATGTAATGATTTCATGAAGCACCTTGCGCAATCCCTTTTACAGGCAGACTGTGTGTTCTGAGCACCTGTTGGGATGAACGTGAGCAATGTATAGTTCGACCTATGATCTGAAGGATACACAAGCACATATGATGCACTGCATGGAGTGAGCAACATTCAGATAATGACTGGGTCTATGCAGCACTAATGTAAAAGAGCTGTGGGACATGTCAGATTATTAACGGTGTGCAAAAAGATTGACAGGGAAATAACTCTCACAGCTGCCCCTTAAGTACCCCCTAGACAGATATAACATAAACTGCTCTGGGAAGCAAACTTTAAAGAGACAGGTTGAAACTGTTAAAATGTAACAAAATCTGCACACAAGTTTTAATGCACAGCCTTTGCTACTGGCACAATTAAATAGGTAGACGTAATCAACTGTTATTCAATACTGCAGTCAATACATGGTAAAAAATAATTTAACACCCCACGAGGGATGCTGGACGTCACACCGCAGAAACAGCAAGATCGTGAGTGGTTTAGAACCTGTCTGGGATGTTTTTGGCAAACCAGTAATTATTGAAAAAAATCCAAACTACACCCATTTTTTCAGGATTATGTAAGATGCTGAATTAAATAATCTTAATAGATCACTGTCTTGAAGGAAGAGAAAACCTAAATGTTGTTTGTGAGTAAGAAGAGCCAAGACAGCTGTACATCATTGTTGTTATGTTGAAGTGACGCAATAATGGTTTCTGATGCAATTTACACTACTGTGTACCGTGTTCATCGATTGTTTTTGTTCCTGAAGTTGACAGGTAAGATGACATATAGTGGCACCACAAGTCTCGATGTGACTTGAGTTGATTGTGCAATACCCCATCGACCATTGCGGAAAGTGGCCGAGATTGACGTTACCCTGCTAGCTTGTACTGTGTAACTAACCTCCGCTCACTGCATTTTGCCAGATAATAATTTTTCTTTCAGCAGGAGATTTCCAGGGAATGTTAATCATGAATTTTGTTCGCTATCTAAATAGCCTCTGTTTGCTGTGAGGTTCAGCTGCAAGTCCTGTCCTGGTCTCAACTTGTTGACCGACACAGTAAAAGTTAATTACCTGACATAGGCTGACTTTTACAGTGGGCCTTGGGACCCTGGCATTGGGCTGGCATCAGAACCAGCTCAGCAATTTTACCACAGACAGCTTCCTAATTGCCCACCCCCACCCCCAGGCCTGACATCCAACCAGTGCACCAGCAGTTCTGAAACCTCAATAGCCTCATGGGAGAGATGAAATACTGCTGAGGTAGGTCAGGTACCTCAGGGCAACCCAAAATGGAGGCCCCTTGGGGCACATCTGTAAAAGTTAACATTTGGGGGCTAAGAGTAGTAGGCCCAATGGGGTGGAAGGTAAGCCGCCCCCTCCAGGGGATGGTTGGTGTAGCAGGATTTTTTTTTTCTGTCATGGCCACTTCTGTGGGACATGGATCATCACGTTCAAAATGGATTCCCCGGCCTGCCACAGGAACCACCTCCCCCATGAAGCTGGTGCCCTCCCCTTGCAACAATCTTGTGGGAAACGGGGTGGGGATGACGGGGGAAGGGTTGGAGGCGCACTCTAACCGTGGCAAATTTCCAGTAGCCCTGCAAAATCATCCAGAATTGGTGCTTTAGTTATGGAAATCACCTGTCTGCCACCATATTGCAAGCAACCAAACCGCCAATTTGAAACTTAGTCATCAACAGGAAGGGGGGGGGGGGCATTACGCCTTCCTGGCGCCACTCACCAATATATTATTGCACCTCCCACAAATCCTGCCACCCAAGGGTGGGTAAAATTTAGCCAATGGTGTCAATACTCATGGGAAACTGTGTGCAAATAAATAGGAATGTTTTGTGAATAATTGCCACAAGATTGATTATTTAAAATGGAATGACAAAATGGGTTTGTGTTCCACCAGATTTTAAAAGTGTATCCGGAGGACATATTCACTTCAAGTCAATCTCACTTTGTACACTTACCATAATTGAATTAATTGATTCCACTGTTAATTTATACTCAGTTATGGTTCAAAAGCATTTGAAATTTTATTGCCGCAATTTATTGTAACAATTTGCTACAAAGGAATCACTGCAATGTTACCTTAAATCTGTAACTTTTAAGGATGAATGAAACAAGATTTATATTTAGGTTTGGGTTGGTTAGGTTGCAAATTGCAGATAGAGGTATCACAGATGAGGATGCAAAGATATCGGCAAGCACCATGGCTGAAATAGTCACCTCAGATTCTATTGCAGGTGACTATTTCAGCGTAGGATTTCGGTGACTGTCTACCTATCCTTCCGATGTGAAACTGCTAAATGCTGCGCCTCGCACTACCGGTAGTGGAATTCACGGTGAGGGGGAGAATCCAGTATCGGGGAGAAAACAGGATTGGCAGCGGGTGCCGATCTGTTTCTGATGCTGCGGCCCCTGCTGGTGGCAGGATTAAGGTTCGCAACCGCATGCCAGCAGGAGGATGCAAATGGGTCATTAAGACCCATTTACATCCATTTTGCAGGCCCAGCATCAAATACTCCAGGCCCACGTGATTCTCCAGCCCTCTCGGCCAGGAATCACATGGGGGAGAAATACTACTGGTCCTGACGAGCGTGGCCCTGACGTGGTGGACCATGCAGTGGGCCAAGGGGTAACTTCTGAAGGGAGTGCCCCCAAAATCCATCTGTGGGTCACCTTCCCCCTCCCCCCCACAATCCACGGCCTGCCCATTTGACCCTACCCACACCAGATCAATCCCGAGACCCCATGAACAAAGAGACCCCCCCAGAGATCCCCAAATAAAGAAAAAAACGTCTCTGACCCTCTAAATAGAGAAACCCCCCCATTAACCTCCTGATGGAAACACCCCAATGGATCCCCCAGAAAAGAGACACTTGTCAGGAAGCCCCCCAGAAAAGAGATCCAAGTCTGGAAGCCAGAGAGCAGTCCAGACAGAGGCAGTGAAAAGAAATACTGTTGTAACACTCAACTGGGCAGTATACCTGCTGGCTCAGACACAGGTAGCACCATGTGTCAATTCATGGAAAGAGGAAACTAGACAGCTATGTGTAAATCCCCTCAGATCCTTGAGCTGCAAGGCTTTCATTTCCCTTACTAGCCTGTGATTGACAGCTTCCACATGCACACAGCTATCATCGTTGCACCATTCATCTTCCTTCATATTTGAATAACTCTGAAGTGCTCCCAGTGGGCAGCACGGTGGCGCAGTGGTTAGCATTGCTGCCTCACAGCGCCGAGGCCCGGTTGGATCCCAGCTCTGGGTCACGCTCCATGTGGAGTTTGCACGTTCTCCCCGTGTTTGCGTGGGTTTCACCCCAACAACCCAAAGATGTTCAGGGTAGGTGGGTTGGCCATGCTAAATTGCCCCTTAATTGGAAACAATGAATTGGGTATTCTAAATTTTAAAAACAAGAAAACAAACTCTGACGTGCTCAAACACAACATTTATAAACATCAACCACTTCAAACAGAGTTAAGCGTTGTCAGTTTCCAGCTGACTACTTCAAAATCACTCGAGCATAAAGAGAGGTGATGAGAAAGCAATTAGGGAGTCTCTGGGCGGATCTTTTTCTTTAGGCTCTCTGTGGGATCTCTTATTTAGGGGCATCAAGGCAAAACAGTAGAACCCAATTCCTTCTCGAATTGCCCTTTTAGTGCAACATACCAACCTCTACAATTAGAATTTGCTTCATCTATTCTCTTAGATCCCTTTCAATACTATGGCCCCAGAACCATCAAACCTGCCACGGTTAGTACCAAGTTTTGTCTTCCTTTATCCAGTAGTTTGTATCAATTTTGCAAAAATACCATTCTCAGTCTGACTTAGCTGTTTAACCAAGTTAACCCAGCTGTTAACCAGTTCTGCTTTTCCCATTGTTTCAACATTTCCCATTGCTACAGATCATAGCATTTCCTTATCTGACGATGCCCTTCTGATGTGTTTATACAAGTTTCAATGGTCTTTGTTCTCCCTTAACATGTTTGCAGTTACTTACAGCTTTAAGCAAAATCCCATTTAATTACGTAGGACATGATGGTAAAGTAGATGGCATAAAGATGTCAACTCATAAATCCTTACCAACTCCCACCTCAATGGTGAATCATAATTTCTGATCCCTCATTGCTTAGACAATGATAGTTTACTGAACATTATGCCTTTGTCATTACAAGTGCCGCATTACACACTTAAGTCAACATACCATGGCAATTAAAAAAACTGAAACTATAATTTGCTATAGTACAAAGCACATGAAGATTACTGGGCATGTTCCTACATTATAGATTAATTCCCACCACTTGTGATCACCTAATTTTTGCATTTGGTATGCAGTTACATTATTGTTCTGAAGCATTGAGGGGTATTCTAGGCTATAGGTTATACATTGCAGAAACAAAAACATTTTTGCCAGTCAGGCTTTTTTCTGCCAAAAGGAAAATAAATCAGCCACAACGCCCCTATGAAAGATATGACAGACTAGTTCACCTTCTGCTGTTAACCTCTTCTCCACCAATATGCACTGGTATACAATGTCTATATAAATGTTTACACACATGTCACAAGCTCCATGTCTCAATGTATTCTCCACCAAAGTGGTCCACAATCAAGTGAAGAACATTATTGCAAAGAATGTCAACTAAGATTTTTGGTTACTTAAGGACAATTCAAAATACATTGATAAATGACAACACTGCTGCTCACACAAACACACGCCTTTAATTCAAAAAGGAATTATAATTTCATTGGAAGGAAGCAGTAACCTGGACAACAAAAGTGACAAATTTCTACCTTGTCAATCAGGAAGCTGGCAGTATCTCCGATTTGATCCCAGTTATTCCAGTGTTTCATTGATTTATTGCTTCAAGTACTGTTATGACTCAATTGTTTTCAGTATCATTGCCTCAATTTTTGGCTCCAAAGAAACCAGATTTTCAGTGAAAGAGGCGCCATTTTGGTACCTAAATGTATTTACAACGTGTGTGTCTACTTCAAGCATATCCTGCAACAGATGTCATTTTAGTGAGGGCATTAGGACCAAGTGCTGGAAGAATGCAGGGAAGGCAAATCAGGATGTCAGTCAATGTGTAATGTTGGTTTGATGCCAGCAATGCCATTTTTCACCTTGCTGCTCCAGCTCCCACCGTCTCTTAAACATGCACAGCTGAATATACAGCAAGGATCTCCCACCAGAGCTATTTAAAGTGATCATGAACTACTTTCAGGTTAGTTGTTGATTGATGTCTCCTGGCTGCTGTTGGGATCAGTAGATACATTTGGTGATTTGTATTGCTATTTAAAGTTGTTGAAGCCGGCGGGGAGTGGTGTGGCATGTGTTGAAGGCCCCGGTTCTCACTCCAAGTTTTCTAGTCAGACCATTTCCAATCATGTGTGCTGTAACAGAGAGATTGAACAGAGGCAACGCAGAAGAGGATATGTTGCTCACAGAGGGAGAAGGAGAAAGGAGTGAAGGGCTTTCAGCAAAATCAAAGAATCATAGAACAATTACAGCACAGGCTGAGGCTATTTAACCCACCACACCTGTGCAATAACACTACAAGTGCAATTGAGTCTCTCCTTGCAATCTTTTTTTCTTCAGATAATTAGCCAAATTATTTTGGAAGCCTCGATTGTATTTGCCTCCATCACACTCACAAAATCCTTGAACATGTTTTTGACTCTCAAATCTATGTTCATCCTTTCCATATTTATATCCTCCAATTAGGTTTCTGTCCTTGTCAGAGTACTAAAACGGCACATATCAAAGTTACATATGGTGGCAAAGATAAACTATCCCTCCTCATCCTTCTTGACCCGTCTGCCGCATTTGTTGCGGTTGACCATGATCTTCCTCCACATCTTTCCACTGTTGTCCAGCTGAATAGGATCACCCTCACCTGATTCCATCCTTATCTATCTAATTGTAATGATGTGGAGATGCCGGCGTTGGACTGGGGTGGGCACAGTATGAAGTCTTACAACACCAGGTTAAAGTCCAACAGGTTTGTTTCAAACACGAGCTTTCGGAGCGCAGCTCCTTCCTCGGGTGAGCAAATCAGGTTCCTTCCTTCACCTGAGGAGGGAGCTGCGCTCCGAAAGCTCGTGTTTGAAACAAACCTGTTGGACTTTAACCTGGTGTTGTAAGACTTCTTACTATCTAATTGTAGACAGAGTATCACTTGCAATGACTTCTCTGCCTGCTCCCCCACCACTTCCTGTGGTGTTTCCCAAGGATCTATCCTTGGTCCACTCTCATCTACATGTTCCTCCCCGTACCAAAACACAGTGTTAGTTTCTATATGTACTTTGATAACTCCTGACTCTACCTCACCACCATCTCTCAACCACCTGCCCCCATCTCACCCCACCCAGAACCGCAGCCACCCCCACTCCTAACCTCCCACCCCCAACCACACTATTGCTAAATTCTCAGTCTGCTTATCTGACATCTAGGACTGGATCAGTAGGAATTTTCTCCAATTAAATATTGGGAGGACTGAAGCAAAGGCCCAGATTTGACAGTTGCAAAGTAATGGCGCTCATCAATGAAAGATGTCCAAAAAGACCTGGTCATCTCTCTGGCATAGATTTCCCCTTTCCAGGCACCAATTTGTCCAGGCATCGAGCAAAATTAATGCCATCATTGGTAAACTACCAATCACATTTAAGCATTCCCATGAGCAGCAAACCTGGAAATCAAAAGCACTGTTTGTTCATCACTTTTAATATAATTTTACAGAGAGGGAAATAAATGATTGGGCTCTCCACATTGAATGAATGTAAAAGGTGAAATATCATTAAGAAACTTCAAAAAAATATTTTTAAAATGTGCACTTTTATCAGAATGGAGAAAACAGGGGCTGGATTCTCCATCCCGCCGCACCACATTTCTGCCCAGACCTGCTGGCGGGATTCTCCGTTATGCTGGCCAGTCAATGGGGTTTCCCATTGTGGGGCAGCCCCACGCCATCGGGAAACCCCCGGGCGCCAGCAAAATGGATCATCCCACCAGCGGAATCCCGCCCCAGATATCTCACAAATATAAAATTAATATTTCAGGGCCAGATAAATAATTCTGAAGTAATTAACTTAGTACACCATTGAAAATCCAGTGTTATTTTGATTATAATAATCTTTATTGTCACAAGTAGGCTTACATTAACACTGCAATGAAGTTCCTGTGAAAAGCTCCTAGTCACCACATTTACGGCGCCTGTTCTGGTACACAGAGGGAGAATTCAGAATGTCCAAATTAATTGACTGAAGTCTGCAAAGACTTCAACAACGTAACCTGCGAACAAGAGTAGAGTCACAGACATCATCTTCTGGATTTCTGCATTCAACTGTATATGTGCGGACTTCAGAAGTTGCTGTCTTTTTCAGACAAGTATTGATTGCAAACGCTGACAGTTTCACACATATGTTTGCAAAATTTGGGCCATTATCTTTGGCCCCTGCCACAAACTTCATTCCCTGTCCACCTAATGGGCAGCGCAGTAGCATTGTGGATAGCACAATTGCTTCACAGCTCCAGGGCCTCAGATTCGATTCCCGGCTTGGGTCAGTGTCTGTGCAGAGTCTGCACGTTCTCCCCGTGTGTGCATGGGTTTCCTCCGGGTGCTCCGGTTTCCTCCCATGGTCGAAAGATGTGCAGGTTAGGTGGATTGGCCATGCTAAATTACCCTTAGTGTCCAAAATTGTCTTCAGTGTTGGGTGGGGTTACTGGGTTATGGGGATAGGGTGGAGGTGTGGGCTTGGGTAGGGTGCTCTTTCAAAGAGCCGGTGCAGACTCGATGGGCCGAATGATCTTCTGCACTGTAAATTCTATGATCTATGATCAAATCCATCCCTCTCCTTAGTACTATCTGAGGATAAAGCAAATTGTTTACAATTTTAATGCCATATTAGACCCTAACATGAGCTTCTGACCATATATCTGCACCAGCGTTAAGACCTCCTATTTACTTCATCCAGTTCTAGCTGCCCTTGGCTGTGCTCATCTGCTGCTGAAATGCTCATTTGTTCCTTTGGTACTTTGAGATTTGTCTTTTTCAGAATGTACTCCTGGTCAGTCTCCTGCATTCTAGAACTTCCACCAAATTTCTCCCTCTTATATAGTCAGGACTTCAACTACGGCACGGTGGCACAGTGGTTAGAACTGCTGCCTCACAGCTCCAGGGACCCGGGTTCAATTCCGACCTTAGATAACTGTCTGTATGGAGTTTGCACTTTCTTCCCGTGCCTGTGTGGATTTCTTCAGGGTGCTCCGGTTTCCTCCCACAGTCCAGACGTGCAGGTTAGGTGGATTGGCCATGCCAAATTTCCACTTAGTGCCCAAAGATCTGCAGGTTAGCTGAGGTTATGAGGACAGGGTGGGGGAGTGGGCCGAGGTAGGGTGTTCTTTCAGAGGGTCGGTGCAGACCTGATGGGCTGAATGGCCTCTTTCTGCACTGTAGGAATTATATGTTCTATTCAATGTTCTATGAAAGGCCCAAGCTTTGGAATTCCCATCCTAAACCTGATCACCTTTTTCCTCATTTAAGAACCTCCTCAATACCTTCCTGATGCACCATCAATTGGACAAGAGGCGAGAAGAAGTTCCAGACGATAGCCTTTAATGCACAAGATGTGTGCCCGGCAGTAGACGTACAGAAAGAAAGTCCGACTGCCGGACCATGCGGGTTCATATACTCCGCCTCACACGCGGAGCTACCTACCTCTCAACCAATCGGCAGGGAGGCACATGACTTCCTCAGCCAATCGGCAGAAAGGCTCATGACTTGCCTGGGCCAATGGGCAGCGAGTCTTCTGCACCAATAGCAGCTCGGTTCTAAGGTACCGTAATGTCCCTAGTCATACTACCACATTCACCCCTTGTTGAGAAAGAAGCGGGGGGGGTGGGAGAGAAAACACGGAAGGGGGTGGTCCCGCGGGTATGTGAGACTGGTAGTATGAATAGAGATGTTTAAGCCGTAGCGACCAATGTGCAATAGAGCAACAGTAACTATTTACAGTGTATAAGGGGGAGATAAAAATCGAGAAACAGGCATGAAACACACACAAGAACACAAGAGTCCATAAAGTCCACCAGTACATCATATTGACTCAATCAGCCAGATGGGTGCCTTCGATGTCCTGCTGGACCTGCGCAGCGGTGTCGGCGACGTCGGAGCGGTGGTCGTCCATGACTCCGGGAGCGATGGTCCTGTTCCTGTGTCCATACCCCCTGGTCGGAGCTAGCGGGGGCCAGGCCGGGGGAGGGGGTTCCTGTCCGCCGAGTTGCGGGGGCGTTGGTGGGGCCGGGGGGAGGGGCGCTGGGGGCGGATGGGGTTGGGGGGGTGCTGGTGCTGGGGGGTGTGGCCGCACTCCGGCGGGTGCCAGGTCCCGAAGGGAGACCGTGTCCTATCGGCCGTCAGGATATTCCACGTATGCATACTGCGGGTTCGTGTGGAGTAGCTGGACTCTTTCGACCAACGGGTCGGACTTGTGCACCCGCACGTGCTTCCGGAGCAGGATGGGCCCGGGGGTAACCAGCCAGGTCGGGAGCGGGGTCCCTGAGGAAGACTTCCTGGGAAAAACAAGAAGACGTTCGTGAGGTGTTTGGTTCGTGGCGGTACAGAGAAGTGATCGGATAGAATGGAGGGCGTCTGGGAGGACCTCTTGCCAGTGGGAGACTGGGAGATTTCTGGACCGTAGGGCCAGCAGAACGGTCTTCCAGACCGTACCGTTCTCCCTCACGACCTGTCCGTTACCCCGGGGGTTGTAACTGGTCGTCCTGCTGGAGGCGATGCCCCTGCTGAGCAGGAATTGACGCAGCTCGTCACTCATAAATGAGGACCCCTGATCGCTATGGATGTACGCGGGGTAACCAAACAGGGAGAAAATGGTGTGGAGGGCTTTAATGATGGTTGTCGTGTGATGGAACCATCAATTCACCAGACACGTGCTTTCCGATATGAACAGTGGTTTTAATCTACTTACTATAGAGCCAGCCTGTTACCCGTTGATGAACTCTCGGTGAACTGCAGGCTGACTCTGGACAAGGGTATTTATATAGCAGCACAAGGGGGTGGAGTCGTGGGCGGAGCCAAGGGTGGAGCCCCGTACAAACTCCTGAGCATTCCCCCCCCTAGTGGTCGAATAATGCTACTGCGCTTACAAAGATACAGTGTAAATTACCAAGTTACATTCACCACATTGTGGTCATGTCAGGGCAGGGGATGGCGAAGGGGAAGCAGGAGTACTCGTCAATCACGTTGAGGAAATACGTGTTGCGGTTGTTAGAGGGGCGATGACCTTTGAAGTCCATGCTGAGACATTCAAAGGGGCGGGAAGCCTTAATAAGGTGTGCTTTTTCGGGGCGGTAGAAGTTCGGCTTGCACTCCGCGCAGATGTGGCATTCCCTGGTCACTGTCCTGACCTCCTCGATGGAGTAGGGCAGGTTGCGGGTCTTTATGAAATGAAAAAAACGGGTGAACCCAGATGGCAGACGGTGCAGAGGCAGTCCACTTGCGCGTTGGCACAGGTGCCGCGGGACAGGGCATCGGGAGGCTCGTTTAGCTTCCCAGGACGATACAAGATATCGTAGTTGTATGTGGACAACTCGATCTGCCACCGCAAGATCTTGTCGTTCTTGATCTTGCCCCTCTGTGCATTATCAAACATAAAGGCCACTGACCATTGGTCTGTGAAGAGGGTAAACCTCCTGCTGGCCAGATAGTGCCTCCAATGTCGCACAGCTTCAACGATGGCCTGTGTCTCCTTTTACACTGAGGAGTAGCGGTGTTCGGACGCGTGGAGGGTCCGGGAGAAGAAGGCCACAGGCCTGCCCGCTTGGTTGAGGGTGGCCGCCAGAGCTACATCAGACACGTCGCTCTAGACTTGGAAGGGGAGGGACTCGTCGATAGCGCGCATCGTGGCCTTTGCAGTGTCTGCTTTGATGCGGCTAAAGGCCTGGCAGGCTTCCATCGACAGGGGAAACATGATGGACTGGATATGAGGGCGGGCTTTGTCAGCGTAATTCGGGACCCACTGGGCATAATAGGAAAATAAGTCCAGACAGCGCTTGAGGGCTTTGAGGGAGTTGGGGAGAGGGAGCTCCATTAGGTGGCGCATGCGTTCGGGGTCGGGGCCTATCACTGCGTTACGCACTACGTAGCCAAGGATGGCTAGACGGTCGGTGCTGAACACGCTTATCCTTATTGTAAGTTAGATTAAGGTGTTTTGCGGTACGGAGGAATTTGCGGAGGTTGGTGTCATGGTCCTTCAGGTCGTGGCCGCAGATGGTGACGTTGTCGAGATACGGGAAGGTTGCCCGTAAACCGTATTGGTCGACCATTCAGTCCATCTCCCTTTGGAAGACCGAGACCCCATTTGTGACATCGAATGGAACCCTTAAAAAGTGGTAGAGTCGCCCATCCGCTTCGAACGCAGTGTGCTTTCGGTCACTCGTGCGAATGGGGAGCTAGTGGTAGGCGGACTTAAGGTCCACCGTGGAAAAAACCTTGTACTGCGCGATCCTGTTATCCAGGTCGGAGATACGTGGGAGAGGGTACGCGTCCAGCTGCGTAAATCTGTTGATGGACTGACTGTAGTCTATAACCATCCGATTTTTCTCCCCGGTCTTAACCACCAGCACTTGTGCTCGCCAGAGGCTGTTGCTGGCCTCGTTAACCCCTTCCTTCAGAAGCCTCTGGACCTCGGACCTGATGAAGGTCCGGTCCTGGGCACTGTACCGTCTGCTCCTGGTGGCGACGGGTTTGCAATCCGGGGTGAGGTTTGCAAACAAAGACGGGGGGTCGACCTTGAGGGACACGAGGCTGCAGACAGTAAGGGGGGCATAGGGCCGCCGAATTTGAAAGTTAAGCTCTGGTGGTTGCACTGGAAATCTAACCCCAGGCGGGGGAGGATGAAGAGCTTATAATTTTTAAACACCCTCCCCTGGACTGTGAGGTCCACTAAGCAGCACCCTGTGATCTGGACCGAGTGCGAACCGGAGGCCAGAGCGATCCTTTGTTTCACCGGGTGGACGGGAGGTGCGCAGCGTCTTACCGTGGCGGGGTGGACGAAACTCTCTGTGCTCCCAGAGTCCAGCAGGCAGCTCGTCTCGTGGTCGTTGAGGAGGATCTTCGTGGTTGCCGTGGACAGTGTGCGGGGCCATGACTGACCCAACGTCACCGAGGCGAGTCGTGGCAGGAACTCGGAGTCGTTATCCAGCAGCGAGTGATCACTTGCGGGGTCCTCCATGCCGATCCAAGATGGCAGCGCCTGTCGGCCGCACGTGGTGAGGGGGTGAACAAGATGGCGGCACCTGGGGGTCGCAGTGGAGTCGGGGGCCCAAACTGGCGGTGTCCGGGGATCGCACATGGCGTCGGGGCCCCAAAATGGCGGTGCCCGGGGATCACTCGTGGCGGTGGGGGGTGGGGGCAGCGAGGTCCGCGGGCCGCACGGGGCCCTAGAGGAGTGCGAGGGGGGGGACCCGCGGTCGCTGCTTGGGAAGGCTACGGCCGATTTTGATTGACAGACGGCCGCAAAGTGGCCCTTCTTGCCACAGCTCTTGCAGGTTGCGGTGCGGGCTGGGCAGCGCGGGCGGGGCTGCTTGGCCTGGCCGCAAAAGTAGCAGCGGGGCCCTGTGGGTTTATTGGGGCGACCCGCGGCGCAGGCCTGGGGGGGTCCGGGTCCGCAGAGGTGAGGGAAGTCCCGTTCCATGCTGCCCAGTGGGCCGCCGCGCGGTCGGGAGCGTACGCGCGGGCATTGCGGTCGGCGATATCTAAGGAGGATGCTAGGGTCCGTGCCTCGGGGAGGCTTAAAGTGTCTTTTTCCAGGAGTCTCTGGCGTATTTGGGATGATTGCATACCCGCAACGAAAGCGTCTCTGATTAAAAGTTCGGTATGCTCGGCCGCAGAGACTTGCAGGCAGGCACAATTTCACCCCAGGACAAGGAGAGCCCGGTAGAATTCGTCTAGGGACTCACCGGGGAATTACTGTCTCGTAACCAGGAGGTGCCGTGCGTAGACCTGGTTCACCAGCCGAATAAAATGTCCCTTCAGTAGGTCCATAGCTGCATCATAGCCTGGCTCATCCTCTATGAGAGTGTAAACAGCAGTGCCCACGCACGGGTGGAGGATGTGGAGTTTTTGTTCCCTTGTCGGGCAGTTTTCTGCTATGCTCAGGTAGCTGTTAAAACACGCCAGCCAGTGTTTAAATCTTTTTGACACATTCGTGGCGTGTGGGCTGATTCGGAGGTACTCCAGCTTAATACGAAGCTCCATTTCAAAAAAACCTGTGCATTAAATTAATGCACCATCAATTGGACACGAGACGAGAAGAAGTTCCAAACGACAGGCTTTAATGCACAAGATGTGTGCCCGGCAGTAGACGTACAGAAAGAAAGGCCGACTGCCGGACCGTGCGGGTTCTTATACTCCGCCTCACAGGCGGAGCTACCTACCTCTCAGCCAATCGGCAGGGAGGCACATGACTTCCTCAGCCAATCGGCAGAGAGGCACATGACTTGCCTGGGCCAATGGGTAGCGAGTCTTCTGCACCAATAGCAGCTCGGTTCTAAGGTACCGTAATGTCCCTAGTCATACTACCACACTTCCTTTTACCTCTCTTTCCTCATTTAAGACAAAAAACTTGACGAAGCTTTTAGCCAGCTCACAAAACATCACCTGATGTTCAGTCTCAAATTTTATTTAATAATGCTACTGTGAGGTAGCGGAATTTGCTTTGGGCTAGTTTGAATGGTTGATCCCCCAGCTCTATCTCTCCCCCTTGAGGTTCACCAGGAATGCTTCATTCTTGCCCAGGTTGGATTTGTAGCCCGAGAAGGCTCCGAACTCTTCCAGGAGCTTCATGATTACCTTCAGGCCGTTCTGTGGGTCTGAATGTTGAGGAGCAGTTCACCTGCATGGAGCAAAACACTCTGCTCTCTGCCTCCTCTCCAGGTGCCCTTCCAGTCTTTTGCGTCTCGCAGTGCGATCGCCAGGGGTTCGATTGCCAGGGCGAACAGGAGCAGGGAGAGTGGGCATCCCTGCCTTGTGCCTCTGTGCAGCTGAAAGTATTCAGAGCCGGTGGTGTTGGTCCGAATGCCCGCCTTAGGTCGTCATACAGGAGTTTCACCCACATGATGAACCGCGTCCCAGCCCAAACCGTTCCAGTCCTTCGATGAGGTACTTCCATTCAACTCTGTCGATGGCCTTTTCTGCGTCCAGGGAGATGATCACCTCTGGTGTTCTCTCCCCGAATGGGGGTCATTATTACATTCGACAGCCGCCTGATGTTCGCAGTTCGCTGTCTACCCTTGGCAAAACCCATCTGGTCCTCTGCGATTACCTCTGGTACGCAGTTCTCCAATCCCTTTAGCCAGGACGTTCGCGAGTATCTCCGCATCGACATTGAGCAGCAAAATAAGTCTATATGATCCGCATTCCGTCGGGTCTTTGGTATCAGCAATATCGTGGCCTGTGTTAGCGTTGGAGGCAGGGTGCCCCTCACTAGCGAATCTGCAAATATTTCACGTAGGTGTGGGACCAGGATTGGTGTAAATTTTTTATAGAAGTCCGACCAGAATCCATTGGGTCCAGATGCCTTCCCTGCCTGCATGGAGCTGTTGCTCTCCATGATCTTGGTTCTTCTTTTAAAATTTTTTTAGAGTACCCAATTATTTATTTTTTTCCAATTAAGGGGCAAATTAGCATGTCCAATCCACCTAATCTGCACATCTTTGGGTTGTGGGAGTGAAACCCAGGCAAACACAGGGAAAATGTGCAAACTCCACACGGACAGTGAACCAGGGCCGGGATTCGAGCCCGGGTCCTCAGCGCCGCAGTCCCATTGCTAACCACTGCATCACCATGCTGCCCTTGATTCTCCCAGTTCCCAGCTTGCGCTTCTCCCCGCCTATCTTCCCCCATTATTGGCATGTCTAGTCCATCGAGGAACCATTTAATCCCTGCAGCCCAGTGCGGGGGATTGGAGGTGTATAGTCCCTGGCAGAAGGCCTCAAATGCTTGGTTGACCTGTTTCGGTTCGGTTACCAGTTCGCCTCTGCTATCCTTCACCTGTGCTACCTCCCTCATGGCTGCCTTCTTTCTTAGCTGGAGCCAACAGGCTCCGTGTTCAGAGAAGGTGCTCCGTGTCTGGCAGAGTTGGTGCACTGCTTTCCTGGTGGATAGCAGGTTAAAGTCCATTTGTACCTTTTCCCTCTCCACCAGAAGCTCTATGGTTGGGGCCTCGGAGTATTTTCTGTTGACGTCCAGGATGGAGTCAATCAGTTGTTGCCTGGTCGCCCTCTCTTCCCTGTCTCCACGCGCCTTGTAGGCTATAATCTCTCCCCTAATCATCACCTTCAGTGCCTCTCAGAACATGGAAGATGAGACTGCCCCATTCTCGTTGTTAGTGATGTACTCACCTATAGCCTGTGATGTTTTCTGGCAGAAGACTTTGTCAGCCAAGATATCCATGTCCAATGTCCATGTGGGGCATTGGGCACGGCCAGTCTCCAACCTCACATCCATGTAATGTGGAGCGTGGTTGGAGATGACTTTCACGGAGTATTCTGCTCCGACTATTTCTGGAAGCATTGATTTCCCCACTGCAAACAAATCGATACGGGTGTATACCTTATGTACTGGCAAAAAGAATGAGAATGCCTTCTCAGCCGGGTGCAGGAACCGCCATGGGTCCACTGCCCCCATCTACTCCATAAAAGTTCCCAGTTCCCTTGCCATGCCTGTCTTTTTCCCCGTTTTGGGGCTTGATCGGTCCATCAGTGGGTCCTGCACGCAGTTGAAGTCGCCCCCCCCCCCCATGTTCAGTCAGTGTGTGCCGATGTCAGGGATTTCCGCCATGGTCCTTTTAAAAATGACTTTTATTCTCCTCCTTTTTCACATTTTCTCCCAAATTTACACCCAACAATAAACAATAATCAGTAACGAATGTAATGTCAATCCCCATATCAATAACAACGATCCTATCCTCCCACCAAACCCAAGACATTAGCGCACATGTTAACATAAACAAATGACAAAAAGGTATCAGAAATCACCCATAGTCGCCATTAACACATACAGTCCCTCTCCACCCAACCCTCCCAGCTCCCCCCCCCCCCCCCCACTAATGTTCGATGTGAACCAATTCTCGAAAGTACACAATGAATAACGCACATGACTTGCAGAACCCCTCCATCCTTCCCCTCAGTTCAAAATTTGACCTTTTCAAGCATCAAGAATTCCAGCAGGTCCCCCCGCCACGCCAGGGCACAGGGTGGAGAGGTTGATCTCAACCCTAACAGGATCCGCCTTCGACACCTGCCTCCACGCCCGTTTCCAACCCGGCTGGTCCGACACCCTGAATATGTACTCCCGAGGGCCTGGGTCCAGTTTCACATGCACCACTTTAGAGATTACCCTAAACACCTCCTTCTAGTAATCCTACAGCTTTGGACTGGACCTAAACATATGAACGTGGTATGCGCCCCCCCCCCCCCCCCCCCCGGAACGTGGTTTCCCCCCCCCCCCCCCCCCCCCCCCGCGATGTTCATACACATCTTCTACCCCCTCAAAGAGCTGGCTCATCCTCGCCCTTATAAGGTGTGCTCTATACACCACCTTCAGCTGTATCAGCCCCAACTTCGCACACAAGGTGGAGGTTTTCACCCTCCAGAGCACCTCACACCAGAACCCCTCCTCCATACCCTCTCCCAGCTCTTCCTCCCACTTTGCCTTGATCCCTTCTAGCGGTACCTTCTCCTCTTCCAAAATAGCCCCGTAAACCGCTGACACTACCCCTTTCTCCAGTCCCCTGTCTTTAGCACCTCCTCCTGCAATGTGGAAGCCGGTTCTACTGGGAAGCTCTGTATCTCCTTTCTGGCAAAGTCTCTGCGTGTATCTAAATATTTCCCCCGCTCCAGCCCATTCTTCGTTCCCAGCTCCTTCAATCCCACAAAACGACCCCCAAGAAACAAATCTTTTAGTATCCTAAATTCCTTTCTCCTCCCATCTCTGAAAATTTCCATCCCACTTCCCTGGCTCAAATCTATGGTTTCCCCTGAATCGGCATTTCCCTTGACCCTGCCCCCAACCCGAAGTGCTGTTGAAACTGCCTCCAAATTCTGAACAAAGCTATTACTACCGGACTCCCTGAGTATCTCCCCGGGGCCGTCAGGAGTGGCGCTGTCACTAGCGCCTTCAATCCCGACCCCCTACCCAAACTCTCCTCCATTTTGACCCATTGGGGGTCAACCCCTCTGACCCAGCTCCGTACCTTCTCAACATTCGCCGCCCAGTAATAATACATCAGGTTCGGAAGACCCAAACCCCCTGCCTACCTTCCCCTCTGTAATAGCACCTTTTTAATTCTGGTCACCTTCCCTCCCCATATGAACAAAGTAATCATCACTTCAACGAAAGAGAAATTGCTGGAAAATCTCAGCAAATCTGGAAGAATCTGTAGGGAGAGAAAAGAGCTAACGTTTCGAGTACGATGACTCTTTGTCAAAGCTTTGATGCTCATGTCATCGGTCTCCCTCTCTTCAGGGTGGCCGGGGGGTACTTCGCCTCGTGGGTCCGCTGGCTCACCCGTGTCCTTTTCCTCACTCCTACTGTCTCTTCAGCCTCTCAAGATCCAATTTGCTGGCATGCTGGATCTGTTCCTTCCCTTTCTTAATTGAGGGTGTGATGCTACTGAGGGTTTGGGCTAATTTTGCCTAAAAGTGTCTATTTGGCTATGTTCTGGAGGGGAGCCACCTGATGTGAGTCTGCTCAGCACATCACCATCACCGGAAGAGCTCAACGACTCGACCTCTGATGAAGACCAACAACCCCCAGAAGATGCACCACCATCTGCCGCGTTTTCATTCTACAGCAATGCAGTTACACTCACCCGTGCTTTGGATGGTTAGCGTATGGACTCTGGGGCACATGCTGGTGATCACTTCATGGGCACATGCCAGCAGCTGAGGTCCCTGACAGTGGGAGGACTGTTGGGGATCAAGCCTTTGCCGAACCCCCGGCTAATGGCAGGCCTCTGGTCTGAGCCATGCTAAACCTGTCGTAGAAGCAGAGGAAATCTGACAGAGGCATCAGAGGCTGCGTGGAACCGAACATGAATAGTGGAGTCCATTCACACCTCGACTTCTGCCATGGTTCAAACATGTAGTACATGACTTCCTCCATGAAGAGGCTGGCAACCACCATGGAGACTCAGGTCTATCATAGGCCCCATCGGCAATCCATTGCTCTGACCATGGATTCAGTGCATCAGTGGCTAAGCAAGAGAGGAATAAAGCACCTGGACCTCTCTCAAGGTGTCTCTTCTCCTCAGGCATACAGGGATGTGACATTGAACACTAAGACAGAAGAGGAGCTCCATATAGCGGCCTTGGGGGTGTTCTCTCAGGGATACTCCTAGGTGAGCAGGTGCTCTTCAATACCAACCTCCAGTCGCTAAGGCTGAGGATGGTGTCCCTACATCTGTACAGGTGACTCCCTAGTAGGCCAGGACCCTATAGGCCTCAGACCACCAGAGGCCATCTTCAAGGTTATCACAAGCAATGGGACATCACTCTCAGTAACCTCATCGGCTGCTGACGTCATGGCACATCAAAGCATAAGGAAACAAATTAAGACATTATGAGGGTATGGGTCACTACACATTTCTGCACATGCGTAAAAATTTCACATTATAGTTTGTTCACTTGTTTATTGTGTGCATTATGTGAACTTTTGGGACAACTCATTCCGGGGTTTATCATGTACGATCATGCTTCACGATTGTCAATCGTTGCTGAATTATGGGGCATCTCACTGGTGTAGACAACAATGTGGCAGTTTGTTAGAGGTCAGTCTTTATTGGATGGCAATGTAATAGGAGATGGCATTTCAAGGCAATGCAACGAGGCTAAACATATGCCATCTGCTGGCCTTCGCTTAAACAATGTTCTAAGATCGATGTTACATATGAGCAGGAGAAGTGACGGCCTTCTCTTGCACTCATGGCTTCGGCACTGTGGGCAAGAAGCAGAAAGGTTACTCTTATGTGCCAGTGAGAAGTCTGTATTCACACAGGTGGTCATGTCTTTTCATCCTGTGTGATAAAGGTCCGCTCTCCTCGGCTTTCTAGGGTGTAGAAGTCATGGGTAGTGAGGTGGGTCCAGATTTAGGTGGGCAGAGGTTGGTACACATTCAGAGCAGGCAAAGAGTTGCAGGCAAGGCACTGATGGCCATGTAGGTGTCTCATTCGGGGACTCAAATATTGAGCATGAGATTTTCTCTGACAACCAGGACACACCTCTCCATGGCCCTGGCATCGTGGAAAGTTCCAGTAATATCTCTGACCTCTTTCTCATTTTCCTCTCCTTCATTGTTATCTGAGGAGTTTAGTAGCTCCTCCATTCCAACAATCCTGGACACCCTCTTTGGCATGTGTTACAATGCTCCACTAAAGAAGTCAAGGCATCAGAAGTGCACTTTCTGCAATCTTATGGTCTGCCCTACGATTACCCGCTTCAATCCATGTGATGCAGTGTCCTCCATAGGACTATGGGGATGATGCATTAGTGCCATAACCATGTCCTCAGGGGATAGCCTTTGGAACCCAGGATCCAACCCTGCACTTGAGTTATGCAGCTATGGCAGGTAGGATTTCTGTAAAATATATTTGTCATGAGATCTCCCTGGGAGACGAGCACAAACCTCCATAATTCTTTTCCAATGGTGACAGATTACTTGAACATTGAGGGAGTGAGCAATGGAATCAGCAGTTTCAAATCTTGTATTAAATACATTAAATTGAAAGGGGAAATCTAGAAAGGAAACCGACCCTCCCAGTTTCTATGGAAACTAATGACTGAAACTCAGATTGGAAACCAAAAATTCTGGGGAGAATGAACCTGGCTGAAACCAGATAAGAAGGACTCAGAGCTCAGCTGAAATTGCTGATCCAAGTTGTGTAGTTCAGACAGGCTGAAGAAGACAAGCTATATTCAGAAACTGAAAATAGGCAAATATAGCATTGCAATGGCTGTTTCTGCTACCTGAAGATAATATCGGTGGATCTAAACCCTGCAGACCATTGTAAGAGGGGTTGAACTGGCTCTGCAGACGTCTGTTGTTTTTACTGAAGTGTATGCCTGTGGAGTACAGCTTGCTTGTGCTCTACTGTCAGCTGGGGAATCGGGCTAAGTCCTAAAAATCTTCATGTGAAAGCCAGAGCTTTGAAGAACTTTGTGGCTGATATTGATAATATTTTCCGCTGAGTGAACTGCCGAACCAATTCGTAAGCTCTGTCTGAGTTGTATTTGCATTTCATGTGTAATTTATAGTCTTTAATCAACCACAATTTGCCTGTTAATTCATGTTTAACTAATGTTGATTCTGGGTTTTAGTGTCTGCCTTTTATTAAATGATCTCTCGGTAGAGACCAGTAACAGTCTTCCTATTTTGTTGGAAAACTGAAAACCCAAGAATGAGGTTGCAATGTTCATGGTTTAAATCATAAAACAATTACTAAACAGAAATCAAAGAAAATGAATACTAATAACTATAATCTGGGCAGTTACATTAAAGATATTTAAAGTACAATGACCACAGTTACTTACTCATTAAACTGAACTTCCTAACTCAAATTTTCTTCTACATCCATTTGATTTTCACTCAAGTTGCATACTCAGCAAAAATTGGAAGATTAACAACGTGGTCTGAGTACTGCTTCAAAGATTTGTATGAGGGTTGAGAGTTCTTGGACCTTCTGCTTACTTCTAGCAAGATTTTCCCTTCAAATCTCCTTCAACTGTCCTAAAGTTGCAGACTCTTAGTTCAACTCAGATGTCACTAACATCTTAAGAATAGCCATCGCGGGTCAGCACTATCTTGGTTCCGAAATCTTTGGGCGCGATTCTCCACTCCCCACGGGTGGGAGAATCGCGGGACAAATTTCACGCCCCCTTGGTGCCCCCCGCGATTCTCTCCTCCCCCCCCGGCTCGGAAGAATCGGCGCTCGCCGTTTTTCACGCAATTCTCCGACCCGGATGGGCCGAGCAGCCTGCCGTTCGCGGCCGTTTCACGATGGCGGCAAACACACCTGGTCGCTGCCATCGTGAAATGGGAATGAGAAGCCCGTTTGGGGCTTGTAGGGGGCCTGGTGGGGAATGAGCACCACGACTGTGCTCGGGAGGGATCAGGCCCGCGATCGGTGCCCACCGATCGTCGGGCCGGCATCCAAATCGGACGCACTATTTTCCCTCCGCTGCCCCGCAAGATCAAGCCGACACGTCTTGTGGGGCGGCTGAGGGGAAAGACGGCCACCGCGCATGCGCGGGTTCGTGTCGTCAGCGTCATGACGTCAGCCATGCATGCGCGGGTTGGAGGCGGCCAACCTGCGCATGCGCGGCTGACGTTATTAGGCGCGCTGGCCGCGTCATTCTTGGCGCGACGCCCCCGCGGCTGAGAGTTATGGAGCGCCGCTCCTAGCCCCACCGGGAGGGGAGAATAGGGGGCGAGGAGCGGCCTCCGAGGCCGTCGTGAAACTCGGCCGAGTTCACGACGGCCCTCCCGATTTTTCCCGGGAGCGGAGAATTCCGTCCTTTAACTCTGGACTCTTGTAACTAGAACAGTCTCTTTCTTCTCAGCTTAATTATCTCCACAGTAGCACAGCGGTTAACACTGTTACTTCACAGCACCAGGGTGCCAGGTTCAATTCCCAAATTGATCACTGTCTGTGCCGAGTCTGCACGTTCTCTCCATGTCTGCGTGGGTTTCCTCCGGGTGCTCCAGTTTCCTCCCACAAGTTCCGAAAGATGTGTTGTTAAGTGAATTAGACATTCTGAATTCCCCTTCTGTATCCCCAAACATGTGCTGGAATGTGGCGACTAGGGGATTTTCACAGTAACTTCATTGGGTTATTAATATAAGCCTATTGGGATAATAATAAAGATTATTATTATCCCCAAAATTTAGCTCATGTTGAGTAGAACTTAAGTTAACAAGAAATTTAACTCTTTTAGACAGCACATAGAATTTCAACTGAACACTGCTTGAAAAAGATATTTTCCTGGAACAAGTGTGTTCAAAATAAAAAAAGTGAAAACCCTACTAGAGACCAGAGCCACACCCACAATCAACTTACCCCTCTAATTAACTTCTTGTTTATCCTTTGATTTCTATTGTTTATCTCACAGACAATTTGGTCCAATGATCATTTACTCAAAAAAAGGTGCTTTAGGAGAAATCAACTCCTAGAGAAACCTATTTATTAAAGGGACAAACACTCACACATAAAAATGAGGTTTTTTGCAAAGGCACATTGGGCCATTATAATTTGTTTGACTCTTGTATGGTAAAAAAATTAAGTACTTTGTTTTAAACAATGGAATTTTGGTGGCTTCATTATTTCTGTAAAACACTGGGATTTGGGATTTCTTCTTTTCTAAAAAAAAGTTAATGGTCTCGACTGAGATCGTAACATGTGAAAACCCTTTTAATTGACAAATATTGCTGGCTGTTCCCATGGAGATCTAAATAGCTACATGAGTGCAGTCAATTACATTCTGTACTTGTGGGAACCATGTGATGACCCCGAAACCAACAGCTCTTGTGGCCTGGCTATCAACATCAGTAGTGAATCTAATGCATTCACTGATACTTCTGAACATCTCTTGTTTGCATCCATGTGTTGTGGCCGAGTAAATGCAACACATATCCCTCATGATACCTTGAAATGAGCTGCTCGCAGAGAAATTTAGGATCGCAGTCACCCTGAGGACAACTGACATGGGATTCCCTCTAAAGCCATGGGCCTGAAGGTCTTGTTGAAGGAGCCAGCATAGATCAATGGCCACCTCCCGGGAAAGTCATCTTTGGCATTTCCTCCTGGGCATCTGAAGGTCGTGCACATACTGAATATGCAGCCATGTGCCAATACTCTGCTAACGAAGGCAAGCTCTGTTGCCTTCTTCCTAGGAAGAAGCCTGGCTCTAAAATTAAGGAGACATGGTTTGAAGTGGCAGGGTAGGCCAGCAGCAAGAGTTTAAGTGCCACACTCCTGGACAAAGTGCTGCAAAAGTTTCAATGATCTAATCACAGCTGGAAGAGTGAGTAGTATGGCATATTGAACTTTATCCTGATGTGTATCTTAACCCACTCTGCTTTCCCAAGCCATCAGTTGCAAATCATTCTTCCTACCAACAGGCCTTGCATGTGCATCCATCCCTCTCTGCCTAAGTGCCTCCTCAGATCGCCACTTGACCGCCCTCACCTTTTTAGAGTCACACCAGTCTCTCACAGTGACCCTGCACAAATGTTAGCCTTCCATTCTTTCCAAGTATTCAATTTCCCATATTCATGAGGTCTCTTATTTTTCTCCTTGCAGTAGGAAAGAGCATGGAATGCCAGAGAGAGAACCAGAGGGGGCCCGCAAACATCTCCATTTTCGACAGCTGCAGAGGAGGCGGTGTACAGTTTTGGTCACCTTACTTGAGGAACGATGCAGTTACATTGGAGGCAGTTCAGAGGAGGTTCACTAGATTGATTCCGGAGATAAGGGATTTGTCTTATGAAGAGAGATTGAGCAGCTGAGGCCTATACTCTCTCGGGTTTAGAAGATGTGGAGATGCCGCCGTTTGGACTGGGGTGAGCACAGTAAGAAGTCTTACAACACCAGGTTAAAGCCCAACAGGTTTGTTTCAAATACTAGCTTTCGGAGCACTGCTCCTTCCTCAGGTGAATGGACTTTAACCTGGTGTTGTAAGACTTCTTACTGGGTTTAGAAGAATGAGAGGAGATCTAATTGAGGTATATAAGATGATGGACGTGATTTAAGGGAAAAGTTTCCAAGTGTGGTAATGAGTGGGAACTGCCGCGAGTTTCCTGATGCTCGACCAAGCGATTGCCAATTCCCTAATTGCAGCAGCATTGAGCTGCTTGGCCAAAGGCCTCCACGGTCATTGGGAGTTTTGGATGGTCAGTGGAACAGAGAGGCAGGGACTGAGATTGCCCCTGTAATGGGTACACACAATCCAGGGGTGTCATGGTGGATCTATCGGTGCTGAGACACCTCCCCCCAGACGAGGCCCCCTCCCACAAAGTTTGCGTACCTCCCCCACTGCCCGAGTACCAGAGCAACAACCCCAGTGCCCCAGGGCTCATTGTCTGGGAGTGAAGATGACTACTCACTTCCTCGGATCCCCGCAGCTGCCATTCTGCCAGCTTCACGTTTTTAAAAAGGTGCACTATTCGGCACCTGCGTGACCACTTGCTGGGAAGGTGGTTCGATCACGGGAGGCCGTTAGATAGGGGGTTATTCCCATTAATTATATGGAGATTGGCTTTAAATGGTGATTATTAGTTGCGCGCCACGCCACGGTGTTATCCTGATTTTGCCAACGGCAGTGGGCCAGTTAGATTGCAAACCGATCGCCGCCCGCCGCAGTTCCTGATTTTTGCCTTTGCCGCGATCTAGTGGCCAGATCGCAATCTCGCTCAAGCGCAATCCGGGCATTAAATCACACCCGTTAAAGGGGATTGACAAAGTAGACGTAGAGAGGATGTTTTCTCTTGTGGAACAATCTTGAAAAAGAGGACATAATTTTCAGATAAGGGATGTGATGTTCCTCGTGTCTTAATAAAGCTCGTAGTCTCAATGGTGGAGAAGATGCTTTATTGTGAATTTGTTCTCTCTTCAGTGTTTAACTTACGGCTAGCTCAAATGCTGCCTGCTTGTGTCTGTGTCCTGCTTTCAGTTCTGCCTTCCGTGAAGTGTGTCGTCACGTCCTGTCCCTGTGTATATATAGCTCTCCCGTGCTCCCTCTAATGCTTGCTCAGTTGTATTGCATCTACTATCTACAATCACCACACCCCCCCTTTTTTCTTTACATATTTTCTGTACATTGGTAAAGAAAATTGTACAAAACAGTTACTTATGATATGTGTATCTATACAAGTGATGGTGCTATTGCATATTTTACAAAGCCAATTTATATTTATGCGTCCAATCTTAATAAAAACATTTATGAGTCCAAACTTGATGAATTTGTTCAGAGTTTTTTCTTTTGTTGTTGTTGACGTGGTGATATTGATATTGCAACTCCGTTGTGAATGTTGTTGGTGTTCCTTGTTATTTTAAGTAACCAATGCGTCATCCCGAGGTGTTTGCATGGTCGAACCACTGATGTTGACTGACATGGACTTTTTTCTGTGCTTGTGGTATCGATTTAGTATTTCATCTGCTTTGAAAGCTGGTATGCTTGCTTGTTCTGGAGCAGATGTGAGTTTGTGCGATTCATTGTCATCCCATGGCATGTTTGTAGTCTTGTCATTGCTTTGCAGTGTGCTGTGGCATTGTCCTTCATGTGCAGAGTTGTACCATTTTGTACAAGTCGTTGTTTCATTGCTGTTATTTCTGTCGTTCCTGTCTTTGTTGTTTTCGTTGCCATTCTTGTTGCTGTTTTTGTCGTTTCTGTCTTTGTTGTTGTCGCTATCTTTGTTATGCTTCTTGTTGGTTTTGTTGTTCTTCTTGTAGTTTTTGTCGTTGTGCTTGTAGTTTTTGTTGGTGCTGTTGTTGTTCTTGTTTGTGCAGTGCTTCTCGCGATTTTTGTTGTTCTTGTCGCGCTTCATGTTGTTTTTGTTCTTGCTGTTGTTGTTCTCGTTTCTGCTGTGCTTCTTTTGGCTTTTGTTTTTCTTGTTATGCTCAATGTATGTCCCGTGTGGATAATTTGAGTCTTTGCTTTCTTGGTGCTCCTCTTCTGGAGTCAAATTCTTCACGATTTCATTTGACGCGGTCTCTCTGGACTCTTGGTGCTCCTCTTCTGGAGTCAAAATCTGCATGGTTTCTATTGGTGTGGTCTCACTGGACTCTTGGGTGGCCCTACTCTGTGCTCCTGTACAGACAAGCTGAGAACTGTCAGTCTCGCTGTGATCCTGTACCTCCTGTATGTCGAATGTGATCACCTTGTCACTGTTTTTGCATGCAGTGGGTAGATGTACATTGTCTTCTTCTTGTTCATGTGAGCTTGGTAGACGTTCATAGTCTGCTTGCAGTTGCTCAGATACGGTGGGTTGACCTTCATGGTCTTGTTCATGCATGGTGTTCGCCAGGGAGCGTTTGCTTGCTTCCCTTTTGGAGTCTTTCATCACTCTCACTGTGGAACCTGTCATCGCTCTCTCTGTGGAGTCTTTCTGTGCTCTCTGTGTGGCGTCGTCATCTTCTTGGGTATTGCTGTTATCCAATGTATCGACGATCTGCCATGGCACCATGGTGTTGGATTCATCTACCACGAGTAGATTCGTGTTGAGCTTTGCGACCGTGTCGCTGATGCAGTGATCAGCATATCCGAATAACTCAGCCATGTCTGAGTAGTATTCTTCAAAAAACAAATCATCTTTTTTTTGTTTCGGATTTCTTTTTGTTCTCTTCACTTTGGGTGGTGAAGACTGCTTTTTTCAGGGTGTTGTGCGAGTTGTTTTCAACTGCTGGTTTAAGTTCAGGCATTTTTTTGTCTTCTGAGGCAAGAAAGTTTGGTTTTACCGCTTTAAGTATCTTGTTTTCAATTATAAGTGATGTCATGCGTAGGAATGAATTGCGCATGCACAAATAGGCCTTCCTTTACTGTGCGATTTTGTGTCCACTGCACTTTCGTGTCCACATAACGATCCGCGATCGTGCATGCGCATAACGATCAGCAACACAAACTTTTTTAAACTGCGCATGCGCCAGCCGCGCATGCGCAGAACGATAAACGGGTGATTATAACTGCGCATGCGTGGCTTCCGTTTCCTGCGCATGCACAGACGCAGATTTTAGTTCTTTGTGCCCCAGAGACTGTAAAATATGGTCGGACGCCATTTTATCGCGGATTTCAGCGTTATTTCTTTCTGAAAGTTGTAAGTTGCCTTTTCCTTTCGATCTGGACTGGATTTCAGCATTTTGGCTTTGTGAAAAATTCAAGTTATTTCTTCTTTTTGATCTGTACTTTTCACTCGCGATTTCTTTTTTTGATAGTGATTGTCTGAGTTTTGCATCACTCAGTCTGTGCAGTTTGGCCTCTGAGCATACCATGCTGTTCAAATTCCTTACAGTACTCTTCAAATTTGTTTAGTATTGTTTGTAAGTTGTTGCTGTCTTCATCTTATGAGTATTTAAATCCATTATATACTTTCCTAGCTTCATGTCCTGCGATGAGCATTGCTATTTTAATTTCGTCTGAGGCTGCTGCTACATCATTAGCTATGATATATAAATCGAACATTTGTTTAAACATTTTCCAGACATTTCTTACATTGCCAGTCGTGTCCAGCTGAGGTGGGGTTCCAAGCCACATCCTCGAATAAGCGATGTCTTCCCAAGTCGAATGTCCAGTAGGAGATTTCCATGCCATTTTGTTCTTTCTGTGTCTGCAGCTGAGTTGTCCTGTAGTAAGCGTCTGAAGCCACTCCTGGTAACATGTGTTGTTCCTCGTGTCTTAATAAAGCTCGTAGTCTCAATGGTGGAGAAGATGCTTTATTGTGAATTTGTTCTCTCTTCAGAGCTTAACTTACGGCTACCTCAAATGCTGCCTGCCTGTGTGTCTGTGTCCTGCTACGAGTTCTGCCTTCCATGAAGTGTGTCGTCACTTCCTGTCCCGGTGTATTTATAGCTCTCCCGTGCTCCCTCTAATGCTTGCTCAGTTGTATTGCATCTACTATCTACAATCACCACAAGGGATAGCAGGTCAGATTTAAAACAAAGATAAAGAGAAATTACTTCTCCCAAAGCGTCATGAATCTGTGGAATGCACGACCCCAGAGTGTGGTAGATGCCGTGACATTGAGTAAATTTAAGGAGGAGATAGACAGATTTTTAATTAGTAATTGGTTGAAGGGTTATGGAGAATGGGCCAGAAAATAGAGTTGAGGCCAAGATAAAATCAGCCATGAGCGTATTGAATGGCAGAGGAGGTTCAAGGGGCTGGATTGTCTGCTCCAAGTTCTTGGGTGCAATCTAACGGAAAAGTTTCTAAGTGTCATTTCAAGTGGGTTTTGCTGAAGAGTCTCTCCCCAGCTCTGTAGGCCTGTTCCCCACCGCTATCTAACCAAATTTCATCACTTTTTTTGGCCCTGGGGTGTTTCTCTCTGGGCTAGCCACATTAAGAATTATTTTCATTTTTATTTTGAAAAGGTGCCCCGATCTGTATGTGTGTTTGAGGGTCCCCCACATCCCCCACCCACTGGCAATGTCACCCCCCCCCCCCCCCCCCCCCACCTCATACATGGACATTAGCCCATACCCTCCCCAAGTGAGGACACCCCATTATGGGGTTAGCCGGGGGGCCCCTTTCAGGACTTTCCACACCCTCTTTTGGGGCTCCCCAACCTTCCGGAGGCCCCTTCATACCCACCCTCCACTCCCCCATCCTTCTTATCCCTCCTTTCATGGGCATGCCCCCCCTTCTGGCTCTGACCCTTGGCACAACCACCTAGCACCTTGGCAGTGTTCCTGTCAGCCTGGTAGTGCCAGCCAGGTGCCTTAGCAGTGTCAGGGATGCAATGCCAATCTGCCAGCCTGGCAATGCCAAAGTGCCCAGGTGTCAGTGGGGGAGCCAGGGTGTCACCCTGCCCTGTCCCTGACCATCCAGGGGCCCCCAATAGCCTTGACGACCTCCCAGGTGCTGTATCACCTGGTCCTCATGTGTGTGGACCAGTATTAAACGGCGCCCAGCTGGGGTCTCCTTGGGTAGGCCAGTAGATGCAGAGAGCCGGTTAGCTCTGGCGCCAGCACATTTAAGTGGGTCGCGTGCGAGACTGAGTCCCGCCCCTGTTAGGTGATGCCTCATAAGATTTGATTAGATCTTGCGTGGCATATCGGCAGTCAGGAATCCCGGGAGAGGCATCTCCCAGCCTCTCCCGGCCCTGTTCCACTCTGATTCCGGCGGGACTCATCCTTTATGTTCCTCTGTTCAATGACTTGGAACCCTCTCACCTTTTTAAGTTCCAATTCCTACCTTTCATTTCTCACAGGCCCTTCAAATATCCGTCAGAATGTGATGCAAGCGAAGGATATAGAGTCCTCAGAGAAGATTGCTCGTTTAAAAACGCAGCAACACAGGAGCCAAGTGCATCGTCCACTCGCTCAGATACAGGGAAATATTTTTTCATATAAATGATTTTATTATATGAACTTCCAGAAGGCATTTGATAAAATCCGTCATACAAAACAGAGAGCTGAAGTTAAAACCTGTGGAATCAAAGGCAAATTCTTCATCTGGTTTGGAAATTGGTTGAGTGGTAGGAGACAGAGAGGACGGATAATGGACAGGTACTTTACTGCTGAAATTAAAGGCAGAACCTAATTTTCTTATTCTGTTTCCTGCTCTGTAGTTGGTCAAGTTGATAGGCTGGTCAGTTAGAAGGAGGGAAAGCAAGCCATGGAAGGCCACACTCAAGAAAGCTGGGAATGATCCCTCGCAACTGAAGAAGATCGGTGGTTGATGGCAATGGTGTCGGGGGGGATGGGACAGTGGAGTCTGCAGTTAACGGAGAGGGAGAGAGAGAAGGTGAGACAGAAAATTGGTGGGACAGACCAACAATCAGAGAGAAAGGGCCAGCCTTTAGCCTGCAGCCATTAAATTTTAATCAGATCCCCAACTATATAGGGGGACCTTAATTAAAGATATAATGAGATTTTTCATCTCTCAAGAATGGGACACATGCACAGTGAGAAATCCTCGCCCCAAAATGACAGCAAGGCCAAGTGGAGTAGGTTGTCATTGTTATATTTATTTTTTTATTTTTAACTCCACTCAGCTCCCTTCTGCTGTGATGATTGAGGGTGGGGTGAGGGGCTAGAATTCAATCAATATCTCCCCTCAGTCCTCCTTACCACTTTTGGTCTATTCACATTTTTTTTTAATAAACATTTTATTGAGGTATTTTTTGGCACTGTAACAGCAGCAATATAAACAATGTACATGAAAATATAAACATATAAACTATCACCTCTCTCCCCAATAGGGCCCACCATTAATTAACCCCCTAATCCAAGCTAACCCCCCCCCCCCCCCCCCCCCCCGCTGACGATTAATTCTCCGTGAAGAAGTCGATGAATGGTTGCCACCTCCGGGCGAACCTTAACAGTGACCCTCTCAAGGCAAACTTAATTTTCTGGTCTATTCACATTTAACCGGTGTCATAGTCATACGCTGCTCAAAGAAATACAGAAAAAAAATGTGAAAAGTGCTCAGCAGGTCAGGTAGCGTCTGAAGGGAGAGAAAATAAAGATGATTGTGGTTGTTGCAGTCCAATCATCTCAGCTCTAGGACATCATGGCAGGAGTTCATCAAGGCAGTGACCTATGCCCAATCATCTCCAACTATTTCATCAATGGCCTTCCCTCCATCATAAGGTCAGAACTGGGGATATTCACTGTTGATTGTACGCTGTTCCATCCCATTCAAAATAAAGCCAGTCTATGACCACATGCATCAAGACCTGGACAACATTCAGGCTTGGGTTGATAAGTGGCAAGTAACATTTATGTCACCCAAGTGCCAGACAATGACTGGCCTCTAACTTGCCGCCAACAAGAAAGTCTAACCCTCTCCTTAACATTAAACAGCATTGTCAAATTCCTGCACTATCAATATCCTGGAGGTTGCCATTGACCAGAAACTTAACTGAACCAGTCATATAAATACTGTGGCGACATGACGAATGACTCACATCCTGACTCCGCAAAGCCTGTTCACCAGAAGGCACAAGTCAGAAGTGTAACGGAATATTCACTACCAATGTGAATAAGTGCAACTCCAACAACATTCAAGAAGCTCACCACCATCCAGGAAAATGAGGCCTGCTTAATAAGCATTCCATCCACCACCTTCAACATTCACTCCCTCCATCACCTGCGCACAGTGGCAGACGTGTGTACAATATACAAGATATTATGCAGCAACTCACTAAGGCTCTTTATTTCCCTTTAATTAAGGGGCAATTTAGTGTGGCCAATCCACCTACCCTGCACATCTTTGGGTTGTGGGGGTGAAACACATGCAGACACGGGGAGAATGTGCAAATTCCACATGGACAGTAACCCAGGGCTGGGATTACGAACCCGGGTCCTCAGGGCCGGAGGCAGCAATGCTAACCACTATACCACGTAGCACCCCCTCCAAGGCTCTTTCAACAGCACCTTAAAAATGTGTGATCTCGACCAACTAAAAGGACAACGCAGCTGATTCACAGGAATACCTCCACCTGGAAACCCCCCTCCAAGCCACACACCAACCCCATTTGGAAAAGTATACTATTCCTTCATTGCTACTGAGTCAAAATCCTGGATTCCCTTCAGAACAATACTGTGGGCATACCTAGCGAACATAGACTACAGGGGTTAAGAAGGTGGCTCATCTTAGATGATTTGGACATTCTGAATTCTCCCTCTGTGTATCCGAACAGGCGCCGGAGTGTGGCAACTCGGGGATTTTCATAGTAACTTCATTGCAGTGTTAATGTAAGCCTACTTGTGACACTAATAAAGATCATTATCATCATCAATACCTTTGCAAGGCCAACAGAAAATGGGAAATAAATGCTGTCTTTGCCAACAAAGTACACATTCCATGAATGGAACAATAAAAATATCTAACTCAACTTAGTCACAGTTCATGATTTTATAATCTTCCCTCTGATTGTGTTTAGTTTTGGTATTGTACCAGACTATGGATCTCTTTCTTTCATCCAAATTTTTATTTATTATATCTATCAAATAATGGGGGTCTATGCATTCATAAATTCTGTGATGCTGCACTCACAGTGGGGAGTCACACTTGCACAGACATGAGCCAGAGATTGGATACAATATTGTAGCAATGATTCTTTGGCATGCCCCGGGGGAGGGGGGTGGGGGCAGCAGGGTTACGGGTGTGTGCAACGGGGTTAGTGGCAGAGGTACACTGCTGCCTCCTCACCCTGGCTGCCCTGAGGAGGACGTGCAGTATTTTCCGGCACTTCTGGCCGGTCCGGACGGTGTTGCTGATGGCACTCATGGCCTCTGCCACCTCTACCCAGGCGTGAGGAACAACGGCACCTGGCAGCCTCCTTCCCGGGCTGGGGTGCAGGGTCATCCACCACTCCTCCACCGCGTCCAACAGGGTCTCCAGTTCGGCGTCTGTGAACCTCGGGGCTGCTCTCCCCGCTGCCATCTTGTTGGCTGGGATGGTGTGTGTTGGGGGGAGAATTGTTGGGTGTCAATCGCGGAACTGGCGAATCCGGCACTATTTCCCATTAGAATTGATTGTGTTCCGAGCGGCGCCGGTGCGAGCACCTTAATGGTAGCAGAATTGATCCAGGTGCGGCGCTGGTTTTTCTGTCGGAAAAATCAGCGGATTCTGCATTGGCGTCAACACTTAGTCTCAGAAACGGAGTATCCCACCCCTTGAGTTTCAAGTGGCCATAAAATTGGGTTCTTAAAATACGTGCCCATGTTCCATTTGCCTCCAAGAACCCACTCTTGTAATTTGGCTTAGTGTTCAAAAATAAAATAAGGAAAAATTGCAAGCATTTGCCCATGGCCCCATGAAGTGATTATTAATAGAGAGAATTGGTAAATCTCAGCGACCTTTTGGCCAAGAATAGCTGCCTAGTTGGGGGCTGTCAGTATTGAGTGATAACATATGACGCAGAGGGCTAGGGAGAGAAAATTTGGAGAGAAAGTAAGCGTACCTGTAAATTTTAGTTTATACCTCTTGGGAGACTATTTATAAAGCAACCAATGTAACTTTAGAGAACAGTAAGCTGTCAAACCTTCAACACAAAAAGCATGTATGCTCTGCATGAATACTTGTTTGTGGTGTTAAACAACACTTGTGTCTCTCCTTCTTTTGCACTTGGTGCACAGGCAACCAAAGTAGCACTGCAAAGATTCTCCCTTGCCAATGGCAATTACTTCAGGTCTTCTCTTCAAATTCTCCCCCCTTAGCCCTTTCTCCCAGCACATGATGACTCATGCTGAAGTATGAGTCCATGCATATTGGCAACCCTCCTCTAAATCAACCAAGCAGACTTTCTTGGCCAAAACCTCGCTGATATATAAGAACTGTTCCTTTTAATGACTAATTCATGAACTAATGCAAAGCCAAGCGAGTGCAATAAAAAGTGTTAAATGCAGCACATTGTTTGCAATGTCTTAAGCTCAACAAAATTCACTCTATTATGGAAACCAGAAAAAAAACATATTAGAACATTACTCGGTGGGAGACGCAGAGACAAACGAATATTCTACTGGATTGCCAAAACAGGATTTTACTGCATTACTAAGCACTTTTTATAAGGTTCGAAGCTGTACAAAAGAAGTCAGTGTTAAACTGTCTGCTGCTAGATCTCAGTAGTAAATAAACCTCAGATTTATGTGTTGATAAATAGTTTGAAATCCGTGGAGCAGTAGAGACTTCCTTTGTGTAAATGTTATAAAGTTGTTCTCTGTGCATTTTGTTTTGAATAACATTGTTTCAGGTAGGAAACTAAAGATAAAGATTTTGATTTTGAGATGGGAGGCAGCCGTGGCATAATTAACAATTTTTGAAACAAGAAAGCAAAGAAATAAATTAGGTTTAAATTGCGCCTGATCCAGGCTCCCAGAAATCACGCAAAGCCTTTTGCATACAATAAGCTGTTAGTTTAGGGATCTGTAACTTTTAAGCTTACCAACAAATTATTATAACCCACAGACTATAAATTCAATGTGCACTTTTGAGCATCTTTTCCACTGTTGCAAATAAATTCAAGGTGAAGCAAAGCACAACAGATTGACAATTTCAACTGATTTTGTACCAGAGAAATAATAAATTAAAACAGCCAGGGTATGAGCACAACGCCATTGTGTTACTCAAGCCTACAGCACAGAAACAAGCCATTCATTCCTACTCGTCTATGCTGGTATTTATGTTCCACACAAGCCCCCTCCTATCCCTCTGCGTCTAAATCAATCAGCATACCCTTGTATTCCTTTCTCCCTTGTATGCTAATCTAGACTCCCCTTAAATGCATCTATTTTATTTGCCCCTATTTATGATAGCAAGTTCTACCTTCTTCTGAATTCCTATTGGATTTATTACTAACTATTATTTATTTATTTATGATCTCTAGCTTTGGTCTCACATCAAGTGGAAATATTTTCTCCGTTTCTATCCTTTCAAGCTCTTCCATTAATGTTACGATCCCAGACTATATCCCATCAATGGTAGGATACTGGACCAAAACCCCAATGTTTTAGTTTATTTTGTAAGAATGTGCAGAAAGAATGATTCACTCCAGGAATGATTGAATAAAAAAATAGGGATTTGATTTTTTTAAAACAAAACTTAATAATAATAGTAACCTTTAATTGTCACAAGCATGAAGTTACTGTGAAAAGCCCCTAGTCGCCACATTCCGGCGCCTGTTCGCGTAAGCTGGTAGAGGAATTGAACCTGCACTGCTGGCCTTGTTTTGCAGCACAAACCAGCTATCTAGCCCACTGAGCTAAACCAGTCCCTATAATACAATTTTAAACTCTTTAACTTCACACTCGAAAAGAACAACTTACAATTACCCCTTAAACAATTCTACTCAATTCCCCATTAAACAAGAAGGAAAAAAAACATAGAGCACTCACTCCCACAGGACTGGTGGCAAGGGCAGAAAATCTTGTGGGAATTGGGAAGCACGATACTCACCAGAAAGATAGCATTTTTCCATTTTCCGCACCCTTGGACGATGATGTATCGCGAATCACATCCACAAAGGGCCTGAATCTCATTTTAGTAAATTTTAATACATTTCCACATACTTAGCAGCACCCACCCCCCCCCCCCCACCCACCCCCCACATCAAATGACCCACTCACTAAATATTCATACCTTGCCGACGTAATGTCAGGCGCCCTTTAAAAATGATGTCCCGCTCCACCAGAGTGATGGCGTAAACCACACACACTCACATTTATTAGGCAAAGACGCTCAAGATTTGGAGGAAAAAAATGGTCTGTGCAACTGGACAGTTACACGTCTGAGCCTGACACTTTGCCCAGTTCTGGTAAGATTTCACCAATTTTTTTAATTCCAAAGCTAAAATCATGAATGTAAATTATGAACTGCAGAGATACCAGCACTGATCCTTGTGCTATATCAATTCCCATGAGCATCCCCTCTGAAAAACTACCTATTATCTGCTTTATGTCTTGAAGTCAACTAGGAATCCATTATGTTCCGAGTCCCCTGACTCCACACTCTCTGTCTCTGTTCATTATAATGGGGCACCTTATCAAAGGCCTTTTGAAAATCCAGAGCAACTACATCTACGGCATCACTGCTGTCTACCTTCTCAAAGGAATTCAATAAGGTTAGTCAAGCAAGATTTTCCCTTTTGAGATTCCTGCTGATCATTCATTATTATATCTCTCATTCCTAGATGTTCTACTGTTCCATTTCTTAAATCTTGGGATTGCATTAGTTATCCCCCGGGCATGATGCCATTTTAACAATTTATTAAGAGTATAGTAATACCTCTTCTATCTTTTTCTTAGGTTCTTTTAAAATATCTGATTGAAATCATTGCTCATCTAATCATTCAATCTAGTTCCCTGATAAATACAAAAATGAAATAATGATTACAAATCAGTTCATGTTATAACTGGACGGGAAGATCCCTGAATGGAACCCCCACTCAAATGACCATGGGCGGGATTCTCCATTAGCCAATGACGAAATTGGGAAATGCGATTTGATGGAGAATAACTTCCGACGCCAAAATCGTGACAGGCGCCAATTTGACGCCAAATCACGATTCTCTGTCACCTCAAAAACGGCGTCAATGCGTTTAACTCCGCAAATATAGTAGGCACCGTTATGCATATCATTAGCGGGCCTGACCCGGTATTCTCCAGGGCCGCCGCGAATTTCTGCCTCTAATGGGCCGAGTTCCTGATGGCGTGGTTCATTTGTGCTTTTAAAAATCGTGAAACCGGCGTGGTGGCTGCTGAGGGAGAGAGAGAGAGACGGGTACGGAAAGTGTCCAACATCACCATAGTTTTCTGACAGTTGTGCCGCCAGCCGGGGGGCTTCTGCCAGGGCCGGGTGGAGCAGTGGGGGATGGACAGGAGGCAGCCATCCAGTTGTGCACACCGCTAACAGCACACTGTAACCTTAGGGCCATGGGTCACATAGATGCCCCCCCCCCCCCCCCCCCCCCCCCAGGGCAACCCCAAGCTGTCCTCTGGCCCCAGACGACCCTTCAGCTGTCTGGACACACTCCAGCACAACCAGTGTATGTGCGGCTGCAGCTCGTCAGCCCCCCGAGTGTTGATCACAAACCCGGTGTATTCCACACCAGTTTTCTGTGGAATCGAGTGTGTCCTACGCGGCACTTGTGCTAGCCCCTCACCGGTAGAGGAATCGGTCCAGGTACGGCACCGGTTTATTGTTGTAAAAGTGGCATCAACAGTTAGTCTCAGAAACGGAGAATCGGAGAATCCCGCCCCAAAACGCTTACTTTTCTTTTATAAAACATAATCACAGGACAGCTTTTTGGTTTTAACAACAAGAAAAAACATTTATTAAACATGAAATATTGGATTATTACACAATACTCCTTTGCTCCCAATTTACCTTAGCAAATACACAGATTTAAGGATGAACATGGATTACAAAGTACATCTTAAACTACAATGATCTCATCAACAAAAAATGTCCTTTTAAGCACACAAGTGGTCAAATACACACTCAGCTCTGAACCAAAGTGAGAGTCTGTGGTTTGCACCACAGAATTCGCCCAGATGATTGTCACATGAGAGTTTCCAAACTCCACTTGCAAAAATACACTTTAGATTCTTCTCTCATAATAATATTTTGCCTTGGTTGTGTGCATTCCAAAATCCAATCCAGGCTTTACAAATTACACTTTTAAACAAAGCTTCTGTTCTAATTTGAAGTCCAGTCGAGGATTTCACACCAACCCTTTTCGGTTGTCTTTGTTTTGACTGCTGTGCAAACTGGTCACACTTGTTTTAACCCTTGACCTCCAGACTGGATTAAAATTACATCAAATGTTTCATCTACCTCTGATGTCAGCTGTCCCACTTTATACCTAGTTACTGCAATTGCCTCTTTAACTCAGAATACTTTGGACGCGATTTAACCACTGCGTTGCGCCCAGCACAGATCCAGGTGCGCTGGTTATATAGTGGGAGAGGCCAAAATCCAGATCCATGCCCGGCGCAAATCGGTTCGCTCTCTAACCGGCCCGATCCCGGTTGCGCATTCCGAGTCCCACCCAAACATGGCGAGAAGATTATTGACACCATTTAAGACCAACCTTCATCTCATTAGCAAGTCGTAAATCCAATTTAATTAACCGGATCCCCAGAGAGAAATCGCACGGGCTTCGTTTAGCCCACTCCTTTGTAAAAATGTGAAACTGCCCAATGGCCGCTGAGGGAGACCGAGGAAGTGATTAGCCTTCCATTCTCTGGTATGCAGCCAAGCGGCACTGGAGCTGCTGTCCCAGTGCTACCCCCATGGGGGGTTGGGCATCATAGGTCAGAGGTCACTCCTGAGCTGGGGGGTACGGACTTAGCATCTGTAGGGCTGATGCACTATCAATGACCACAAAGACGAGAATAGTGGAACAATCGAGGCTTTAGTGAGCAAGATGTGGTGCCTCCTATAGCTGGAACCAGAATGGCTGCAGCACAGAAGAGCACACTCTTTTATACACCACCTACTGGGTGGAGCCAGCAGGCAGGGATTTACCCTTGTACCTCTAATATACAGGCAGTGCCGTAATACATATAATATGCCACTAGTGGTGACTACCACATTCACCCCCTGTTAAAAAAAGAGTACGGCGGGAGTGGTGGAAACATTACAAGTTAAGTCTGTCGGGGGCCTTAACCCTCCTCGGCTATCGCCTCAGTCCTGGTGGTGATGTTGGCGCCGACGTGGTCACCTGCGACTCCGGGAGCGTGTTGTCCTCATCACCCCTGAGTGGAACCAGATCCTGCTGAGGTGAGGGGCTGCGGTGAGGTTCGCTGGAGGGAGAGTGAGTGGTGCAGGGGTGAATGAGGCAACTGGGGAGAGGGGAGCCAGTGTCAGGTCGGGGTCGTGGGTGGGGATCCTGCGGGTGCCAAGTCCCGGAGGGAGACTGTGTCTTGGCGCCGGTCTAGGTGTGCCACGTAGGCATACTGCGGGTTTACATGTAAGAGAGGACTTTTTTGACCAAGGGGTCCGACTTATGGGTCCGCACATGGTTCCGGAGGAGGACGGGTCCAGGAACTGTCAGCCATGTTGGGAGCGAGACCCCGGAGGTGGACTTCCTGTGGAAGGCAAACACACGTTCGTGAGGGGTCTCGTTAGTCACGGTGCAGAGGCGCGAACGGATGGAGTGGAGCGCGTCGGCGAGAACCTCCTGCCATCTGGAGACCGGGAGATCTTTAGACCGCAGGGCTAGTAGGACGGCCTTCCCGACCGTCCCCTTCTCCCTCTCCACCTGCTTGTTTCCCCGGGGGTTGTAGCTGGTCGACCTGCTCGAGGCGATGCCCTTGCTGAGCAGAAACTGACGCAGCTCATCGCTCATGAAAGAGGATCCTCATCACTGTGGATGTAGGTGGGGAAACCGAACAGAGTGAAGATGCTGTACAGGGCTTTGATTACTGTGACCAGAAGTCATATCGGGGAATGGGATGGTGAAAGGGAACTGGGGGAACTCGTCAATCACATTCAGGAATTATGTGTTGCGGTCGGTGGAGGGGAGGGGCCCTTTGAAGTCCACGCTGAGGCGTTCAAAGGGGCAGGAGGCCTTCACCAGGTGCGCTCTATCTGGCTGGTAGAAGTGCGGCTTGCACTCTGCGCTGACTTGGCAGTCTCTGGTGATGGTCCTGACCTCCTCAATGGAGTAGGACATGTTGCGGGCCTTGCTGAGATGGAAGAACCGGGTGACCCCCGGGCGGCAGAGGTCATAGTGGAGAGCCCGGAGTCGGTCCACTTGTGTGCTGGCACATGTACCACGGGATAGGGCATCAGGGGGCTCGTTGAGCTTCCCTGGGCGATACAAAATCTCATGATTATAGGTGGAGAGCTCGATCCAAGGCCAATCCACCTAACCTGCACATCTTTGGACTGTGGGAGGAAACCGGAGCACCCGGAGGAAACCCACACACACACGGGGAGGATGTGCAGACTCCGCACAGACAGCGACCCAAGCCGGAATTGAACCTGGGACCCTGGAGCTGTGAAGCAATTGTGCTATCCACAATGCTACTGTGCTGCCCAATGGCTTGGGCCTCCTTTTCGACAGAGGAGTGCCGAATTTCGGAGGCATGGAGTTTGTGGGAAAAGAAGGCCACAGGCCTGCCTACCTGGTTGAGGGTGGCGGCCAGAGCTACGTCCGAAGCATCGCTCTCGACCTGAAAGGGGAGGGACTCGTCAACTGTGTGCATCATGGCCTTGGTGATGTCCGCCTTGGTGGTTGAAGGCTTGGCGGGCCTCAGATGCCAGGGGGGAAATTGTAGACTGAATGAGTGGGACGGCCTTGTCTGCATAATTAGGGACCAACTGAACGTAATAGGAGGAAAACCCCAGGTATCATTTCAGGGCCTTGGGGCAGTGGGGGAGAGGGCATTCCAGGGGGGTGCTTGCGGTCGGGGTCGGGCCCCAGGACTCCATTTTCCACGACATAGCCAAGGATGGCTAAGTGGTTGGTGCGGAACATGCATTTCTCCTTTTTGTATGTGAGATTAAGGAGTTTGGCGGTCTGGAGGAATTTTTGAAGGTTTGTGTTGTGGTCATGCTGATCGTGGCCGCAGATGGTGACGTTATCTAGGTACGGGAAGGTGGTCTGCAGTCTGTACCGGTCACCCATTCGGTCCATCTCTCGCTGGAAGACCGAGACCCCATTAGTGGCGCCGAAGCGAACCCTAAGGAAGCGATAGAGGCGGCCGTCTGCTTCGAACGCAGTGTATTGGTGGTCCTGCATGCAGATGGGGAGCTGGTGGTAGGCGGACTTCAAGTCCACTGTGGAAAAGACTCGAAACGCGCAATCTGATTGACCATGTCAGATATGCGTGGGAGGGAGTAGGAGTCGAGCTGCGTGTACCGATTGATGGTCTGACTGTCGTCAATGATCATCCTGTGCTTCTCCCCAGTCTTCACTACCACCACTTGAGCTCTCCAGGGGCTGTTGCTGGCCTCAATGACCCCCTTCCGCAGAAGCCGTTGGACCTCTGACCTGATGAAGGTCCTGTCCTGGGCACTGTACCGTCTGATCCTGGTTTGCAATCCAGGGTGAGGTCCACAAACAGGGAAGGTGGATCGACCTTAAGGGTCGTGAGGCCGCATACGGTGAGGGGGGTAGGGGTCCGCCGAATTTTAAAGTTAGGTTTTGGAGATGGCACTGAAAATCCAGGCCGAGTAACAGGGCAGTGCAGAGGTGGGGAGGACATAGAGCCGGAAGTTGCTGAACTCTACGTCTTGGACGGTGAGGGTCGCGATGCCGTACCCCCCGGATTTCCACAGAATGGGATCCGGAGGCCAGGGAGATTTTCTGGGTGCCGGGGTGCACCGGGAGGGAGCAGCGCCTTACCGTAGTGGGGTGGATAAAGCCCTCTGTACTCCCGGAGTCAAAGAGGCAGGTTGGCTCGTGCCCATCGATCTTCACCGTCGGTGTTGCGTTCGCGAGGTTGCGGGGTCGGGACTGATCCAGGCTGACAGAGGCGAGCTGCAGCAGCTGCTGGGAGGTCCCGGGCTGGTCAGCGGTGGTGGAGGTAGCGGCAGGCGATGAACGGCCAGACAGGCAGGTGTGCTGAGACGCCGTCCAAAATGGCGCCGAAGATGGCGGCGCCCACGGGGCGCACATGGCGGGCAAAATCAAAGATGGCGGCACCCATGGGTCGCACGTGGGGGGTGTAGGAACGCTGGGCCTGGAAACAGCAGCGACCGACCGGGCCTGGCAAACAGAAGCGAAGTGTCCCTTCTTCCCACATCCATTGCAGGTCGCGCTCCGCGCCGGGCAGCGCTGCCTGGGGTGTTTGTTCTGCTCACAAAAATAGCACTTGGGCCCCCCAGGGTTGGCTGGCTACCTGTGGCGCAGGCTTGTGGTGAGCTGGAGTCGGCAGCTGGTGGGGCCCACGAGGGTGCCGTGCGGTCGGGGGCGTAGGACTGAACGTTACAGGAGGACACTTCTAACGAATTGGCGAGCTGCCTAATTCCCGCAAGATCGAGCATACCCACTTCCAGTAGTCGCTGGCGGACATATGCAGACCTCATGCCCGTGACGTAAGCGTCTCTAATTAAAGGTTGTGTGTGCTGGACTGCCGAAACTGCCAGGCAGTCACAGTTCCTGCCTAGGATGTGCAGGGCACGCCAGAAATCGTCCAGAGACTCCCCGGGGAGTTGCTGTCTCGTGGCCAGGAGGTGCCTGGCATATAGTTGATTGACTGGTCAAACGTAATGTCCCTTCAGGAGCTCCATCGCTTCAGAGTATGTGGGCGCATCCTGGATGAGGGGAAAAATGTCAGGGCTCACCCATGAATAGAGGATTTGGAGCTTCTGCAAGTCCGAGGGTTCCTCAGCGGATGTTCTGAGGTAGCTTTTGAAGCAGGCTAGCCAGTGCTCAAAGGCGGACGTAGCATTGGCTGCTTGAGGGCTCAGCTGCAGGCGACCAGGTTTGATGCGGAGATCCATCGTTTAAAAAATCTTGCTCAATAAATTGATGCACCGTCAATTACCACAAAGACGAGAATAGTGGAACAGTCGAGGCTTTATTGAGCAAAATGTTGTGCCTCCTGTAGCTGGAACCAGAATGGCTGCAGCACAGAAGAGCACACACTTTTGTATGCCGCCTACTGGGCGGAGCCAGCAGGCAGGGATTTACCCTTGTACCTCTAATATACGGGCAGTGCCGTAATACATATAATATGCCAACACAATATAATATAATAACACAAGCCATCCTCCAATATTGTGTTTACCCATAACAGCAACTACAGCTGCTACCTATCTGTCCTACCAAACACTTCCGGGGGTGGTGGGGGGTGGGGGTGTTTGGGGGGGGGGGGGGGGGGGGGCATGCACCAGCTCGATGCCGGTAGTTTCATTTTCTTATTTCTTATTAATTGTTATTGTTTTTGTCCTTGGTGTGCAGTTGGTATCTTCATTGTATTTGTTGTCTCTTTTGTGTTTTCTGTCTTTGCTCTGTATTTTGCTTGTCTTTTCCACAATGGATCTGTTATTGGACTGAACTGGTCCCCTTCTTGGGAGGAGGGGAGGGATGTTCGCTCTCCCTCTTCTGCCGTGTTCCGTGTCGGCGTGGCCTATTCCAGTGGACTGCGATGCTCGTTCTCACATGCACACTCTCGCCGACATGTGCGCACTGATTTTCATGCACCTGTTCCCCTACACACGTATTGGGTGCCTTTCGCTGATGTGGGTCTGTTGCTGGGGCCACTGGGGGGAGGGGGTGGTGCACAATGGTGGTCAGCATGCACTGGCTCAGATGCTGGTGGTTTTGTATTTAGACTGTTCTGTATTCTGTTTTGTCTTTTTATTTGGTGGAACTGTTCTTAAACTAAAATATATCCAAGTGCATTCTTGTGGGTACACAGGCCATGTCTCAGGCAAATGTCATTGCCCAGCATTCCAATCAAACTGTGAGGCCTGGACGCTTTGCCTGAACCCCGGAGGTGTCAGCACCACAGAGGCAGCGACCAACAGTCAGACATTCAGGAGCTGGGCTCCAGCACTGGGGATTTACAGGCGACCAGAGGATGAATGTTCTCGGCTGGGGTCTGAGTCTAGGGGCTCCTGCTGTGGCTGGGGGTGAGTGTGCAGAGCAAAGTTTTCCAGCACAACTGGCTAGGTGGATGGCACTCTGCGGGAAGGCCGGCCTCCTAAGGGTGGGGAGGCTTGGGGGATATCAGGGGAGGGTGTCAGGGTGGAGGCCCGAAATGATTGTTGGTCTGTTTCCTTCTCCAATTCAACACAGGAACCACAATAGATGCTGTTGTCGACCTCGCAGCAGCAGCTGTCATGTTGCTGGTGGCTGCAGAGGTAGCCTGATGCCAGAGAAGGCAGCAGCGACGACACAGACTGTAAACGGCACCGGATGTGCAGAAGGCCGATGTACACCCTGAAGACCCGGCCACCCATCAGGATGAGGAGCGACACACACATATAGGGCATCTGTTACGGTACTGATGCACCTGTGCATGGAGGTCTGTGAGATCCCAGACAGGTCCCCGCTCGGTGCCTGGAAGGACCCCATGGTGTATAAGTTCAAGGCAACTGTAACAGGGAACGGGTCCCCTCCCACTGCCATCTATACCCCTGCAGGTCTAGGTGCACCAACATCCGGCAAAAGTGTCGCATGGTCTCTCTCATCGCCGACACCCTCAGTCGTGGGGCATGCATGGAGACAGGGCCCATGGATGGGGCTTTGCGAAGTGAGTGGGCACCTGTTGGGACTGTAGCTGTAGTGTGCCATGGGTCCTTTGTTCGATGCATGCATTGTGCCTAGCTGTCCAGGGGCAGGGTGGATGGGAGCTAGGGCACAGTAGACATGCACGGCTTAGTGACAGCCAGTGTTCCTGTAGGGTGGATTAGCTGGTACAGCTGGTAGTGCCACTGGTGGGATAGGGTGTCAGGGAGGGTGGTGGGATGGGCGTGCATACGCCTGCTGTTCAGGCTGGGCTCTGCTCTTTACCTGCTCTTTGGGCCATTGGTTGCGTTGGACCATGCCTGTCCCATTGATGGGTTGACTGAGGGCTGGGTGTTCCGGGGGGGATGGGGGGCATCCATACGGCTGGTAGCACTCTGCACATTTACGGGTGACAGTGGGCAGTTAGTGGAGTGCAAAGGACGATGGCTGCCTTGCCATGCGCGGCAATGTCCCAGGAGGACACCCCAAACCTATGGCCCATCTCCTGGTGGCCCCTGCTACCACCAACCCCCCCCCCCCCCCCCCCAACTAGCCAGCGGCACTGTCAGCCCACTGTTGCGACTTTGGAGACTTTTCTGGCCTCCTCTCACTCCCTCAGCAGCCATTGCATTTGTTCCCCGTTTTTAAATGCCACAAGTGAAGCGCACCGTTGTCACTTCCACCTGCCGGAGGCTACCGGGTTGGGCTTGTTAATGATATGTTAACGAATATTACTATACGATTTGCATGCCAGCGCAGGTGTGGAACACATCCACGGTGCCATTGAGGCACCAGAGCATGGCGCTCCATTGGGTGCCCAGCGCCAACTGTTTGGCTGACGCCCAATGCTAAGCACAATCGCCATTCGCATTCTGGTGTCGCTGGACGGAGAATTCTTTGGAACGTTTTGGCCTCAACTACTTTCTGTGGTCGTGAATTTCATAGATTCACCACTGGGTGAAGAAATTTCTCCTCACCTCAGTCCTAAAAGGTTTACCCCTTATCCTCAAATTATAACCCCTAATTCTGGGCTCCGTCACCATCGGAACATTCTTTCTGAATCTATCCTGTCTAATCCTGTTAGAATTTTAGATTTTCTTATGAGATCCCTGTGGTGATCCACTGTGTAATTGTGTGTGTGCTTGTATTAGGGAATGTACAGCAGTACCTGTACTACAGGTTCGCTATGGCGGCACCCATTGTGCGATCGGCTGGGGGAAGGGAGCAAAATCGGGCGCGATAGCGGCAACTGCGCTGCCCGCCACACCACGCACTCTGGGGGTCCCCGCTGCTACTTCTGCGGCCAGCAGAAGCACCCCCGCCAGTGCTGCCCAGCCCGCACTGCCACCTGAAAATCCTGCGGCAAGAAAGGCCATTTTGCAGCGGCATGCCAGGCCCGCGCAGTTGCCGCTATCGCGCCCGATTTAGCTCCCTTCCCCCAGCCGATCGCACAATGGGCGCCGCCATCCTCTGCTCCCGGGGCCACGTGTGACCAGTGGCCCCCGCCATCTTCTCCTCCCAGGTCCACGTGCGGCCCGTGGGCGCCGCCATCTTGCGCCGCCATCTTGCGCCACCCCCACAATGTGCGCACCATGGGTGCCGCCATCTTCTCCCCCGGTCCACGTGCGGCCAGTGGGCGCCGCCATCTTGCCCCACCCCCACTACGTGTGCACCATGGGCACCGCCATCTGGCCCCGCGCCTGCAACGTGCGCTGCATGGGCGCCGCCATCTTCTCCCCCACAGGTCCTTTGGACGCCGGCATCGCCGCCATTTTATCTCCCCCTCGGGACTGGACCACTGGACCCGGGTCGCTGCCGCTCCTCATCGGACACCTCGGACAACTGCCCGCTGCTTGCCTCCATGATGCTGGGCCAGTCCCGTCCTCACAACCTGGTCACCGCCTCGACGACGGTGCTAATCAATGGCCACGTCTAGGTCTCCTGCCTACTGGACTCCGGGAGCACTGATAGCTCCATCCACCCGGACACGGTAAGGCGCTGCTCCCTCGCGGTCCATCCCGCCAACCAGCGAATCTCCCTGGCCTCCGGATCCCACTCTGTCCCGATCCGGGGTTTCTGTGTGGTCAACCTCACCGTGCAAGGCGTTGAATTCAGCGGTTTCCGCCTGTATGTTCTCCCCAATCTCTGTGCTACACTATTACTGGGCCTGGATTGTCAATGTAACCTCCAGAATCTCACCCTCAAATTCGGCGGGCCCCTACCCCCACTCACAGTTTGCGGCCTCACGACCCTCAAGGTTGACCCTCCCTCCCTCTTTGCCAATCTGAATGTGGATTGCAAGCCCGTCACCACCAGGAGCAGACGGTACAGCACCCAGGATAGGACCTTCATCAGGTCCGAGGTCCAGCGGCTGCTTCGGGAGGGTATTATCGAAGGTATTATGGAGAGCCCAAGTGGTGGTGGTTAAAACTGGGGAGAAACACAGGATGGTCGTGGACTACAGCCAGACCATCAATCGGTACACGCAGCTCGATGCGTACCCCCTACCTCGCATATCTGATATGGTCAATCAGATTGCACAGTACCGGGTCTTCTCAACAATTGACCTGAAATCCGCCTACCACCAGCTCCCCATCCGCAAATCGGACCATCCATACACTGCCTTCGAGGCGGACGATCGACTGTATCAATTTCTTAGGGTTCCCTTCGGCGTCACTAACAGGGTCTCGATATTCCAAAGAGAAATGGACCAAATGGTTGACCAGTACAGACTGCGGGCCACGTTCCCGTACTTAGATAATGTCACCATCTGCGGCCATGACCAGCAGGATCACGACGCCAACCTTGCCAAATTTCTCCACACCGCATCTCTCCTCAACCTCACTTACAACAAGGAGATGTGCATGTTCAGCACTAACCGCTTGGCTATCCTCGGACTCCTGGGGCCCGATCCCGACCGCATGCGCCCCCTCATGGAGCTCCCCCTTCCCCACTGCCCGAAGGCCCTCAAACGCTTCCTGGGGTTCTTCTTCTACTACGCCCAGTGGGTCCCACAATATGCGCCCACCCACTGATACAGTCCACTCAATTTCCCCTCACGGCCAAGGCACAACATGCCTTCGCCCGTATTAGAGCAGACATAGCCAAGGCCGGGATGCATGCAGTAGATGAGACACTGCCCTCTCAAGTAGAGAGCGACTCTTCAGATGTCGCCCTTGCCGCCACTCTAAACCAGGCAGGCAGACCCTTGGCATTCTTTTCCCGCACCCTCCATGCCTCTGAAATTCGACATTCGTCTGTTGAAAAGGAGGCCCAGGCTATCGTTGAAGCGGTGCGGCATTGGAGGCATTACCTGGCCGGCAGGAGATTCACTCTCCTCATTGACCAGCGGTCGGTAGCCCTCATGTTCAACAAAACGCAGCGGGGCAAGATCAAAAATGATAAAATCTTGAGGTGGAGAATCGAGCTCTCCACCTATAATTACAAGATCTTGTATCGCCCCGGCAAGCTCAATGAGCCCCCAGACGCCATCTGCCGAGGTACATGTGCCAGCGCACAAGTAGACCAGCTCCGTGCCCTGCACAACAGCCTTTGCCACCCGCGGGTCACTCAGTTGTACCACCTCGTCAAAGCCCGCAATCTGCCCTACTCCGTCGAGGAAGTACGGACAGTCACCAGAGACTGCCAGGTCTGTGCGGAGTGCAAGCCGCACTTCTACCGGCCAGACCGCGCGCGCCTGGTGAAAGTGTCCCACCCTTTAGAACGCCTCAGTGTGGATTTCAAAGGACCCCTCCCCTCCACTGACCGGAACACTTATAGCCTTAGTGTGGTCGATGAATTCTCTAGGTACCCATTCGCCATCCCATGCCCGAATATGACGTCTGCCACCGTCATCAAGGCCCTCAACTCCATCTTCGCTCTGTTTGGTTTCCCCAACTATATCCACAGTGACAAGGGATCCTCATTCATGAGCGATGAGCTGCGTCAGTTCCTGCTCAGCAGGGGTATCGGCTCCAGCAGGACGACCAGCTACAAACCCCGGGGAAATGGGCAGGTAGAGAGGGAGAACGGGACGGTTTGGAGGGCCGTCCAGCTGGTCCTACGGTCCAGAAACCTCCCAGCCGCTCGCTGGCAGCAGGTCCTCCCAGATGCATTGCACTCCATCCGGTCACTACTGTGCACTGCCACGAATAACACACCCCATGAACGTGTTTTTACCTTTTCTAGGAAGTCCACATCCGGGGCGTCGCTCCCGACTTGGCTCGCAGCTCCAGAGCCGGTTCTACTGCATAGGCATGTCCGACTCCACAAGGCGGACCCCTTGGTGGACAGGGTACGCCTGCTCCACGCAAACCCCCAGTATGCCTACGTGGAGTTCCCCGACGGCCGCCTGGATACGGTCTCGCTCAGGGACCTGGCTCCCACGGGTGCCAATCCCACTCCCACACACCTCCCCACCCACGTGCCCCCTGCGCACCCAGCTCCTGCCCCACCAGGTCCATCCCTCCTTCCCCTGCCCACGCTACAGGACGAGGAAGATTTTGGCATGCTCCCGGAGTCATCCAGCTACTGGCCAGCACCAACACGCCAGCACCAATACTGCCAGCACCGACGCCGTCGACGCCGACACCGCCTGTACAGACATCGCCACCACTGTTACGTCGCTCTCAGCGAACCGTCACACCACCGGACAGACTTAACCTCTGACGGGCACCGGGTTACAAGATGGACACACTTTTTTTTCCTCCCCTCTGTAAATAATTCACAAATTCTGTATATAGTTCCACGCCACCCCCTCCGGACTCATTTTTAACAGGAGGTGAATGTGGTGATCCACTGTGTAATTGTGTGTGTGCCTGTATTAGGGGATGTACAGCAGTACCTGTACTACAGGTTCGCCGGTAGCCCCTGCCGGCTAGCTCCGCCCACAAGGAGCCATATAAATATGTATGAGTTCTCCTGAGCAGCCATTCTACCAGCTGCAGTCGGAGGATAAACATCTAACTGTAATAAAGCCTCTATTGTACCCATTCGAGTCTTTAGTACGATTGATAGCGCATCAATCTCCTCTCACTCTTCTGAACTCCAATGAATATAATCCTAACCAATTTAGTCTCTCCTCATATGGCAGTCCAACCATCCCAGAAATCAGCCTGGTGAACCTCAATGCTCTACCACTACGTCTACATGTGTCTCCAGGATGCACATTAGAGGTGGAAGAAGCCTGCTGCTGTTTGCGCCCTGTAGCCTTTGATGTCCTTGGCGAACACTTCTGAAGTAACTGGAGCCCGAGGGCCCTGGCCGGTGCCACTGACATTGTCCGATAATCCTGTTATGCCTGCTGACGTTGAGAACACCGGTGTCTGATGGGGGGGGGATTCAGGTGAAGTGCAGACCACTGTCCTCCCCCTGAGGCAGGCACCGGGTCAGCCTCCAATATTCCCTCCTTCCAGACGGTGCGCATAAGGCCAGGGGGTCTCCAGGGGACAGAAGGGCAGCTGCAGTGAGCTCCAGAGGCCTCTGCGGCATCTGACTTTGCCAATCTTGGCGCCTCCCAGTTCTCTGCACAATGGTATTGACGCCCTCAGCGGTGTTCCCCAGTGACTGCGACCTGCTGTGGAGTGCCTCAATAATGTCCACCTGCATCTGGGACATGCTCTGCTGCGCCTCGGCTCCGTCTGAGTCTGGGACATGTTCCTTGTTGATTTGGACACAATGTTGAGGCCCTCATCCATGGTCGTCACAGACTGAGCCATGCCTTGGATACCACCACTCAAGGCGCTGACCTCATGCTCCAGGCTTTCCATTGCGGTTGCCACCCTAGCAGTGTAGGCCTCAGTGCCATGCATTTCTGGCACCATCTCCTACGCCCGTAGCTGTTGGGACTTCTCCAATCGGTTATGCACTCACCGAAGTTTCACTGACATTCCCCCCCGTAAATCTCGCCACCGTGCCTTAGCATCTGCAAGTGCTCTGGGATAATCTTGCCCAAAGACACGGCATCTGACTGGGACTCAGCTGAATCCTCGGATTTAGCAGACCTCCGACTGCTGACCCTTGGATATTCCTGCCTCCACCTGATGTGCATCTGTGTGCTGCTCATCAGATTGTACTCTGGACGCCTGTTCACTAATGTTACCCACCGAGGTGTGTCTCTGCGCTGGTGAAGGTGGTGATGATATCTGTGACACCTCAATTATGGTCTCCTCGGCGCTTTATTTTGAGGCGTTCTATTGGGGGTGGGGGGCACTCCAGAGAGCCTGGTCCCATCAGTTGGAGATCCTGCGAGAGAAGGGACCTGTGGTCAGTGGTGCTCGATCCTCCCTCCGCCCCCCACAGGCCCCACATGCAGCGGTCGCGCGCTGTTCACGCCGGCAGCGACCAGGTGTGGTTGGCATCAGCGTGAACCGGTTGGATTAGGCAGGCCGCTCGGCCCATCCGGGCCGGAGAATCGCCGTTCGACCAGAGCGGCAATTCTCCGAGCGGCCTGTCGCAAAACGCAACACGCTGTTTTGGGTGGGGTGGGAGAATCACGTGCGGGTGCCAGGGCGGCTTGGCGTGAATCGCCCAGCACACCCGTGATTCTCCCATCCGGCATGGGGGTCGGAGAATCGCGCCCCAGGTGTCTGGCCAAAATTGAGATCTGCCCCCGGCGCCGATTTGGGGACCATGATCCAGTTCTTCGCTGGTGGCGATGACGAGGTTTGCTCCCCGCGCTGGCGGTGGCCTGCTAATCCAGCATTTGCATTCATTTAAATGCATTTAGAGCATTTAATACACTGTGCTCCGGGCCTCCAGGATGCTCTGCCCCTCTCAGGCAGAAGTCATGTGGGCACGATTTACCGCAGGTATTTACAAAGGGGGAACCGGGCACCATGGCTGCTGAGTGGGAGAGAGAAGGTAAGGAAAATTTGGAAGATTGTTAAGAACATAAGAACATAAGAACTAGGAGCAGGAGTAGGCCATCTGGCCCCTCGAGCCTGCTCCGCCATTTAATTAGATCATGGCTGATCTTTTGTGGACTCAGCTCCACTTTCTGGCCCGAACACCATAACCCTTAATCCCTTTATTCTTCAAAAAACTATCTATCTTTACCTTAAAAACATGTCATGAAGGAGCCTCAACTGCTTCACTGGGCAAGGAATTCCATAGATTCACAACCCTTTGGGTGAAGAAGTTCCTCCTAAACTCAGTCCTAAATCTACTTCCCCTTATTTTGAGGCTATGTCCCCTAGTTCTGCTGTCACCCGCCAGTGGAAACAACCTGCCCGCATCTATCCTATCTATTCCCTTCATAATTTTAAATGTTTCTATAAGATCCCCCCTCATCCTTCTAAATTCCAACGAGTACAGTCCCAGTCTACTCAACCTCTCCTCATAATCCAACCCCTTCAGCTCTGGGATTAACCTAGTGAATCTCCTCTGCACACCCTCCAGCGCCAGTACGTCCTTTCTCAAGTAAGGAGACCAAAACTGAACACAATACTCCAGGTGTGGCCGCACTAACACCTTATACAATTGCAACATAACCTCCCTAGTCTTAAACTCCATCCCTCTAGCAATGAAGGACAAAATTCCATTTGCCTTCTTAATCACCTGTTGCACTTGTAAACCAACCTTCTGTGACTCATGCACTAGCACACCCAAGTCTCTCTGAACAGCGGCATGCTTTAATATTTTATCGTTTAAATAATAATCCCGTTTGCTGTTATTCCTACCAAAATGGATAACCTCACATTTGTCAACATTGTATTCCATCTGCCAGACCCAGCCCATTCACTTAACCTATCCAAATCCCTCTGCAGACTTCCAGTATCCTCTGCACTTTTCGCTTTACCACTCATCTTAGTGTCATCTGCAAACTTGGACACATTGCCCTTGGTCCCCAACTCCAAATCATCTATGTAAATTGTGAACAATTGTGGGCCCAACACGGACCCCTGAGGGACACCACTAACTACTGATTGCCAACCAGAGAAACACCCATTTATCCCAACTCTTTGCTTTCTATTAATTAACGAATCCTCTATCCATGCTACTACTTTACCCTTAATGCCATGAATCTTTATCTTATGCAGCAACCTTTTGTGTGGCACCTTGTCAAAGGCTTTCTGGAAATCCAGATATACCACATCCATCGGCTCCCCGTTATCTACTGCACTGGTAATGTCCTCAAAAAATTCCACTAAATTAGTTAGGCATGACCTGCCCTTTACGAACCCATGCTGCGTCTGCCCAATGGGACAATTTCTATCCAGATGCCTCGCAATTTCTTCCTTGATGATAGATTCCAGCATCTTCCCTACTACCGAAGTTAAGCTCACTGGTTAAACATTGCAGTGCTTGCTGCAGGGTGGCTGCCAGGGCCGGGGCAGTAGTGGGGGGGGTTCAGGCAACTTGTTGACAGCTCCATTGCTTTGTGGTATTGCCCTGAGGATCGGGATGGCCGGGCTCAGGCCACCATTACTGCAGTATTTGTTTTTACCGCACCTATTTTGTACAAGTTACAGGCCCCTGGCTGCTCACTCTGCTGACTGTTCACTGTCTTCTGTGAATGTTTACAGAGCCTCTGGTCATTTGGGAGCTCACCGAGGCTGTGTTGGTGTCTTCCCCAGACTGGACTTCTGGGGAATGCTGAGATTGTGGCTGGGGGTGAGGAACCCAGACCTAACAGCATGGTCTGATGGTGATCAGGCAAGACAAAAGACAAGGCACATAGGAAGGAGCGGTCTGGGGAAGAGTGGTGACTCATTTGCTATTGGGACATCACTCAACATTGGGAACTCATTTGGTTGTTGCATGCTGACCTCCGCCTTGGAGATAGCCTTTCCTCCACCGCCCCGGCTAATTCCACCACCTTCTGCTCAGTGGGGGTGAGAGCCCTGAAGTCTGGGACAACAATTTTCAATGGCTTCCCCTTTCTTATTAGACAGATCATCTGCTGGTCCCTGGTTTAATTGATTGTAATGTATCCTCACAATGAGAAGTGTGAGATTCCACAAGGATGAGGATTGAGCTTTTGTCCTGTAACTGCTGTTTGAAATTTCAAGGACCTGTACCCAACCTGTGACTCATGTGACCTGTAGCAGCCCTCGTTTGGTTCAGTGAAGTCCATACTGTTTTTAAATCAGAAAAAAAGCAAAGGTTTTATTGAACAGTTTATGATCACTTTTATGTCTTAGGCATATGAAATATCTAATCCCTGACTAGGGAATGAACTAGCTCTGGTTTTTCTTCCACACTTATAAGAAAGCACCTGATTTTCCCTTGGTATTTCCTCTCAGTTGAGATTCGGAACTTTCTGGCATGAGTCCATGTGCTATCATTCAGTTATGCTGGTAATGCTCCAATGTGCTACACCACTGTTACACCCTAACAGGTAGTACAAACAAAGTGAAATTGGTTGAGAGAGACAAATTAATTAATGTGAGATGCAAATCCAAATTCCCAGGTCGAGCTTAACAGATGGAAGCAGCATGGCGCAGATTTGTACGCTGACACTATTAGCTAATGTTTGCTTTTAACCTGTCTAATGTCAACTAAAAAGCACATTCCAGAGCATTTCATGCTGGAATGGTTTGAGCTGATTATAGAGTTTTTGCCTGTCCCTCCTGTTTTAATCAGTGTTCTACCCGCTTTTACAGCATAAAGAAAATGCTGCAGCACTCAGTATAGCCATAGTAACTGATTAGCTGCTTTTCCGCCTTTGTGCAATGAATGCAACCTCAAATCTGTGTGGCGTCCGTGAATAAAGAACCACTTCAATTCAATTCAAGTAAGGCTTTAACAGAAGTACCATTAATTCTGCACTGTAAACTGTGCTGTGTTATAAATCGCTCCCTTATAGTTAAAGGATATGAATCACGGAAGAAGTTGCAACTTATAGATCAGATTTTGCAAAAGTTAAGCAAGTAGCTATAAGAAATTAAATGAAATGAAAATTGCTTATTGTCACAAGTAGGCTTCAAATGAAGTTACTGTGAAAAGCCCCTAGTCGCCACATTCCGGCGCCTGTTCGGGGAATCGCAATTTCAGATCATCAGTAAGACCTTAATCAAAGCGTATGCGTTTGATACAGCACTAAAAGTGTAAATAGAAAGCAATGAAGTGAAGCAAAATTGGCAGATCAATGTATGTTTGTGTTTTCCTCCTGCTATTTTGCTCCCAGGATACAGATGAAAAAGACCATTCAAACCTGCTTTCTGACATTTGTAGGGGTTGTAGGTTAGATAATAGGAAGATATCAATAAACTGTAAGCAGGAAAGAAACTTAATGGACCCCATCATGAATGGGGCATCCCTCCCCCATCCATAAGGGGCAGGAGGTGTTCTGGGTGAGGACTTAAAAACTTAAATGCAGGATCTACATCCTCAACAGGATGAGCATGTGCACACCACCATTTTACAGTGACACAAACTGTGATGTGGGGAGGTGGAACCCTTAATTTGGACCCCTGTGGTGCAATTGGGAGCCCCACTTGTTTTTTCAAGCAGCAAGGAAACCTGGCAGTGAAAGGAAAGCCAGAGTTGCCAGCCTCACGTAGGAAACGCATTTCCAACACTCCCTGTGAATCAGGAGCAGGGCCGGCTCACGGTACCGGCAACTCGGGCAGTCGCCCGGGGCGCCATGTGCTAGGGGGCGCCATCAAGGAGTGCGGGTCCCGCGTATGCGCAGTTGGGCCGGTGCCAACCAGCGCATGCACGGTGGCCGCCCTCCCTCAGGCCGCCCCGCACAAACATGGCGGATGGATCCAGGCTCGCCGGTGGTCACTCCGGCCCCTCCCCCCTCGGGCCCCCTCGGGCCCCCTATGGCCCCCCCCCCCCGCCCCGCACCCCCCCCCCCCCCCCCCCCGAAGGGCGCCGAAGTTCAACTTGCCCGGGGCGCCAGCAACCCTAGGGCCGGCGCTGATCAGGAGGAGATTAAGTGCTTCACCGACCCCTGAGGGAAGCCATCAGCCTTCATCCTTCCAATCACATGCTCTCATTCCTCCTATTGATCACATTCTCTCTCCCCGCCACCCTCCCCTAGCCAGATCTGATGGACTCACTATTTCCTTCTAAGCCGAAAAGCTGATGCCTACTCCCTCATGATGACCTCCCTATCCCTTCAGCTGCAATGACTAATCCCTCTTCCATATCAATCTCAGTTGCCAATCTGTGTCCCTCCTGCTGCTGATGGTCCCTCTTGGCCACCAACTAGGCTGTCAATTTAGCCAGTTGCCAGGTAAAAACAGAACTAAAATATTACAACAAGGTCTTGTCATTACGTTTAATTGGTCCTCTGTTTTTTCAGCCATACCAAATTCTTTGGCCTTCCCACATCCTCCCCATCTCTTCATTTGTGCGCAAATGAGGAGGTTAGATACATTGAATTCCACTTCACAAAATGTTATCTGGAAAATATTGTTTTTTATTATTTTTATATTCATTACCTTTTGGTTGATATTTTAATAATGAACAGATAGAACTTTAGGTCATAAGTCAAATAAGTTACACCACATGTTTGAAGAAAGTATGAAAAATGTCTTTGAAATCATGTATGACATAAAGTTGCCTGATGTAACAGATGCTATGACATTATCTAGCCTGAGGGATAATTCCATACCAAGTGGTAACATTTCAAAACCTATAATAATACCAGAGGAAAACATATTAAAAATCACAAGTCACATGTAGGAGTTAAAGATTTATATGGGCACTGGCAAGTTACAACTTGTTGAAAGCTTAACAGAGCAACGTATTATCCAAATATACACACTCCTGTTAAGAGAAAATTGCAAAGATCTCATTCTGAAATGTATCTTTCAAATTTAAATAATATACATATTTCAGGGTTATTTGATATTGTTAGGATCAAATGTTTGACCCTTTGATAAATCATAACGAACTGACAAGTCACGTTTCTACAAATGTAAGCTCTTCAAGTGGACTATGTTGTGCAAGGATTTTTCACGTACAATTGTGTTCTCTTCATTTTGCCAAAAGACTGAGATTGTAGCTGCTTTCAAAATGTTTTGTTCAGTCTTTTTGTCGGCCTGTTTCTAAATTTGTGATATTTTTATACTTCCTCGGTTCTGTTAGTTGTTAACCCCTATCACTTATCTAGGACATATAAATGAAATTGCAAACATTGAATTTAACAAAGCACGTTTAAGTTTTCCTCTTTTCCTCCTTTTCCCAAAACAGTTGCAATTAAGACAACAACTTGCATTTATATAATACCTTTAACCTACCAAAATACTGCATGACATGTCACAATTGAGGGTCAGGTGTATGAAACAGGAAAATCCAATACCTTGCCCTTTCCTTAAACTGCTTCCTTTATTTTATTAATACAACTGGAAATCATGGATTCTGTTTGGTACTGGTTGCTATAATTAAAAAACCAAGGACTAAAAATCCTAAATTAAAATTGCTATCTGAGACCAGCCATTAAAAGAAGAGCTGCTACACCATAGACACCAGTGATTAAGAAGCAATTAAGCTTGAAGTACAGGTTATAAGCATTGCCCAAATTTTGTGGTCAGCAGTGAGGTGATGGCGCTTGTAGTAATCCATGGGAGGCAGGAGTTCCGTCACCACACCAATATTTATTTACAATAACGATATTACAGGAGCAGCTACAAACAGTGCTGCTAGCAGTCCAGTCAACTTAAGACTGCTCACAAAGCCTACACAGGTGATTATATGGGCCCCCTCAATGAGCTATCATTGAGGGAGCTCATACTCCAATTGGCCAACCAATAAAGCCAATTGGAGTTCATGACAGCGCTCACCACTAAATTCAAAGAAAGTTACCCACAAAGATCTAACCGTCTATGTGGCATGGATTTCACATTTCCCAATGTTAATTTAATTCCATTATCAACCTGAGGGGATCTCCAATATTCAGCAACAGTGAATACATTAAATAGACTAAACAGTCAAGCATCTTGAAGAATTCTCACAGGCAGGAAACCAGGGAGTAAAAGATACTATTATCCTTCATTTTATAATCATTTTGCAGACAGTGATGTAAAAAATGTAGTACACTTGGAATTGAGGCAAAAGCTGAAATATCATAGGTAAACTTCGTAAGAATTCTTATTATTTTTAAAATCTGTGGTTTTTTAAATCATAATGGAGGAACTTGAGGTTCCACAAATGTAAATGGCTGTCCAGTAACAAAAATGTGACTTAGTATGCTATTATTAGTGTCTGCCAAGCCAAAAAAGAGAGTATTTTAGGATGGGTGAGCAAAAAGTATTTTCAAAAATGTGTGTTTCAAGGGGATCTTATAGAAAGGAAGAGAGGTAGCCTTCACCTCGTTGATCGCCCGAAGGCGGATCCTGCTGGGATGGAGAGCAGCCTCTCCACCTTGTGCCCTGGCGTGGCGGGGGGACCTGTTGGAATACTTGACCCTTGAAAAGGTTAAGTTTATACTGAGGGGAAGGACGGAGGGGTTCTACAAGTCATGGGCATTATTCATTCTGCACTTTCAAGAACTGGATAACATCGAACATTAGTTGGGGGGGGGATGGGTGGGAGGGTTGGGGGGGAGGGGGGCGGTGTATATTAAGGGTGACTATGGGTAATCCCTGATTCCTTTTCGCCATTTGTTTATGTAAACATGCGGGCTGATTTCTGGGGGTTGGTGGGAGGATGGGATCGTTGTTATTGATATGGGGATTGACATATTTGTTGCTGATTATTATTTATTGTTGGTGGGTATAAATTCGGGAGAAAATGTGAAAAAGGAGGAGAATAAAAATATTTTTTAAAAAAGAAAGGAGGAGAGGTGGAGAGTCAAAACAAAAAATTCCAGAATATGAGGTTGATTCACAATTCACTCTCAGCAATGTTAGGAAGAAGGAAAATACATCGGGCAGTATGATTTCATAGCCCCATCTCTACAACTGACACCATCTGTTGAGTTAAAATTGCTCGACCTGTTAACAAGAAGGTACAAATACAGTAACCAAATCTGCAGGTATTTTTTTTTTTTTTTTTTTTTATAAATTTAGATTACCCAATTATTTTTTCCAATTAAGGGGGCAATTTAGCGTGGCCAATCCACCTACTCTGCACATTTTTGGGTTGTGGGGGCGAAACCCACGCAGACACGGGGAGAATGTGCAAACTCCACACGGACAGTGACCCAGAGCCGGGATCGAACCTGGGACCTCAGCGCCGTGAGGCGGTTGTGCTAACCACTAGGCCACCGTGCTGCCCTCAAATCTGCAGGTATAAATAAGTGCCAGGTGAGAGAATCGTGGAAGGTATACATCCTGTGAATTTGTCTAGTCCCCTTTTGACGGATCAGATGGAAAAGTTTGGCAGACAATCCGAGATTTGGTTACAGGTCACTGCTGTTTTGCCTCAAACAAGAATTGACATGGGCAGGTGGGGTGTTGAAGAAGGAAATGTAGGTACATGAGGATAGGTTCATCAAAGTCTTGGATAAGCATAAAGTGGCCTGATGGATATTTCAAAATCTAGAGACAGAGCATTGTGAAACATACACCAATGAGAACACATCAGTAATTTATTTTGCAATGGATCGAACTGATTCCTTACATTGCACAACATTGCTCACAGTAGCATTTCAGATTTTTCAAAACAGCGGGAATATTGTCCACTTTAATCTCTTTCAGTAAAGAATATATATTGACGTACACTGGTACTCTTCTTATAAGTACAAAATATTACCAGTCCTTTACGTGATATACCAAGGGTGGAATTTTCCAGCCCCGTCCGCCAATGTAATCTTCATGTCCTGCCAAAGGACGTCTGGCAGGCTTGTCACATCTGCCGGAGCTGGAAAATCCCAGCCAAAGTGATCTCTGGGAAGCTATCATAATTACAGCACTTTTTGCAATCACTGGATGTCTCAAAATGCTTTGCAGCCAATAAGGGACTTTTTGACTTATTGGTACTATTGTAATATAGCAGCCTGGCAGCCAAATTGTGCAATGCACACTTCCACAAACAGCAATGTGATAATGACCAGATAATCTGTTTTTCTAATGTTGATTGAGGGATAAATATTGGCCAGGACACTTGGGATAACTCTCCTGTTCTTCTTCAAAGTAGTGTTATGGATCGTTTGCAGCCACCTGAGCAGGCAGATAATGCTTCGGTTTAAGGTTGCATCCGAAAGACAGCACCTACAACAGTGCAGCACTGGTGGGTCACGTTTAATTTTTATATTCAAACCCTGAAGTGGGACTTGAACCCAGAAACCTGTAACTCAGAAGCAAGTGTGCGACTAACTGAGGCCCGGTTGACATTCAAAATATTTGCAAGCTTACAGTTTAACAGCACCTTAGCATGCCCAAAAAGCTCAAATTAAATCGCACAAATGGCTGTATGAACACAGCTCAACAACACGCAAAAGATTTGACACCATCCAGGACAAAGCAACCCACTTGATCGGAGGCCTACTCACCACCTTGTCCATTCACTCCCTCTACACCTGGTGCACAGTGGTGCATTGTATAACACCTATGAGATGCATTGTAACTACTCGCCAAGGCTTCTATAACATCTCCCCTGCAACCTAGAAAGGAAAGGGCCTTAGGCACATGAGAGCACCATAACCTCCAAATTTCCCTCCAAATCACACACATCCTGAATTGGAAATATTTTGGAACTCTCTACTTAATAGCTGTACCTTCACCACATGGACTGCAGCAGTTCAAGAAGGCAACTGGAGATGACAAATAAATGGTTGACTTGCCAGTGACATCTATATCCTATGGATAAATAAATGAAAAAAATGTTGCAGTGAAATTGTTATTTAGATGCACATGGCAGCCATTCTGCACCAACAATATACCACAAGTAGCAATGAGATGAATGCCCAATTAATCTACCATCAGTATATATTCCCTGGTGGCCCATGCTCCTGTTGGCTTTGGTTGCTGTGTTATCTCAACTTTCCTTTGGCTCAACAATGGTTTCATGCCTATAATCATAAGTTTATAGAACAGAACTGTTTTAATGTTTGTGTGCTCTTGTCTGTTTATGCAACAACTACAATAATCTAGCATACTCTCAGACATGTACAGAGATGTACACTCGTTGTGTACACACTTCCAGGACTTGGAAATCACATAGATCAAAAGAATACTTTAAATCTAATGTAACTCAAAATCTATTAGATTTATTTAAGGGACATATTGCAACTGTGTTAGGATCCCAAAGGAGAACCAATTTATTTGCAATGTATGAAATTGTGAGGAAATGTTACTGCACCACAGGAGTGATAATACTGATGCATAGGTATCTTTACTTAAACACAGAATTAACTGCATTAACAATAGAGTAATAGTTTTGCAGTTAACAAGTTTAACAGTTACAACAGCTCTTAAGTAAATGATAAATTTTAACTTACTTCTTAAACCTGCCTCTATATTCCAATTAGGCAAACCAACATAGTTCAGATACCACTCATGAATAAAGCTAACAAACAGGTTTTTATTTGGGTTTTTTTTCTGTGCAAACTCTTTGGAGAGAGAACCTTTCAGGGCCAAAGTTGAAACACCTCTGTTTAGGTTATAATCCTAGGAAGAACTAACTTTTCAAACAGACCTGACTCCTCCCCTTAATTACATTATCTGTACCCAAAGCATGAGGTTTTCTTCTGTCTCCCGACAAAAGATGTCCCATGACCTGTTTACCCAAGTCCAAACACAATACCCCTCATAAATTATCCAACCCCAGTTGTCCTGTTGCTACCCTATGCTGGTGTCAACTGATGAAACAGACAAATGAGACAACAAGCTGGATTTAATGCAGCTTTATTTAACTCACTAAGACTTCTAATTTAATCAGTTACATAAGTTTCAAGACTCACAACTTGAACAAAAAATACTACCCAATAGAGAGAACTTGGCCAGGCTTGCTTTGGAGGGTGTGCGCATTGACTTTCCAAACTTAAGGTCTTGTCTTGCAAATGTTGATCCCAGGGTTATCACTGCTGATATCTCAATGTCCTGCATTCTATAAGGTTTTAGTTCTTAGTTTATGGCTCATTCATATAAATAATCCTGCAGCACATAGGTCTCATTCATCTTTGAGAGAGTATTGTGTTCACTGTTTCAAAACAAAGTGTTATCAGTGAAAATTCCAGTTGCAGGTTCTGTTCCCATGAAATTTATTCTGCCGAGTTGCAGTTTACACAAACAGGTTTTCTGGCTTCTTTTACCAGCATGCCTCATGGCACAATCTTAGCCATTGTCCACATCAGCCCTTTAACCGTAAATAATATTCCATTAACAGAACACTTAACCTTCAAAATCAATAATTACCTCACTTTTACAACGCCTTAATCACAGCTTTAGCATACATACTATCTGTATGCCTCTTAACCCTAGTTTTAATAATATTACTGCAAAAGATATAAAATATAAATTATGACAATTTCTTACATTTGTCACAACAGTTAATAATTCAAGTCTTGAATACTGTTTCTATATCGATGTTAGGGTGGAGGTAGGATTATAAAAGGTTCACTGTTAGGCTTCCTTTTTCTTGTAATACCATCATTTCTTAATTCATCGTTGAGGTCCATGCATATTACAAATACATTGTAACAGTGCACGTGTATGTGTATTTGAGCATATACAATACATGCACACAATTAACTGTAGATATGTTGAAACCTGTACATCTGGTAATCATACTTAGTTAAATGCATTCCAAAACAGAATATCAGGGGCGGGATTCTCCCCTACCCGGCAGGACGGGGGGTCCCGGCGGGATGGAGTGGCGTGAACCACTCCAACGTCGGGTCGCCCCAAAGGACGTCTGCGCACCTTTAGGGGCCAAGCCTTAACATTGAGGGGCTAGGCCCGCGCCAGACTGGTTGGCGCCCCGCAGGGGGGGGGGGGGGGGGTCACTTCCGCCTCCGCCATTGTGAAGACTATGGCGAAGGCGGAAGGAAAAGAGTGCCCCCACGGCACAGGTCCGCCCGCCAATCGGTGGGCCCCAATCGCAGGCTAGGCCACCGTGGGGGCACACCCCAGGGCCAGATTGCCTCACGCCCCACCCAGGACCCCGGAGCCCGCCCGCGCCGCCTGGTCCCGCCGGTAAGGTAGGTGGTTTGATTCATGCCAGCAGGACCAGCATGACAGCAGCGGGACTTCGGCCCATCGTGGGCCGGAGAATCGCCGGGGGGGGGGGGGGGGCCCGCCGACAGGCGCGGCGCGATTCCCGCCCCCGCCGAATCTCTGGTGCCGGAGGCTTTGGGAGGGGGTGGGGGCGGGATTAACGCCAGCCCTCGGCGATTCTCCGGCCCTCGAGGGGGTCGGAGAATCCCCGCACATGCGCAGGGGAGGGGGTCACTTCCGCCTTCGCCAATGTGAAGACTATGGCGAAGGCGGAAGGAAAAAAGTGCCCCCATGGCACAGGCCCGCCCGCCGATTGGTGGGCCCCGGCGAGGGGGTCGGAGAATCCCGCCTTAGACTTCCAACTTTGTAAACAAGAATACAATGTTGTTGCGGATGACAGTACAATTTACATAAGAGGAAATTTCCGTACAAAATGTGCTGAAGTGTTTTATAAAGTGAAGACTGGTGCAAATACAAGGAACTGGAAACTTAAGAATACAGTTAAAATATTGGTGCACAAAATGTTTTTTGACCTTGGGTAGGGTCAAAAGAGAAGGTCAAAAAGTTAAATTGATGACTGAATTTCCTATTTAACAATGGAGGAACGTCTCACTCATAAAGCAGATTGTGTTGCTTCTCATTCCATTTTATTCCACCTCACACTGTCCGTGTGCCGAGGCGAGGTAGTGTGGGAGGGAACTGCTAACCACTATGACAGGTGAATCATGTAACTGCTTTTTAAGAGGTCAAAATTCTTAAAATTGTGCAGCTGCAGGTTGGCTGATCATTGCTATTTCAAGCAGAACCTGACATGTCAGACGGCTGTAAAGCCTGCCCCAACATACATTAATATCCTAGACAGAATGACCTGTCAACAGGTCATGACCACAACATGACCATAAATATGTTAAACCCGCAAATATTTTCACACCCTCCTGATACAGCTGTGCTGAATTAGAACCATTTTTTTCAAAGTTTTTAAAATTAGCTGTCCATAGAATATGACTAGTGACTGTGTGAAAACAGATAGAAGTTTTCTAATCTATTAATAGTCACTCTGAAAACAAATTGTGCTGTTTCGTCCCTTACCCACAGCCCGAGCCCACCCAACACCTAGGATTAGGGTTAGGGTTACGGTCAGGGTCCCTTGGGGGACCCTTCCTCTGCAGCCCGGCGGTGGCAGTGGGGCACATGAGCAATGGACTAACCTCTCCCAGGGTCCAGCGCGCCATGCTAGGGTGTCAGGGCCAGCATGTCAGTGTCATAGTGCCAGGCAGCAGTGCACCATTGGTAATGCCTGAAGTGGAGTCCTGAAGAGGGGGCCTGAATGAGGGGGGAAGGTTGCAGGAGGCGCTGAAAGGGGGTGGTGGCTGATGGGGGTGGTTGGGTCACCCTCATGCATGCGTGATGTTGGGGGGGGACCCGTTATTCCCACGGTGAGCGGTAGGATCCCCTCCTTGATGAGTGGTTGAAGGTGCTCTCCTTGTCGGCAGGAGAATCAACATTTGTGTTGTGGGGGTAGGAGGGCCTGTTACTGGCCACTGGGATCGAGGCGTTCGTTCAAAATGCTGCCCGAGATCAGTAAGAGCAGGGAAACCGGTGGGTTCACCGCTATGCGTAATTTTGTATAGTAACGACGAACACCATCTCAGCGATGCTCCTAGTGCCAACCGGAAAAAGTCCCACTTCTCCGCTGGTGGGAGTACTTAGTTTCTAAAACAGAAAATCCCGCCCGGAGTTTATTTAGCAGCTACATGTTGTGCAAGGTTCAGAGAGGCTCTATTACTATTTGATTATGGAACAGATTATTTGAGACCAAGGAGAAAACTATTTCTAGTCAAGGAAAACTTTCTCTCATCCAATTCGTGATTGTTCACTGAGTTGTCATAAGGTGCATTGTAAATACTTTAAAATCTGGCTCTTCAAAACGACAACACAGTGATCAGCATTAATGTTCAATTATGTTAAAAGTCTTCTTCAACCTGGCACTTTTAAGGACTGATTTATCATTTTTGAGACTGTATCGGAAAACATTTGGTCATTATACAGTTTCCTACAGTACAATTGTGACAAGACCTTACAAAGTATTTCATGGGCTGCAAGGCATTTTGGGATGTCTGGTTACCATGAAAAGCACCATATAAATGCAAATCTTTTTTTTTCTTTTTTTCACTGCTTTCTGTACAGTCAGTAAGAATGGCAGTTGTGTGCAGAATTCTAATAACACTGTTCACATAGAACGTTGATTCAATTGCCATGAGCTAAGCTACAGTAATTTTACATCTTTCGAATCTGTTCCCATGAGGGTGCAGGATTAAGAGAAGAAAGGTTTAAACACCAAACTATAGTCCTCATTTCTTCCGATTCCAAACTTCATTTTAGAGAATTGTGCTCAAAACTCAACATCCATCACACGTGCCAAATGTAATTTCCACCTAACTACCTAGTTCCTTCTGAATATTTGTTAACAACTGTGAATCCATTTTGTGGGCCTGTTTCATAGAATCGCAGAATTTACAGTGCAGGAGGCCATTCGGCCCATAGAGTTCGCACCAGCCCTTAGAAAGAGCACCCTACCCACGCACACACCTTCACCCTATCCCCAGAACCCAGGAACCTGACCTAATCCTTTGGACACTAAGTGGCAATTTAGCATGGCCAATCCACCTAACCTGCATATCTTTGGACTGTGGGAGGAAACCGGAAAACCACACAGACAGGGGGAGACCATGCAGACTTCACACAGACAGTCAACCGAGGCCAGAATTGAACCTAGGACCCGGGAGCTGTGAGGCAGCAGGACTAACCACTGTCATCATGATGCCGATATAATTTCCAGAAATTATCCACGATAAAAGCTAAATTGTTGCATCAAAATAAACTGAAATAGAATTTACAAATAGAAAATTAAGAAGCAGGTCAACCTTGATTTTAATCAACCCTCCTACCATTAATATTGTCAGGGCTTAAACATCCGGGGTGATTCCTTGCTCCACTTTTCCCTGAACCCACAAGGTCTCCCTGGGCCATTATCTTTTCGACCTAAGAAAATGGGTGGATTCATCTTAGTGAGACAGGAGTTTCGAGCAAAGAGGACATTTTTCTCGTTTTATCTGGTGATAACATCACCAATTTAAATACGTTAAAAGGCATTTGCCAGCTGTCTCAATTTTGCTTTCTGGCCCTAACTGTGGATGCATGAGCTTCCTGCGATCTGTCAGTGAAAGCACAGCAAGAGGATAATGAGAATTTAGCAGGCTGAAAAAATGGCAGGCAAAAGGATTTAACATCATGGCTGCTTCCTTGCCTAAATGGAAGCATTTTACTCTCATGGCTTGTTCTTAGAGTCTCCCTTCACTACATTAGAGGAATTCCAAATATTTTAAGGGTCATTTCTCCCACTTTAGAGTTTTGTGCATCAGACCTACACTACCCAACAGTTAAACATCAGTTCAGTATGGGTACCATTTATGGACCTTTACCTTGACCCTCGTATGAAGACCAAGATGAAGAGCAGCAGCAACAACACCGACAGTAACATTGGTAGCAGCAGGAACAGCAGCAGCAGTCTTCTTCTTATCTACCTGCTTCTCCACATGACAGAGGAGATGAGCACAGAGCTCTAACTCGCAAGAGACAATACAACCTGCAAAGGTTTATAGGGAGAAGCTCAGATTCCTGGGTATGTGAAGGCACTACTGGCTCAGAGGGTTCAGGGTATTGCGTCAGGTGGCCATTGACATTTACAGCCTCCTGGAAGATGACCTATTGCCAAGTGGACCTGGTGGGCATGCATTGCCAAAGACTGTCATCATCATCACCACTCTGACTTACTTCACCTCCAACCCTTTCCAAAATCTCGCAATCTGCAGCCCACAAATACATCTCGCAAATGACAAATTGTACAGAGCCAGGATTAATGTACACTTTGTAAACAATCAGGCTTCCAAATGGATGCTTGGCTTTGCAGCTCTGACTGGCTACCCACATGCTTGGGGCATCATCAATGGCACACAAGGGGCAATCAAGATACCCCAATCTCACCCTAGAGTCTTCATCAATGGCTTCAATTCCAACAATGATCAGCTTGTGTGCAACCAAAAACATCATCCTGCATGTTTGAGCGAGATTCCCAGGGAGTTGCCATGATGCTATTATCCTGCACCTGTCAAACCACCCAACTTGTAACAGAGTCAGCAACTGGCTTCTTGGAGACAAGGGCTACCCAATGAAGGGCTGATGATGAATCCAGACAATGATGCCCATGAAAGAAGCAATAGAGCTACCTGACCCATGATTGTGGTCATCGAGCAGGTAATTGGGCTGAGAAGGAGTAGGAAGAGGGGGATGGGAACTTGATATGGTGAGGGCACAAACAACTGTGCAATTATCTGCCCACAATTGCAAATTCTGGAACGGTTCAGTTAGATTGAACAGTGAACCCATCTGCCAACAAAATTCTGAACCCATTTAGCCCCCTCGTTCCCCGACACAAAGCAGTCCTACAGTTAACAAGCATCGCTGTCACACAAACCCATTCTCGTCTTTAATTCTTGTCTTCCCATTCATCACGAGGCAGAAGACCACTTGCCAGGCAGCAGGCAGAAATGGGCAATACGGGGAAATAGAACATAAAAATCAAACAGAAACTTCACAATCCAGCATTATGTTAAATATCCATATGCATAGCTTTTTACAATGACAAAGTCTTACTCTTCCTTTTTTTACTACTGCTATGTAACCCAATCCCAGTGGTTTCAAGAAATAAGCTGCTGACATTCCTGCTCTGTGGGGCCCTTAGTTGGTGTAATACTGATATGAGTATCTCTGTGTGTGTTGACTTTACAGCCACTTTTCAGCTGGCTTGCCGATTGACTTGTTCACATCATGGTTCATAGGACTGTACTATGTAGAGTTGTTTAAAGATGTGCGCTAAAGGAGCACTAATCACATTCCACAGTGGCCACATGTTGCCACAGCTATTGTGCATTCCAAGGGTGACCCCATCATCAGGGCATAAGGTGACATATACTGCTGCCTCGATCATTGTGAGGTTTTTTCTCAAGATGTTCACACTCAGAATGAAAGTGTTGTATCCCCTGCATTGAAGAATGAAGAGAACTTTGATTGTGAAATCTTGTCATCGCCTTATTCTTCTTGGAATCTTGTAACTATGAGGTTGCCAAGGATATGTCTGCTGCACCATGCCTGAACGATGGCATCTTCATGCGGCTCGTCTGAACCCTCACGCTCTTCAGCGTCATCTCCGTCACGTCCTCCTGATCCAATGTCTCCCTGAGGCAGCACATTTGCCCTTTAGCAATGCAAATTTGTGCAGGGTGCAGGGAAGGCGTTGCTAGCTGCGGCGAAGGAGGCAGAGTATTTGGCGTGATATTGGACCATGCTCCGCACTGGGTGGATGAGGTCTCGGAGAATGGTCAGGCCCAGAGGCCGGCATGGAGGCTAAATGTGGGCTTACTGGCAGACCCGGGTTTTATCATCAAGATCAGGAAGGTGATTGAGGAGTATGCGGAGTTTAACTGAAATGGGGAGGTCTCATCGTCAGTGGTTTGGGAGGCATTGAAGGTGGTAGTGAGGGATGAAGATTCTCATTAATAATAATAATAGTCGTTTATTGTCACAAGCAGGCTCCAATTAAGTTACCGTGAAAAAGCCCCTAGTCGCCGCATTCCGGCACCTGTTCAGGGAGGCCAGTACGGGAATTGAACCCGCGCTGCTGGCATTCTTCTGTATTCCAAGCCAGCTGTTTAGCACACTGTGCTAAACCAGCCATTCAAGGCAAAGGTGGATAGAGAAGTGTAGGAGGAGCGGCGGCAGCTGGTACAGGAGATTTTGGAGGTTGATGGAAGATATGCGGAGGATCCGGAGCCAGGACTATTGGTGAAGAGGAAGGAGTTGCAGGCGAAGTTTGATCTCCTGTCCACAGGGAGGGGAGTTCGGCAGTTGAGGCGAGTGAGGGGGGTTGTGTATGAGTATGGTGAGAAGGCCAGTTGATTGCTGGCGGGCCAGCTCCGTCGGCTGGCAGTGGCGAGGGTGATCATGCAGATTAGGGATGGAACGGGTGGGGTGGTGGTGGCACCGGAGCAGGTGAATAAGGTATTTGAGGACTCTTATAGAGGCTTGCATTAGTCGGAGCCACTGGAGCATGAGTGGGAGATGAGGAACGTTCTGGAGCGACTGGAATGTCCAGAGATGGGAGAGGAGGAGTGGGCCGGGTTGATGGAACCAATGGGAGTGGAGGAAGTGCAGCGGCAATAGGAAAGATGCAATTGGGAAAGGATTCAGGGCCGGATGGGTTCCCATTGGAGTTTTATAAGAAGTTCAAGGACAAGTGGCGCTGCAGATGGTGGAAATGTTTGAGGATGCGATGGTAAATGGAGGGTTGCTGGAGACAATGAGGTAGCCACCCATCTTGTTGTTACTTAAAAAAGAGAAGGATCCAATGGAGTGTGGGTCATATAGGCCCATTTCCCTCCTGAACGTGGATCCCAAGGTACTGGCAAAGGTGTTGGGGATGGAGTAGGAGGAGTGTTTTCCGTAGTGGTGGGGGAGGGTCAGACGGGGTTTGTCAAAGACAGGCAGCTGCTGAATGTGGCTCTTTCTCCGGCAGAGGGGAGGGAGTTAGAGGTGGTGGTGGCGTTCGACGAGGAGAAGGCGTTTGGGAGAGTTGAGTGGACTTATTTGTTTGTGGTGCTGAAGAAGTTTGGGATCGCTCCGAAATTTATGGCATGGGTGAAATTGTTATACAAGGATCCGACAGCATGTTTTCAGATGAATGACACGAATTATAGTACTTCCAACTATTCTGGGGAACATGGCAGGGATGCCCCTTCAGTTCGCATTGGCCCTTGGCTATTATAATGAGGGGTTCGGCCTTATGGAGGGAGATCGTGGGAGGAGGGGTTGGAGCATGGGGTTTCTCTGTACACGGATGATCTGTTGTTGGACATTTCAAACCCAGGCTCATCGTGAAGGACATAATTTGGATTTGGATTTGGATTTGTTTATTGTGTACCGAGGTACAGTGAAAGGTATTTTTCTGGAGACTTCCGGTGGCGGCTATGAGGGAGTAACATTTGGTGACTCTCGCTCCGGTCGGACTTTTAGACCTTTTCCTCCGTCTTTTTTAAACTTTTGAGCGCTGGAGGCGAAAACAATAGCACTCTAGATCTGAATCCATACAGAGTTGTATGGACTTAAGGAGTAGAAGGGAGCGAAAACAGGCGAAGAAGGGGCTGAACAAAGGCGGTGCAGAAATTCAAGTGGGAGGAAAGATGGCCGACAAACGGACCATGGAATGGACGGTCCAGACAGCACTGGACAACATGCTCAAGATCATGAAAGAGAGCTTCGCATCACTGAATCAGGACAATCTGGAACCACATCAGAAAGCGTTTGAGCGGCTGGACCAAAGGCTGGACGCCCAGGATAAGAAGGTCCAGGCACTGGAAAAGACAGTGGAGGAGCAGGCGGGTTTCCAAACGGTAGCGGGCGTGGAGATTAGAAAGTTGAAGGAGCAACAAACAAGGCTGATGGACAGGCTGGAGGACCTGGAAAATAGGTCTCACCGGCAGAACCTAAGAATCATTGGCTTCCCGGAGGGGGCCGAGGGAGTGGATGCCACGGCATATGTGGCAGACATGCTGCAGAAGCTGGTGGACGATGATTTCTTCCCACGTCCGTTGGAGCTGGATAGGGCACACAGAGTGCAGGCGAGGCAGCCGCGAGGGGAGGGGGAACCCCTGGGCGATAGTGGTCAGGTTCCACAGGTTCGTGGACAAGGAGCAGGTTCTACAGTGTGCCAAGAACACAAAGAGCTGCACATGGAACAACAGTGTCCTGCGCATCTACCAAGATCTGAGCCAGGAGTTGGCCAGAAGGAGTGCAGCCTACAGACAAATTAAAGAGATTCTGTACAAAAAGGTGAAGTTCGGACTACTTTTCTCGGTGTGTCTTTCGTCACATACTAGGAACAGCAACATTATTTTGAGGATCCCGAGGATGTGATGGGCTTTGCAAACGGATATGGACTGGTGCCAAACTGAGGACCCATGGATTCAAGTTAGAGTGTTTTAAGTGATGTTTACATGTTTTCTTAGCTTGCCCTTCTGTTTAGTTATTTTGTTCTGCACGTTCGTTTATTCACAATTTGAGGTGCTTTTCTTTTGTTTTTTGTGTCCTCTTGTGTATGGAAGCGTTGTCAGGAAACAACGGGAGTCAAAGTTATTTAGTGCTGGGAGGCTTTACGGGTTCTTTTTGCTATTTTTCTTTTCATGTTCTGATGGGGTAGTTGGTAGCGCCCACCTCTTTGCACAACTTGAATTGCACTATTGTTGGGGCGGTCTTTGTTCTTTTTTTTCCCCCAGAGCGATAGCTCGAACAGGGCTGATCTGGGGAAGTGGTGTTGATGGGCGGGGGGGGGGGGGGGGGGGGGGGGGGGGGGGGGAGAGCGCGGGAACAATAGGTGGGAGACAGGTTGGCGCCAGAGTGGAGAGTCATCAGGCGAGCTGGGTGAGCTAGTCAATGGGAGCTAGGTGGGGGGGGGGGGGGGTTTGCATATAGCCAGTATATGGCAGGGGTCGGGTTACAGGGGGTTGTTGCTACGGGGGGCAGGGGGGGAAGTTGATCTGCTGACAAGGGAGGGAACTGAGTCAGGTAACAGTGAAGAGGTCGAGGGTGGCAGCTGCCAGGAGGCGGACCAGGGGAGGTGCAGCACATGGGCTAGGGGTGGGCCCAAGAAGGGTGATGGTTGATCGGCGTAGGGGGGGGGGGAAAGGTGCCCTCCAACCAGGCTGATCACCTGGAACATTAGAGGGCTAAACAGGCCAGTCAAGAGGGCATGTGTGTTCACGCATTTACGGGCTCTGAAGGCGGATGTAATTATGCTGCAGGAGACGCATTTGAAAGTGGCGGACCAGACTAGATTAAGGAAGGGCTGGATTAGCCAGGTCTGCCATTCAGGGCTTGACACTGAGACCAGAGGGGTTGCAGTCATGTTCAACAAACAGGTTCAATGCGAGGCGGACAGCACAGTTGCAGATGGGGGTGGCAGATTTCTCATGGTCCACAGTAAGATTGAGGGGTGAGGGTAGTACTAGTGAATGTATATGCTCCAAACCGGGATGATGTAGATTTCATCAAGAGGCTGCTGGGAAAATTTCCCGACTTAGACTCGAACAAGCTGATTATGGGTGGCGACTTCAATACAGTCCTTGATCCTGACCTGGACCGGTCGTGTTCCAAAACGGGCAGGGTCCCGGCAATGGCAAGGGAACTGAGAGGGTTTATGGAGCAAATGGGGGGGTGGGGGGGTGGACCCATGGAGAGTCAGTCAGCCGACGGGGAAGGAGTTCTCGTTCTATTCACATGTTCACAAGGTTTATTCTCGAATCGACTTCTTTATTATGAGCAGGGATTTTCTGGAGGGGGTGAAGGATACTGAATACTCGGCGATCACTATTTCGGACCATTCTCCACATTGGGTCGACCTGCTGGTCTGCAAAGAAAATTACCAGCGCCCACAATGGAGGTTAGAGGTGGGATTGTTGGCAGATGAGGGGCTGTGTGAGAGATGGGGAAATGCATGCAGAACTACCTGCAGGTCAACGATACAGGGGAAGTCTCAGCAGCGGTGATTTGGCAGGCACTGAAGGTGGTGGTGAGAGGGGAACTGATCTCAATCTGAGCCTATAGGGACAGAACGGACAGGCGAAGATAGACAGACTGGTTAAGGAGATTATACAGACGGACAGGGAATATGCGGAGTCCCCGAAGGAAGAGCTACTTGGGGAACGATGGAGACTGCAGGTGGAGCTGGGGGCACTATCTACAGGTAAGGCCGTGGAGCAGCTTAGAAAGGCAAGGGGCACGGTTTATGAACATGGGGAGAAAGCCAGCAGAATGTTTGCACAGCAACTTAGGAAGAGGGAGGCGGCTAAGGAAATAGGAAAGATAGCTGACGGGGAAGGAAACCGGGTTGGAGACCCAGCAGTATTGAACAAGGTATTCAGGGACTTTTACAGCAAGCTTTCTACCTCGGAACCCCCCACGGGGCCAGAGGGGATGAGGCGCTTCTTAGATGGGCTGACCTTCCCAAAACTGGACAAGGGGTTAGTAGAGGAGCTGGGGGCTCCGATTAGAGCTGAAGAAGTAATGCAGGCCATGCAGTTGGGTAAAGCCCTGGGGCCGGACAGTTACCCAGTGGAGTTCTACAAAACGCTTTCGGGGATAGTGGGGCCGATGCTGGTTAGGGTGTTTAACGAGGCGAGAGACAAAGAGGTTTTACCCCCCGACGATGTCGCAAGCCACTATCTCGCTGATATTGAAACGGGATAAAGATCCGGAAGCATGTGGGTCCTATAGGCCAATCGCCCTGCTTAATGTTGATGCTAAGCTACTGGCCAAGATCCTGGCTTTCAGAATCGAAGACTGTGTACCGGACGTGATTATGGAGGACCAAACTGGGTTTGTTAAGGGAAGGCAGCTGGTAGCCAATCTATGAAGGCTGCTTAATGTGATATGATGCCCCCAGAGGGCAGAGAGGTGGAGGTAGTGGTGGCAATGGATGCCGCAAAGGCCTTTGACCGGGTTGAGTGGGTCTATCTATTGGAGGTGCTGGGACGGTTTGGGTTTGGGGAAGGCTTTGTGGACTGGGTTAGACTGCTATATCAGGCCCCGGAGGTGAACATAAGGACGAACAGGACAACATCCGAATATTTTAGACTATACCTTGGGACAAGACAGGGATGCCCCCTCTCGCCATTGCTGTTTGCGTTGGCCATAGAACCGCTGGCAATTGCTCTGAGAGCTGCAAGGGGCTGGAAAGGAATGGTCGGGGGGCGGGGGGGGGGGGGGGGGGGGGGTAGAACACAAGGTCTCACTCTACACAGACAACCTGCTTTTATATGTGTCGGATCCAGTGGCTGGGATCGGGATTATGGGAACCTTAAGGGAATTTGGCCGGTTTTCGGGGTATAAATTGAACATGGCAAAGAGCGAGTTGTTTATCGTGCAGGCGAGGGGTCAGGAGAATAGGCTGAGGTAGCTGCCGTTTAGGCTGGTTGGGGAAAGTTTCAGGTACTTAGGGATACAAGTGGCGCGGGACTGGGACAGGCTGCACAAGTTGAACTTGTCCAGACTGGTGGAGCAAATGAGGAGTGAGTTTCGGAGATGGGATGCGCTCCCGCTGTCACTAGCGGGGAGAGTGCAGACGGTGAAGATGACGATCCTCCCAAGATTCCTGTTTATTTTTCAGTGCCTCCCTATTTTCATTCCGCGGTCCTTCTTCAACAGGATCAATAAAATCATCCTGGGATTTGTTTGGGCGGGCAAATCCCCGCGGGTAAAGAGGGGGATGCTGGAACGGAACCGTAGCGAGGAGGGGCTGGCATTGCAGAACCTCAGCAACTACTACTGGGTGGCTAACATAGCCATGATAAGGAAATGGATGGGTGGGTAAGGGGTCGGTTTGGGAGCGGGTGGAGGCTGCTTCGTGCAGGGGCACCAGCTTGGCAGCCCTGGTCACGGCTGCTCTGCCGCTCCCGCCGGCCAGGTACTCCACCAGCCCTATAGTGGTGGCAGCTCTGTGGATTTGGGGCCAATGGAGGAAACATACGGGGGAAGTGGGAGCATCGGTTTGGTCCCCAATATGTGACAACCACCGATTTGCCCCGGGGAAAATGGACTCCGGGTTTCGAGCATGGCGGAGGGCTGGGGAGGGAAGGATGGGCGACTTGTTCCTGGAAGGGAGTTTCTCGAGCAAGAGGGCGCTGGAGGAGAAATTTGGGCTGGCGAGGGGGAATGACTTTCGGTACTTGCAGGTGCGGGATTTTGTACATAGACAGGTCCCGTCCTTTCCACGCCTTCCACCAAGGGGGATCCAGGACAGGGTAGTTTCCAGGGGAGAGGTAGGAGAGGGGAGAGTCTCGGATATTTATAAAGAGCTTATGGGAGCAGAGAACACACAGACCGAGGAACTGAAACTCAAGTGGGAGGAGGAGCTTAGCGGGGAGTTGGAGGGTGATATATGGGCGGACGCTCTGAGGTGGGTAAACGCAACCGCAACATGTGCCAGGCTCAGCCTGATTCAGTTCAAGATCGTCCACCGGGCCCACATAACGGTGGCCCGGATGAGTAAATTTTTTGGGCTGGAGGACAAGTGTGCTAGATGTGCTGGAGGACCAGCGAACCATGTTCACATGTTCTGGACATGTTCAAAACTCAGGGGATACTGGCAGGGATTTGTGGACGTCATGTCCCAGGTACTGAAAACAAGGGTGGCGATGAGTCTAGAGGTGGCAATGTTTGGGGTTTCAGAAGACCCGGGAGTCCAGGAGGGGATAGAGGCCGACGTTCTGGCCTTTGCTTCCCTGGTAGCCCGGCGACGAATACTGTTGGCCAAAGACCGAAGTATGGTTTTCGGAAATGTCGAGCTTTCTCGGCCTGGAAAAAATTAAGTTTGCCTTAAGAGGATCACTATCAGGGTTCGCACGGAGGTGGCAACCATTCATCGACTTCTTCACAGAGAATTAATCGTCAGCGGAGGGGGGGGGTCGAATAGCGTAGAGTAGGGGGGAAGAATGGGCGGGTCTGTTGGCGAGAGAGGAGTTGCTATTTGCACTGTGTTGTTTTTTTATTGATATTTGCACACTACTGTATATTGTTGCTGTTTACAATGCCAAAAATACCTCAATAAAATTGTTTGTTGACAAAAAAAGTATTTTTCAGCGAGCAGCTCAAACAAATCACAAAATCAAACAGATCAGTACATGAAAATAAAAAGAAAATACATAATAGGGCAACACAAGGTACACCATGTAAATACATAGACACCGGCATCAGGTGATGTCATTTGTTGACCTGATCCCTCCTGGTCTCAAAGCTACCTGCACAAATATATTTTAGGACCCCCCCCCCCCCCCACCACCTCTTAACCCCACCCCCTCACGATGAAAATATTGAAGATTATCCAAGACTGCCCCCAACTCATGATTTTCCAGCAGCTACCAACATGCAGAATATTGATGACTCCCCTGAATGTTGCTGTGCCTCTGTCTCCCAATACCATGACTTGAACCCCCTAGACCAAATGCCTCAGTTTATTGACCATGCCCAATACGCCATTCAGTCAGTCTACGACTGTCACTGCCCAGAGAAACTTTCCCAAATCCAAGATCAGGGTTAAGGTATATGTATCATGCTCCAACATGCCCCGTACAGCCCTAGGGCAACCTCTTACGTATGACCCGACAGCATGGCCTCAGCCCCACGGCTAGCCTCTTTACAAAAAATAATTATTTCATGTAATGCGCGCATCACTGGCAATGTCAGCTTTTCTTGGCCGTCTCTCATTTTCCCTTCAATTGAATAGCTGGCTAGGCCTTCTCAGAGGGAAGTTGCGAGTCAACCACATAGCTGTGAATCTAGAGTCACATGAGGGCCAAACCAGGTAATGATGGCAAATGTTCTTTCCGAAAGGACATGAGCGAATCAAATGGGTATTTTTGAAAGTTATTGTATCGTACCATTACTGAGAATAACTTTCAATTCCAGATTTATTATTTCTTAATTGAATTTATTAATTATTTTATTCATTTAATTAAAATGTCACCAGCTGCCATGGTGGGATTTAAATCCAGGTCGCCAGAGCATTAGCCAACACGCTGGATTATTTGACATTACCACGACACTATGTTGATGGTGGGGGATTTGTCGATGATGTTGCCATTGAACATCAATTGGAGACGGCTGATGAGTTGATAGTATAAACAATCCAAGGTTACCTATCCTCTTCTTTCAGAGGATCATCACCTTGCTGCGTTGGAGAGACCTGCCAGTTCCAATGAACCCGAGAATGATGCCGCCTGGAGCTCACAATCCTGGTAAGGTCCTCCATGGTGCTAAAGCTGAGGGGAGGGTCCAGATAAAGAACAATCCAAGAAGCCCTCAATGGCACAGCAGGTATGTGTGTGTGTGTGTGTGTGGGGGGGGGGGGGGGGGGGGGGGTTGCAATGGATACGAAGGTGGAAGAAGGCTGCAATGTGGAATTGTCCCAGTCCTCATAGTCCGCCAACTGACACCAATCTGGCCACCAGCTGCCAAGACCATATGGACCCCAGCTGGGCACCGAAACCCCACACTAAACAATATCAAGCACTGCTCTCCGTCAGGGAAAGCAAAAGCCCTATGGCGATGGAGGATTGGTGACAAAAGCAGGGCTTTGTTCACCAAACCTGGAAGACGTCATCCTCAATCTTGATGGACCGCCACTGATGACGTCGATGACTTACCCTTTTCTATGGCTGAAACAATTTATGTTCAATACCTGTTTGGTTACCCTTTATTTCACTGTCGCAATTTCTACATGACGATGTATTATACAGAGTGCGGCTATACAAGCACCTTTCATAGACTCAGTGGATGAAGTTTTCTGTCCATCAACTCACTGATTTGAAAAGGATTACTTGACATATTTCAGAGTGGCACCTTGGTAAATTTGGAATAATACAGCCGGAAGTGGCTTTATCATAAAAATAGGTATTTAAAATCACATCATCCACCCATCAGGTTGCAGAACCAGATTTCAAATCACTGGAAGTGACTAATATTTTTTTAAATTCGTTAAACTTTAAAAAAGTACCCTAGCTGTCTCCTGCATCCAAAGGTTCCACATTATTTTTTTTAAATCCCTGCCAAACAGTGCAATGAGCAGAAACTCTCAATAGTGATTAATTCATCCTCAATTTAAGGCCAATTTGGTTGGCCGGGATTGAGAAAACCTCCAGGTCATTAAACTGTTCCCCACTGTTAATGCAGCACCTAGAATACTGCAGGTGCCATGTTTTGAATGAGGTGTTAAACCACAGCAACTTCATCTCTCTCAGGTGGACAGAAAAGGTCATTATTCAGAGAAAGTCGGGGTAGTTCTCCCAGTGTCCTGGTCAACGTTTATTCCTCAACCGACATGTAAAATAGATGGTCACATTGCTGTTGTGAGAATTGCTGTGCCTGCAGGAGTTTATAACAGTGACTGCATTTTTCAAGCACTTTGTTGACTGTAAAAGGAGTTGGGATGACCAGAGATCATGAAAAGTACCATATTAATAAGTCTTTTTATTGATCTTTAAACTATTACCTGACCCATATGTGTTATTTATATTTAAACCTTTTTTTAATCAATTCATGGGATGTGGGCATTGCTGGCTAGGCCAGAATTTATTGCCCATCCATAATTTGCCTTGTGAGGGTGGTGGTGAGCTGCCTTCTTGAACCACTGCAGTCCATGTTGTGTAGGTACACCCAGAGTGCTTTTAGAGAGAGAGTTCCGGGATTTTGACCCAGTGACAGTGAAGGAACGGCGATATGTTTCGAAGTCAGGATAGTGTGTGGCTTAGAAGGGAACTTCCAGGTCATGGTGATCCCATGCGCTTGTCCTTGATGAGTTGCTGCAGTGCAACTTGTAGATGGTGCACACTGCTGCCACTGTATCGATGATGGAGGGGATGTATGTTTGTGAATGGGGTGCCAATCAAGTGGGTTGCTTTGACCTAGATCGTGTAAAGCTTCATGAGTGTTGTAAGGTAAGTAGTGGGTGTTCCATTACACTCTTGACTTGTGCCTTCTAGATGTTGGACAGGTTTTGGGGAGTCAGCCGATGGGGATTCCTAGCATCGGACCTGCTCTTAGAAACATAGAAAATAGGAGCAGAAGGTGGCCTACGAGCCTACTCCACCATGCATGATCATGGCTGATCATCCAACTCAAAAGCCTAATCCCACTTTCCCCAATTATCCTTTCATTCTCTTTGCCCTAAGTACTATATCTAACTGCTTCTTGAAAACATGCAATATTTTGACCTCAACTACTTCCTGGGGTAACAAATACCACAGGTCAACCATTCTCTGGGTGAAGAAATCTCTCCTCATCTCTGTCTTAAATGGCCAAACCTGTATCCTCAGACTGTGACCCCTGGTTCTGGATACACTCACCATTGGCAACACCAACTTGTAGCCACAGTATTTATAAAACTAGTCCATTTCAGTTTCTGGTCAATGCTAACCCCAGGATGCTGATAGTGGGAATTCAGCCATGGTAATGCCATTCATTTTCAAGATGCCATGGTTAAATTCTCTTTTGTTGGTGGTGGTCATTGCCTCGTACTTGTGTGGCATGAATGTTACTTGCTACTTACCAACCCAAACCTGAATATAATATAGGTCTTGCTGCATTTGGACATGAACTGTATCAATCCGTTTGATCCTTGAAGAGCAACAATGCTCATGATGTGCACTGATATAACAAGATAAAGTTTGTCTTTGATTTAAATTATTGAATGTAATGTAAATTTTACAATTTTCTATTTACTGATGTCCAGCATTAAACTTTTTTCTTTAGAAAATCCTCTTTGAAGGTGTCACTAATAGAAACATTGGCTGAAAAATTCAACTCCATAGTGACACCTTATCAGGTTAATCATTGATATAACAAAGTTGAACATTGTTAATATTGCAGTTCAAAACCGATTGGAATAGAATAAAGGAGTCCACAAAATACATAAAAATCGTAAGAAGCATTTGCAATCCATTTTGATTACAATCCATCATTCACTGCATTTCAACCTGACTTGGAAAATAGTTTTGAACCTTCACATTCTAATTTTAATCTTTTTTTAAACTTTGCAACTTGACCATTGATTTTGGAAATAAATTACACTGGCAAAATTCTTGGTGATAAATCTAAAAGCTGTTTTGCAAAATGATTAGAAAACAATTTCCTCCCAACCATTTCAAATATTTTTTTTCACATTCTGCCAGATGGAAGCCAATAGGTGAAATGACTTTCCCTTTCATCTGTTTCTGTTGTATTAGAGTTTAATATCTAGCACAGCTGGGTGAAAGAAATTGGTTGAGTGGGTGGTGACGTGAGGAGTTCTTTTTGGCCTGAGGGTAGGAGACAGACTGAATCTAATAACACCTGTGTAGGGAGCTGGTGTAAACTGTATTAAATATAATCCCAGTAACATTTCATGAAAGTGATAAAGAGGTCAAGGTGTGCTTAACCAAAGAACAGGACTTGTTTTTCATCGTTCTTCGTAATCTTTCCAATTTTATCAAAATCTGGGAAGTTAAGAAGCCGGAAATATTTGTCTCAGGCAGTTCAGTGCTATGAAATAGTAAAACCAACTAAATCTAAATCCAATCGAAGTGGGGACACTTAAAAGTTCTACTAATGTAAAACTTGATTATAATACAGTGAATTGTGTGCAGAACAAGTGAAAAGAATCCTCAATAAAGCATAGTTGTAGGGCAGCACGGTGGCGCAGCGGTTTGCAGTGCGGCGTCACGGCGCCGAGGTCCCAGGTTCGAACCCGGCTCTCGGTCACTGACCGTGTAGAGTTTGCACATTCTCCCCGTGTTTGCATAGGTTTCACCCCCACAGCCCAACGATGTGTATGGTAGGTGGATTGGCCATGCTAAATTGCCCCTTAATTGGAAAACAAATTGGGTACTCTAAATTTAAAAAAGAATAAAGCATAGTTGTTGGATAACAAATATTATCAGCATGTGCTTTGTGGCGGCAGAAGAAATTAATCAACAATCATGATTAGCAAAATCCATATGGACTACGTTCATTTTTGTTTAATTTAATTTCCATTAAGCATGTGATTGTGAAATGAGTCTATTCAAAAATGCAGGAATGTAATTAATTATATTCCAGTAGATTTCCATTTGGTCACAATGTGAATTAAACACATAACTTAGAAAATGCTCTATTTAGTGATTCTGTTACAAATATAGCCGTCACAAAATACTTGTTACATTACAACTGTTCTTGATTATGAAAAACAGTTATTAGGCAGCAATTTATAACATTAATATTCTTATACTTCACTGAGAAACACAGAAATACTGGTCTTGGTACAAAACATATTTAAATAAACATTGCACTTGGTCACAGGTCATACAAACAGACTTGTGCGATATGCGTATTTTTGGATAGGGTCGACAGATTTCACAATATCCTTGCTACACCAGCAAAGCAATACATCTGGGGTGACATTGTTTGATATGTCCCAACAGTGCCGACCAAGCTATGCAAATTAAAAACACTAACACCTCTAAAACTTTGAAAAAGCATTGTGAATCCATAAGCATGTACCTCCTGCATCACGTATCGTGTCTTCACATGCAGGATGGCACTCTGAAAACCTAGCATGTTTAGTGTTTATGACCAGCATCATCTGGCTGGTATAGACTCTACTTAATTGTTGTCACATGTGCCTCGACATCACCATCCTTGGAACCTGGTAAATGCACATTTTCCACATGCAACTTAAAAGGAAGAAGAGGCCTGCGGACTTTGATCTTTCACCAGTATGTTGTCCTGGAATGTTCATGACTTCCCCAGGCGAGCAATCCTGGCCCTGCATGAAATCCTGGCATGAAAAAGATGCAGCGTCAGAGCACTTATTGTATTTGAGGTGAGGGGATCTAATTTTGCTTTCAGTGTCTGAAGAGCACCATTTATCAGAGCATCTAAAGAAGGTCCCTGTGATACTATCAGATTGGAAAGTCTGAAAGAACTGGCTGCTTCTGGCCTAGAGGCCTGATGATTACACTTCTCAAATAGCAGCCAGTAGGCCCAGGGGGTCAGTGACCGATCCTGCAAAAGCATGCCTCTAAGGTTTGCGACTGATCTCTGTTCCTTCACCTGTTTCCCTGCCACGGCCTGACGATAAAGTAGCCCTGTGCCAGGAGGCAACGAGACCATGCCAATAACCCGGCCTATTAAATTTCAGTAAATGAAACCTGGGTAGGGCAGAGTGAACTTCTGGCACAATCCAACAGTTCAATAGTTGGCCAAAGATGGGAGCATAATCCGACCCATCGCCTGTTCACCAAAGCAGCATAATTCTTATTGGGAAATAGTGCAATGCTACAAACACCTACTGTGTTCTTTCCATTCATTTCAGCTTGATGGTGATCTCCACCATGATTGTTCACTGTTCAACTAGATTTCACAATAGTTCTTTTAAGATGTGATGATGAACATTGGCTTATAGAATAGTGTTTGAGTAATTTTTAATGTAGAAACAACACAAGGCTGCACCACCTTCCAGATCATCGTCCAAGTTAATTCTTCTACGAAGCTTCACAACTGAGAACTGCACAGAAATGTTGACTTTATATTATAATTTTTGAGCCATATTTTAAAGTAGCATTTATATAAACGAAATTTGTGATTTCAAGGTCAACAAAATGTTTCACAGCTAGCAAATTACTTTTGAAACGTATTCACTGTTGATCATTTTTGTACTTTGTAAGAAGGTGGAATTAATTTGACATTGGCAGATGTATAGGTCATTAGAATCGTCAGGCATGCATGGTAAAGAAATGCATAATAGGCCATTCACAGAAAGATTGCGATGAGCAGCATAACACCTTAGCAAAAAGAAGTAGATGTGAAGGAAATTAATTGGTACCAGTGTGGAATAGGCAGGAAACAAATAAGTAATTAGAATGTGACAGAGAAGAGTGAAAGAAAATGGGGACCAGAGGGAGGGAAAACTTAAGCCCAGAGAAAGCAAAGACAGGTTAAATTTTTTTTACATTTCCATCCTCCTTTCTGCAAGGCCATTTTGAGCCTGAAATAAAGGACAGAATTCTTAAGGGGGTGCAGGAACAGCGATATATCGCTGTGACTTGGAGGGGAACCTCCAGGTGGTGGTGTTCCCAGATATCTGCTGCTCTTGTCCTTCTAGGTGGTAGTGCTTGTGGGTTTGGAAGGTGTTATCTAAGGAACTTTGGTGAGTTCCTGCAGTGCATCTTGTAGATGGTACGCACGGCTGCCACTGTTCCTTGATGGTGGAAGGTTTGAATGTTTGTGGAAGTGGGGGCAATCAAGCGGACTGCTTTGTCCTGGACGATACCGACCTTATTTAGTGTTGTTGGAGCTGCACTCATCCAGGCAAGGGGAGGAATTTACATTGGGGGAATATGTACAGAAATTGTTAAAGGTGACAGGGCATGTTGGGAAACAGGGTAAAAAGGCATACAGAATCTTGGGCATTATTAATAGAGTCAAAGAATATAAAAGCAAGGAGATTATCATGAAACATTCCAATTCTAGTTCAGCCTCAACTGAAGTACTATACTCACTCTGGGCACTACATTTTAGAAAGGATATGATTGTTTTAAAGAATGCCAAAAAGATTTACAAGAATGATTTCAGGGATAAGGGACTATAGCTACATGGGTAGATTAGAGAATCTGGATTTGTTCACTTTAGAAAAGGGAAGGTTGAGAGTATATTGGGTCTATAAAGAACAGATCGAGAAAAACAGTTCCCATTTGTGGAAGAGTCGAGAAACAAACAGCATAGATTGAGAGGTGAATTTCAAACAAATCCCGAATTACTATATAAGGAAACGTTTTTATTTATCCAGCGAGTGGTTAGGATCTGGCTGATATTGTGGTGCAGGCTGATACAATTGGAGCTTTCAAAAGGAAATTGAATAAACACCTAAAGAGTAAACAAAATACAGGGGCATTGAGAAAGGGTAGGAGCGGGATTAGCTGAGTTACTGTTGCAGAGACTCAGCACAGGCATGATGGGCTGAATGGCCTCATTTTGCATTGTAACCATTCTATGATTCTATAATTGTACAAGCCAAAGCCCTTTGAAATATTTCCGAGTGTTTAAAATGTGCTACTTGGATAGGTGTTTAATTTCCTTATTGGTTTATTGATATTTTAGAGTGAATACTTAATGTCTTTGCCTTGTTTGGTAACATCCGTGGAGCACTATACCAGTGCCTAGTCTTGTGAAAAAGTATCATTGCTCTAGAATCACTTTCACAGGAGACCATGGTCATTGTGTAACATATCAACAATCCAAAATCCCAAACAACTGTGGTTTTGTCATTCGTTACTTTAGAGCAGTCTTTTGGAAATTATTCTGTGCATGGAGCTTTCTATAATTCTGAAAACACACCAAAGGAGGTTCAAATCTTGCCTAATGATCAGATGAGGAGTGGGTGGGATGGCTTCATATTTTCCCACTGCTTGTTTGACTGAAACAAAGTTTCTCAAAAAAGGCTGCGTCTGCTAATTGAATGAGTTCTTAACTGCTTATGCAGTGTACTGTAAAAGACACAAACAGACAGATTTCCTTGAGTTTTTAAAAAGAAAAGAGAAGGGGCAGAATGGTGGCGTAGTGGTTAGCACTGCAGCCTCACCACACCGAGGAACCGCATTCGATACCGGCTCTGGGTCACTGTCCATGTGGAGTTTGCACATTCTCTCCATGTCTGTGTGGGTTTCACCCCCACAACCCAAAGATGTACAGGGTAGGTGGACTGGCCATGCTAAATTATCCCTTAATAGGAAAAATTAGAAAAAAGAGAAATCCAATAAGGGCAAAGGGTATACAGATCTTGGGGGTTGATGATTTAGATGGCTTGATGGTTTTGGCGACAAGGCAGTGAAGATTTTGACAGTCAGTTTATCTATTCATCTGAAGACAGGGCTCAAAATTTGCAAGTTGGATGGAGACAGAGAGAAAGAGAGCAAACCCATGTAGGGTCTTGCTTCTTCAGCATCCCATGTGCTCATCAGCAGAATAAAAAAAGGTGTTTAAGCTAACAAAGGGAATTTTACACTATTCTCTCTCTCTAACTACCCAGTGAACCAAATGTGGTCATGGTGAATGAATTTCAGTAGCCTGGCTTACATGGTTAGATTATGTCTCGGCATAGCCCAGAGTTCCATTGTCCAAGGGAATGTGCCTAACGGTTTGTCCTACCCAGTTGAGTATCCAGGTGATTATCAGGATGCTTTGCTGATGGGAAAGGAGATGGCCCTCATTCATACTCATTCAAAGTAACTGTTCCTGGTGAGGCTTTCCAGGCAGGTTGCCTCCATGTCACCAGCTTTGGAATGTAAAAGGTACAGTGATGCATATATTCAGCTATCATTTACTGTGGTTTCAATTCATTGGAATGCGGCTTTAGTGTTTTTAGAAATTCAGCTAGTGGTTTCCAGCCAGTAATTCTGAGGCATTTTTATAAAGCATGGCTTCAAAACACTTGGCATAATCCTAGGGCCCCACGTTCTAACCTTTGAAAAGCAATGTCAGCTATGAAGGAACAACTGTGATATCATTATTTTCAAAAATGCTTAGAGCAAGAGCAAAAATAGAAATTCTGATCGCAGAAATGTAATGACCTCAGACCCTCTGGGATTCCTTGTGACCTTTCTATTTCAGGGGACTAGTCAGAGAAACTCTGGAGGTTTGATAACCTTGTACAGTCATTGGCTGTCCACACGTTAAGCTTCATCTTTGGGGAGGGCAAACGAAATTACGAATATTGTTCATATCTTTCACAATTACTTAATGAGTTCCCTGTGGTAAGGGGAAAGCTGTGATTGTGGATGTGTTGTGCTGACCAACAGTGAAGCCTCCACCAAACATTACTAACACTGCTGTTTGTGGGACCCCGCCCTGTGCAAATTTACTGGAGAGCTTTCAACAGCAATGTCTATGCTTCCAAAGTATTAGCTGGGAAGTTCTTCAGGATGGTCAAGAGTCCCGATACATGCCACATAAATGGTGGTCTAAATTTCTATTTGAGAAATGGGCTATTTCAGCCACCTTAAACTGTTGGGGGAAATGGACTGAGATTTTGGAGGATGGCGCTTGATGCACATTCAATGGATATGAAACGTAGGTAAAGTCCAAACGAAAGGCTTTAATTAGCAAGAAGTGAGCCCGGCAGCAGACAGGAAAATGGCTGGCTGCCGGGGAACACCGATTCTTATACCCCGCCTCGTAGGTGGAGCTACCTACCTCTTAGCCAATAGGGATAAGAGGCACACGACACCTGGGCCAATGGGCAGCGAGTCCTCTGCACCAATGGCAGCTCACACTCCCAGGTACCGTAATACCCCTAGTCATACTACCACATTCACCCCTTGTTGAGAAAGGAACCGGGGAGGGGGGGCGGGGGGTGCGTACGGGGAATGCTGACATGGAGAGGGGGTGGTGTCCCGTGCAAGTATATAAGAGACTGGTAGTATGACTAGAGATGTTGGATCGTACCTTTTCACTGGTGGCTGCCCATTGTCCCGCAACTATTTACAGGGTTGAGTCAAAACACAGTAACTATGTACAGTTTGGAGAATGGGAAAAAAATAGAGAACAAGCAAAAACAAGAGTCCATCAACAGTTCACATGGATTCAATCAGCCGATCGGGTGCCTTGGACGTCCCGTGAGACCTGCGGAGCTGTACCGGCGGCACTGGAGTGATGGTCGTCTGTGACTCCGGGAGGGATAATCCTGTTCTTGCGGCTGCATCCAGACCCCCAGTCGGAGCTAGTGGGGGCCAGGCCGGGGGAGGGTCATTCTGTCCACTAGGCAGCGCGTGTAAAGGTGTCGGTAGGGCGGGGGGGGGGGGGGGGGGGGTGCGCCTGCCGGGGGCAGTTGGGGTTGGGGGGGGTTTGGGGGGGCCGGGGGGGGGGGTGGCCGGGTTCCGGCGGGTGCCAGGTCCCATAGGGAGACCGTGTCCTGTCAGCCGTCGGGAAACTCCACATACGCGTACTGCGGGTTCGCCTGGAGCAGCGGGACCCTCTCGACCAACGGGTCCGACTTGTGCACCCCCACGTGTTTCCGGAGCAGGATGGGCCCGGGGGTAGCCAGCCAGGTCGGGAGCGGGGTCCCTGAGGAAGACTTCCTGGGAAAAACAAGAAGGCGTTCGTGAGGCGTTTGGTTAGTGGAGGTACAGAGAAGTGACCGGATAGAATGGAGGGCGTCTGGGAGGACCTCTTGCCAGCGGGAGATTGGGAGATTTCTGGACTGTAGGGCCAGCAGGACGGTCTTCCAGACCGTACCGTTCTCCCTTTCGACCTGTCCGTTATCCCTGGGGTTGTAACTGGTCGTCCTGCTGGAGGCAATACCCCTGCTGAGCAGGAATTGATGCAGCTCGTCACTCATAAAGGAGGACCCCCTATCGCTATGGATGTAAGCGGGAAATCCGAACAGGGAGAAAATGGTGCATAGGGCTTTAATGATGGTGATTGTGGTCATGTCAGGGCAGGGGATGGCGAACTGGAGTACTCGTCAATCACGTTGAGGAAGTACGTGTTGCGGTTGGTAGAAGGGAGGGGACCTTTGAAGTCCATGCTCAGACGTTCAAAGGGGCAAGAAGCCTTTATCAGATGCGCTTGTTCAGGGCAGTAGAAGTGCGGCTTGCACTCTGCGCAGATGTGGCATTCCCTAGTTACTGTCCTGACCTCCTCGATGCAGTAGGGCATGTTGCGGGTCTTTATAAAGTGGAAGAAGCGGGTGACCCCCGGGTGGCAGAGGTCCACGTGGAGGGTTCGAAGGTGGTCCACTTGTGCATTGGCACAGGTGCCGCGGGACAGGGCATCGGGAGGCCCGTACCAGCCTCCCCGGACAGGCGACGGAATGTGGTGACTAGGGGCTTTTCACAGTAACTTCATTGAAGTCTACTCGTGACAATAAGCGATTTTCATTTTCATTTTCATTTCAGATATCGTAGTTGTAGGTGGACAGTTCAATCCTCCACCGCAAGATCTTGTCATTCTTTATCTTGCCCCTCTGTGCATTGTCGAACATGAAGGCCACTGACCGTTGGTCTGTGAGGAGGGTGAACCTCCTGCTGGCCAGATAGTGCCTCCAATGTCGCACAGCTTCTACTATGGCCTGTGCTTCCTTTTTGACCGAAGAGTGGCGGATTTCGGAAGCCTGGAGGGTACAGGAGAAGAAGGCCACGGGTCTGCCCGCTTGGTTGAGGGTGGCCTCCAGAGCTACATCGGACGCGTTGCTCTCAACCTGGAAGGGGAGGAACTCATCGATAGCTCGCATCGTGACCTTTGCAATATCTCCTTTGATGCGGCTAAAGGCCTGGTGGGCCTCCATCGACAGGGGGAACGTGGCTGATTGGATGAGGGGATGGGCTTTGTCTGCGTAATTGGGGACCCACTGGGCGTAATATGAAAAGAAGCCCAAACAGCGCTTGAGGGTTTTGGGGGAGTGGGGAAGGGGGAGCTCCATCAGGGGGCGCATGTGTTCCGGTTCGGGGCTATCACTCCGTAGAACTACATAGCTGAGGATGGCTAGCCAGTCGGTGCTAAACACACATTTGTCCTTGTTGTAGGTCAGGTTCAGGAATTTTGCGGTTGTGAGGAATTTTCGGAGGTTGGTGTCGTGGTCCTGCTGGTCGTGGCCGCAGATGGTGACGTTATCGAGATACGGGGAGGTGGCCCGTAAACCGTATTGGTCGACCATTCGTTCCATCTCTCGTTGGAAGACCGAGAGCCCGTTTGTGACACCGAAGAGAACCCTTAAAAAGTGGTAGAGTCGCTCATCCGCTTCGAACGCAGTGGGCGAGATTCTCCGCACCCGCGGAAAATCGTAAAACCGTCGTAAAAATCGGGCGCGTTTTACGACGGTCGCGAAGGCTCCATTTCCCGACGTATGCACTTCCGGGAAATGGGCTAGTAACGCGGCCGCGTCAATCACGTGCGTGATGACGACGGAACGCAGCGACGACACGATCACGCCCACGTGACGCCGTAAAAAGGCACGGGCGACCACAGAATCTGTCGGTCAGGATGTCGGAGGCGAGGAGAGCTGCTCCTCGGTTTGTGGAGGCTGACGTAGAGGCGCTGCTCGATGCCGTTGAGCAGAGGAGGGGCATCATCCGCCCGCGGAGAGGGCATCGCCAACCTGCCAGCGCGGTACGCCAGGCCTGGCGTGAGGTGGGTGCTGCCGTTAGTGCTGTGGGGCAGGACCCTCGCTCAGCTGAGCAGTGCCGGAAGAAGCTACACGACCTCACCAGGGCTGCCAGGGTAAGTGCCAAGATGGTGCCCCCTGGTCACAACCATCCATCCCCCTTAACTTAATCACCCACCTCCCCCCCCCCCTGGCACGGGGGGGGGGGGGGGGGGGGGGTGGAGGGGGATTGGGGCAGAGTTATTTGAGGATGGTTCACAAAGTTGTCACAGACCCAGCGCTCTGGCCCCGAGGAGAGATGCAATCGTCTTATGACAACTTGACCCCCCAAACTGTGCCAGTATCTGAACGGCCTGCTGATACCTGCCGTTTTGTAATGATCTACTTATGTTCCCTCCCCCAACAGGCCAAGTCCGCTCACAACCACCGTGAGCGGCACAAGACTGGAGGGTGTTCGCCCAACCTGCACCCCCTCACCACCTTTGAGCAGAGGGCCCTGGACCTTGTTGGGGGGTCTGCTACCCGGGATGTCGCGCTATGCGAGGTTGGCGGATCTGCAGCAAGTGAGACAACCCTGCATGACAAACACCCCCCTCCCCCATCCCCTGTCCCTTCACACCCTGCCCACTGGGACACCTCCCACATCCTCTGTCCCTTCACACCCTGCCCACTGGGACACCTCCCCCATCCTCTGTCCCTTCACACCCTGCCCACTGGGACCGTCCAGCGGCCTGCCGAGCAAATCTAAATAACCCGTCTCATTCTCTTCCCTAGGACGTGATGCCGAACGACCAGGGCCGTCTGGCTCCAGACGGAGACAGGAATCTGCCGCCACCTCACCCGGGGCTGCACAACAGAGGGTGCCCGATCAGCGGGCAGCCCCATCCTCCCCAAGCCAATCTGCGGACCAGGACGCCCAGAGGGTTGCGAGACCACAACCACCAGAAATGGCCAGGGACAACCCTCCTGTCACTGAGCAGCCCCACACCCTGGAGGAGTGCCTAAACACTGAAAACCTCGGGCTTGCGGAATGCTATCTCCCACAACATCCATCATCCCAGAGACACACACCCCGGCGGGCCTATTTAGTGATGAGTCTCCTGGGTCACAGTCTGGTTGGCACATCACAGCTGAGCAGGAACAGCAGGTGGAGGTCGGAACAACCGAGGGCCCGGACTCGCGGAGGCCAGACCAGGCCCAGGATGCAGCTGGCTCCCAGACGTTTTCTGAGTTCCTGGAGTTTCTCAACCCACCCGCACAGCCGATGCCTCAAGAAACCCAGGGAAACAATGACGGGAAGAGGGCTGCCTTCCTGGCTCTGCAGACGCTGTTAGAGGAGTCGAACCGCGTCCAAGAGCAGGGAGTGGTGCCGCTCATGGCAGAGACCCAGTCCGACACCGCACGGATGGCATCGCGGTGGAGGCAATGGGTCAGGTTATGCAAGGCATTGGGGTTAATATGCACGCGTCATCCTCGGCCCTGGACAGGGTTGCCCTCTCACAGGCAGCAATGTGCCAGAGCCAAAACGACATTGCCGGCGCCCTGCGGGCCTTGGCCGAGTCTCAGCAGGTCATTGGCCAGTCGCAGCAGTCAGTCGCCGAGAGCATCAACCGCCTGACACATGTGCTGGATGGCGTCGTGCACACACAGGTTGAGATCGCACAGTCCCTGCCGGGAATGTCTAACTCCCTGGACTCCGTCTCTGCAAACCTTCGGATCCTGGTGGATACCGTTGCAGGCCTCCAGGACTGGCAGCGCCAGGTGTCGGTGGTGCGACGGGGCACCTCCCCGCTCGCACCTCTGTCCCAAAGTGAGGCCCGGGGGCCACCGGGCTCCCCGAGGGAGGAGGAGGTTTCGGGGTCCGTCCCATTAAGGCCATCACGGGACATCCCGGAATTCTCGGCCTCCCCCCGTCCCATCCCTGGTGCATCGGGTGGGCAGCAGGCAGAGCAGGGTGGCACAATGTCACCCGAGACGCCCGCAGAGCAGCCTGGCCCATCAAGGCCGGGTCGCCCCAGGAAACGCTTAGCCAAGGAGAAACGAGTCGAGGGGGGCGATTCGCAGCAATCCTCCTCCACTCCTGCTGTATCATCTGGGGAGTCACTTAGACGTAGTGTTAGGGCCTGTAAGGCAACTAAGATAGACACTGAGTAAGTTGGCACGGGTGAAGGGCACAGTTTAGTTGTAGGGGCTAGGGCACCTGTAAATAATTGTTAATATTAAACGCACTGTTCCACCTTACTTGTAATACCGTGTGATTGTTCCACAGCCACAGGAATCGTGATGGTGACCGAGTGTCGCTGGGGTTGACGAGTGGTGAAACCTCGGTGCCGGGTGTGCAGTCCCTGCCCCTACCCCCTCCCACAGCTAGCCCACGCGGGCACGTGATGGAGTGTCAGTGACGATCTCAGCGGCCACCAAGATGGATGGTTCAGCTATTGCCATGGGTCAGACTCTCTCTAACGAATCTGAGCTCACAGCTCTTCGCAGAGCGGGCTGTCATCATTCCACATGGCACTGATCACACCCACTGACACAGCCATCAATGTTGTGCCATACCGTCTGGACCCAGTGATAAGGGTGATGTCGAAGTGGAGCAGTGTACACCGAGAGGGGGTGGGGGGGTTTGTGGTGGTGGAAGTTGTGTGTTGACCCTCTGCACGACTAGCGATGCAGGTGGTGGTTTGGTGTTCAGCGGGGACGTCACATGCGATGCGTGAACCGTGCTGCCACCAAGGCGTCGCGTGCCCGCCGTCCTCGCCGGGTCTGTCGTGCCGCCTCCTGGACATCACCAGCACCTGGGTCGTGTCTGCGTGCTGCGCCCGCCACTCCACCAGCCTCCTCCTCCTCCCTCTCCTCCTCCTCCTCCTCCTCCTCCTCCTCTGTGCTGGCACCACTGCCACTAGCTTCTCTCTCCACCTCCTGCAGCAGGTCATCTCCCCTCTGCATCGCGATGTTGTGCACCGCACAGCAGACCACTACAATGCGAGCGACCCTTTCGGCCTGGTACTGCAGGGCCCCTCCGGAGCGGGCCAGGCACCTGAATCTCATCTTCAGGAGCCCAAGGCAGCGCTCCACCACACCCCTGGTTGCTGCATGGGCCTCGTTGTATCGTGTTTCCGCATTGGTCTGAGGCCTCCGTATAGGCGTCATCAGCCAAGACCTCAGCGGATAACCCCTGTCGCCTAGCAACCAGCCCCTCAGCCGGGGGGGACGTCCCTCAAACTTCGCAGTGATGAACGACTGCGCCAGTATGTAGGAGTCATGCACACTCCCTGGGAACCTTGCAGAGACGTTCATGATCCTCATGTGGGGGTCGCATACCACCTGGATATTCATGGAGTATGTCCCCCTCCTGTTTGTGAACACCTCCCTGTCCCCTACAGGCGGGCGCATGGGGACGTGAACACAATCGATTGCCCTCTGCACCCTCGGTATCCCGGCCACGTTGGCAAATCCACGAGCTCGTGAGTCTTGACTTGCTTGGTCCTCGGGAAAGGTGATGTAGCGGTCCGCGATGGCATAGAGGGCATCGGTCACATCCCGGATGCACCTGTGGACCCACTGCCCCCTCCATCACCCCCACTGCCCCCTCCGTCTCCCCCACTGCCCCCTCCGTCTCCCCCACTGCCCCCTCCGTCTCCCCCACTGCCCCCTCCGTCTCCCCCACTGCCCCCTCCGTCTCACCCACTGCCTCCCCCGTCTCCCCCACTGCCCCCGCTCTGGACCCCCCTCCCGTTCTCAGGGATGCCTTCCCCGTTGTGGACAGACTCGAGCGGTGGGCTGAGCGGTGGGCTGAGCGGTGGGCTGAGCGGTGGGCTGAGCGGTGCGCTGAGCGGTGGGCTGAGCGGTGGGCTGAGCGGTGCGCTGAGCGGTGCGCTGAGCAGTGCGCTAACCTCCTCCAAGCAGTCGTCAGCCAGCACGACTGGTTGACGAACTTAAAAAGCAGGTGTGTTTCACGACGTGCAAACAGGGCGCCATGACATCGGGACTTCGGCCCATCTGGGCCGGTGAATAGCGGGAGGGGCTATCAGTGGCGATTCTGGTCGTGTCGGGGGCGGGAAGGAGGCGTTTGTCGGGAATGGCGACTCCGAGATTTTGCGGGGTTCGGAGAATAGCGGGAGGGCGTCGGAACAGCGTCGCTGTAAAAATTTCCGACGCCCGCTATTCTCCGAACCGTCGTGAGTCCGGAGAATCGCGCCCAGTGTACTTTCGGTCACTCGTGCGGATGGGGAGCTGATGGTAGGCGGACTTGAGGTCCACCGTGGAGAAGACCTTGTACTGCGTGATCCTGTTGACCAGGTCGGGGATATGTGGGAGAGGGTACGCGTCCAGCTGCGTAAACCTGTTGATGGTCTGACTGTAGTCTATGACCATCCTGTGCTTCTCCCCGGTCTTCACCACCAGCACTTGTGCTCGCCAGGGACTGTTGCTGGCCTCGATGACCCCTTCCTTCAGAAGCCGCTGGACCTCAGACCTGATGAAGGTCCGGTCCTGGGCACTGTACCGTCTGCTCCTAATGGCGGCGGGTTTGCAATCTGGGGTGAGGTTTGCAAACAAGGACGGGGGATCGAACTTGAGGGACGCGAGGCTGCAGACAATGAGGAAGGGGCATGGGGCCGCCGAATTTGAATGTTAAGCTCTGGAGGTTACATTGGAAGTCTAACCCCAGGAGTGTTGCCGCGCAGAGGTGAGGGAGGACGAATAGCTTGTAGTTATTAAACTCCCTCCCCTGGACCGTGAGGTCCTCTATGCAGCACCCCGTGATCTGTACCGAGTGAGAACCGGAGGCCAGAGCGATTTTTTGCTTAACCGGGTAAACAGGAAGAGCGCAGCGTCTTACCATGGCGGGGTAGACAAAACTCTCTGTGCTCCCGGAGTCCAGCAGGCAGCTTGTCTCGTGGACGTTGAGCAGAATCTTCGTGGTCAATGTGGATAGGGTGCGAGGCCGCGACTGGTCCAATGTGACTGAGGCGAGTCGTGGCAGATATTCAGAGTCGTCATCAGGCAGGCAGTAGTCACCCGCCGGGTCCTCGGTGCCGATCCAAGATGACGACGCCCGTCGGCCGCACATGGTGGGGGGTGGACAAAATGGCAGCGCCCGTTCCCCGCACGTGGAGTCGGGGGTCCAAAATGGCGGCGCCCGGGGATCGCATGTGGCGTTGGGGGGTGGGGGCAACGAGGTCCGCGGGCCGCACGGGGCCCCTGAGGAGAGCGGTCGCTGCTTGGGACTGCAGCGACCGTTTTAGACTGACAAAGTGGCCTGTAGTAATCCACGGGAGGCAGGAGTTCCGTCACCACACCAATATTTATTTACAATAACGATATTACAGGAGCAGCTACAAACAGTGCTGCTAGCAGTCCAGTCAACTTAAGACTGCTCACAAAGCCTACACAGGTGCTTATATGGGCCCCCTCAATGAGCTATCATTGAGGGAGCTCATACTCCAATTGGCCAACCAATAAAGCCAATTGGAGTTCATTACATGGCCCTTCTTACCGCAGACCTTGCAGGTTGCGGAACGGTCCGGACAGCGCTGACGGGGATGCTTTGCCTGGCCGCAGAAATAGCAGCGGGGCCCCGTGGGTTTTTCGGGGTGCCCTGCGGCGCAGGCCTGGGGGGGGTCCGTGTCCGTGGGGGTGAGAGAGATCGAGTTCCACGCTGCCCAGGGGACCGCCGCGCGGTCGGGGGTGTATGAGCAAGAGTTACGATTCGCAACGTCTAGGGAGGAGGCGAGGGCCCGTGCCTCCGTGAGGCTTAAAGTTTCTCTCTCCAACAGTCTTTGGCGGATCTGCGAGGACTGCATACCTGCAATGAAGGCGTCTCGGATCAGAAGTTCGGTATGCTCAGCAGCAGACACCTATGGACAGCCACAGTTCCTCCCCAGCACGAGGAGGGCACGGTAAAATTCATCCAGGGACTCACCAGCTATCTGCTGCCTTGTGGCTAGTAAGTGCCGAGTGTAGACTTGGTTCACCGGCCGTATGAAATGTCCTTTAAGCAAGTCCATGGCCGCATCGTAGTCTGTCGTGTCCTCTATGAGCGTGTACACGGCGGTGCCGACGCACAAGTGGAGGATGTGCAATTTCTGTTCCCTCGTCGGGACGTTTTCCACTGTGCTCAGGTAACTATTGAAGCAAGCCAGCCAATTCTTAAATGCGGCTGTTGCATTCGCTGCGTGAGGGCTGAGTCGAAGACACTCCGGCTTGATGCGAATCTCCATCCTTTAAAATCTTGCTAATTAAATTGATGCACAATCAATGGACACGAAACGTAGGTGAAGTCTGAACGAAAGGCTTTAATTAGCAAGAAGTGAGCCCGGCAGCAGACGTACAGGAAAATGGCTGGCTGCTGGAGAACACGGGTTCTTATACCCCGCCTCATAGGCGGAGCTACCTTCCTCTTAGCCAATAGGGATAAGAGGCACACAATACCTGGGCCAATGGGCAGCGAGTCCTCTGCACCAATGGCAGCTCACACTCCCGAGTACCGTAATACCCCTATTCATACTACCACAGTGCTGTAAAAATAGGATTTTGATTATATAATGAATTAATCGTCGCTGACCAAGATTGAGGTCTTTATTCCTTGATACATGGCAATGATTAACAATATTGAAAACACCTAAAAATTCAGGATCGCCCTCGTCCACTGTCTGGCGTGTCTGACCAATGATCTCCACCTGGATAGAATACATGACCTCCTGGGCATGGTCTCTCCAGAGATTTTGTTGACAGTGGCACAGTGTTTAGCACTGCTGTCTCACAGCTCCAGGGTCCCGGATTCAATTCGGGCCTTGGGTAACTGTCTGTGAGGAGTTTGCACTTCTTCCCCATCTCTGCGTGGGTTTCCTCCGGGTGCTCCGGTTTCCTCCCACAGTCCAAAGATGTGCAGGTTAGGTGGATTGGCCATGATAAATTGCCCCTTAGTGTCCAAAAGATTAGGTTGGGTTACGTGGATAGGATGGAGGCGTGAGTGAGATTAAGAAGGGTGCTCTTTTCAAGGGCGGGTGCAGACCCGATGGGCCAAATGGCCTCCTTCTGCACTGTAAATTCTATGATTCTATGACTCACTTCCAGCAGTGCAAATAAGACTTCCTGGTTTTGTTGCAGATTCCCAGCATCTGCGGGTTTTGCCTTGTCTTATACACGTGAACCCCTTTCGAAAGTAACATTTACATTCCGCAAATCCCACCCCCTCGAAAAGAAACTGCCAAGTCCAAAACTTGTATTCCCACGATTTCACAAAACACTTTACAGTGGCATCAAAACGCAAACTTCTACCCCGATCAAACAAAAATATGCATTTATGTCTATGTTGCATCTCTTCCACGCTGCTCACCTGCACACTGAGCAGAAAATCATGCACAGTGCAATAACCATTTAGAGCAAACTTTCTCAGCGTGAAATCTGGACAATCGTCAGTGTAGGAACAGAACATTTTGCCAAGAGAATTTTACTTTTAAGTTATTTTCAAGCGGGATACATTCGACAGAGAAGGCTCCCAGCGAGGCAGTTTATAATGAGTGTCTCGAAAAATCTGAGCCTTAAGATTAGTGAAGGACAGCAAACTAGTTAATGACAGAGTCTTAGTGCAATTTTAGTTGTGCAAATCATTGCGAGGTCCATTAGTCTTGCGTTCATGTCCAAAAAACGCTCTGAAGGCTTTTCTTGTTTCGAGGCCCTTAAATCAAAGTCCCTGGAACAGAAGTAATCTACAAAGTATGCATCTGACATGCCAGGCGACAATATTTATTAAGTGCTATATTCCAGAGTGGAATTTCCATTCGCATCATTGTAAATATTATGCCAAGGAATGCAAACATTTGCACATTAGCTGTTTGGATTTGAAGTTTAAGTCGAAAGTGGGCACGTGCATCTTGATAAGTTATTTATGTGAGCCCGCGATATGATGGGAGAGAAAGTCATTTGTTTCATTCTGTATTGTCTGGATGGGGCTGTTTCTGTACTCCCGCGCCCTTTCAGGTCACCCAGCAATCTGTCACTGACAGAGGCTGGAAAGTGGAAACATAGAAAATAGGAGCTAGAGGAGGCCATTCGGCCCTTCAAGCCTGCTCCTCCATTCATTCTGATCATGGCTGATCATCCGACTCAGTAACTTCTTCCCGCTTGTCCTTTGATCCCTTTAGCCCCAAAAGCTATCACTAACGCCTTCTTGGAAACATACAGGCTGGAATCCTCCCGCCGTTCACTGGCGGCGGGGGTGGGGGCACCCCCGCCCATGTGTTTCCTGGTGGTGAGGGGCGTCTTCAATGGGAATTCCCATTGACAGCGGTGGGAATAGAGAATCCCACCGTCAGTGAACGGCACGCCAACTCCTGCCGCCAAGAAACACACAGCTGGAGGACCAGAGAATTCAGCCCACAATGTTTATAGATAATAATAATAGATCATAATCTTTATTGTCACAAGTAGGCTTACATTAACACTGCAATGAAGTTACTCTGAAAAGTCCCTAGTCACCACATTCCGGCTTCGGGTACACAGAGGGAGAATTCAGAATGTCCAAATTACCTAACAGCATGGGCGCGATTCTCCGATGTCACACCGGTTGGGAGAATAGCGGGCCGCGCCGTTTTTTCCCGCGACGCCGGTCCGACACGCTCCCGCTATTCTCCAAACCGGCCAAATGTTTGTCATCGTCTTTCGCGCGCAAAAACACAGAGAATCGCCCGATGCAGCCAAAAAGGCGATTCTCCGGCACACCCGCTATTCTCCGGCCCGGAAGGGCCGAAGTCCTGACGTCGTGACCTTGCGTTCACACCAGCTTTTTAAAGTCGCCAGCCAGTCGTGCTGGCTGACGAGGAGTGAGGACGTGAGCGGACCGTCCCGGAGTCTCGGAAAACTGGGGAAGGCATCCCCGAGAACGCAGCGGCCAGTGGGAGGTGTGGGGGGGAGAGGGAGAAGTGGGAGGGGGGAAGAGGGAGAAGTGGGAGGGGGAGAGAGAGGGAGGTGGGAGGGGGAGAGGGAGAAGTGGGGGGGGAGAGAGAGGGAGAAGTGGGAGGGGGGAAGAGGGAGAAGTGGGAGGGGGCGAGAGAGGGAGGTGGGAGGGGGAGAGGGAGAAGTGGGGGGGGAGAGAGAGGGAGAAGTGGGAGGGGGAGAGAGAGGGTGAAGTGGGAGGAGGGGAGGGGGAGAAGTGGGAGGGGGGAGAGGGAGAAGTGGGAGGGGGAGAGAGAGGGAGGAATGGGAGGAGGGGTGAGAGAGAGAAGTGGGGGGGGGGGGAGAGAGAGGGAGAAGTGGGAGGGGGGAGGGGAGAAGTGGGAGGGGGAGAGGGAAAAGTGGGAGGGGGAGAGAGAGGGAGAAGTGGGAGGGAGGAGAGGGAGAAGTGGGAAAGGGAGAGGGAGTAGTGGGAAGGGGAGAGGGAGAAGTGGGGGGGGAGAGGGAGAAGTGGGAGGGGGGAGAGGGAGAAGTGGGAGGGGGGAGAGAGAGGGAGAAGTGGGAGGGGGGAGAGGGAGAAGTGGGAGGGGGAGGATGAGAGAGGGAGAAGTGGGGGGGGAGAGGGAAAAGTCGGGGGGGAGAGAGGAGAAGTGGGAGGGGGAGACGGAGAAGGGGAGGGGGAGAGGGAGAAGTGGGAGGGGGGAGAGGGAGATGTGAGAGGGGAGAAAGAGAAGTGGGGGGGAGAGGGAGAAGTGGGAGGGGGGAGAGAGGGAGAAGTGGGGGGGAGAGAGAGGGAGAAGTGGGAGGGGGGAGAGGGAGAAGTGGGAGGGGGAGAGAGAGGGAGAAGTGGGAGGGGGGGAGAGGGAGAAGTGGGAGGGGGTGAGAGGGAGAAGTGGAGGGGGGAGGAGTTAGAAGTGGGAGGGGTGGAGAGGGAGAAGTGGGGGGAGAGAGGGAGAAGTGGGGGGGAGAGGAGAGACGTGGGAGGGGGGGAGAGGGAGAAGTGGGAGGGGGGGAGAGGGAGAAGTGGGAGGGGGTGAGAGGGAGAAGTGGGAGGGGGAGAGGGAGAAGTGGAGGGGTGGAGAGGGAGAAGTGGGGGGGAGAGAGAGACGTGGGAGGGGGGAGAGGGAGAAGTGGGAGGGGGAGAGGGAGAAGTGGGAGGGGGGAGAGGGAGAAGTGGGGAGGGGGGGAGAGGGAGAAGTGGGGGGGAAAGAGAGGGAGAAGTGGGGGGGAGAGAGAGGGAGAAGTGGGGGGGAGAGAGAGGGAGAAGAGGGGGGGAGAGAGAGGGAGAAGTGGGAGGGGAGCGAGAGAGGAGGGAGAATGCGAGGGGAGCGACGTAGGGAGAAGTGGGAGGGGGACGAGGAGGGAGAAGTGGTGAGGGAGACGAGAGGGAGAAGTTGGCGTAGGGGAGAGGAGAAGTGGGAGGGGGGAGAGGGAGACAGTGGGAGGGGGGGAGAGGAGAATGTGGGAGGGGGAGGAGAGGAGAATTGTGGGGGAGAGGGAGAAGTGGTTGAGGGAGAGAGGAGAAGTGGATGGGGGAGAAGGAGAGGAGAAGTGGGAGGGGGGAGAGATGGAGAAGTGGAGGGGGGAGGAGAGCGAGGTAAGAAGTGGGAGGGGGAGAGCGAGGTAAGTGGAGGGGAGAGATAGGGAGAAGTGGGAGGGGGGGAGAGAGAGGGAGAAGTGGGAGAGGGAGAAGTGGGAAGGGGGAGAGGGAGTAGTGGGAAGGGGGTGAGGGAGAAGTGGGGGGGAGAGGGAGAAGTGGGGGGAGAGAGAGGGGAAGTGGGAGGGGGAGAGGGAGAAGTGGGAGGGGGAGAGAGAGGGAGAAGTGGGAGGGGGGGAGAGAGAGGGAGAAGTGGGAGAGGGAGAAGTGGGAAGGGGGAGAGGGAGTAGTGGGAAGGGGGAGAGGGAGAAGTGGGGAGGAGAGGGAGAAATTGGAGGGGGGAGAGAGAGGGAGAAGTGGGAGGGGGAGGGGAGGGAGAAGTGGGAGGGGGGAGAGGGAGAAGTGGGATGGGGGGAGAGGGAGAGGTGGGAGGGGGGAGCGAGAGGGAGAAGTGGGAGGGGGGAGAGGGAGAAGAGAAGTGGGAGGGGGGAGAGAGAGAGAGAAGTGGGAGGGGGAGAGGGAGAAGTGGGAGGGGAGAGGGAGAAGTGGGGGGGGAGAGGGAGAAGTGGGAGGGGGAGAGGGGGAGAGAGGGAGAAGTGGGAGGGGGGAGAGGGAGAAGTGGAAGGGGGGGAGAGGGAGAAGTGGAGGGGGGAGAGGGAGAAATGGGAGGGGGGTGAGAGAGGGAGAAGTGGGAGGGGGAGCGGAGAAGTGGGAGGGGGGAGGGAGAGAGGAAGTGGGAGGGGGAGAGGGAGAAGTGGGAGGGGGTGAGAGAGGGAGAAGTGGGAGGGGGAGAGGAGAAGTGGGAGGGGGGGAGAGGGAGAAGTGGGAGGGGGAGAGGGAGAAGTGGGAGGGGGAGTGCGAGAAGTGGGAGGGGGTGAGAGGGAGAAGTGGGGGGGAGAGGGAGAAGTGGGAGGGGGAGAGGGAGAGCAGTGGGGGGAGAGAGAGGGAGAAGTGGGGGGGAGGGAGAAGTGGGAGGGTGAGAGGGAGTAGTGGGAGGGGGAGAGGGAGAAGTGGGAGGGGAGGGAGGGAGAAGTGGGAGGGAGGAGAGAGAGGGAGAAGTGGGGGGGGGAGAGGGAGAAGTGGGGGGGAGAGGGAGAAATGGGAGGGGAAGAGAGGGAGAAGTGGGAGGGGGAGAGGGAGAAGTGGGAAGGGGGAGAGGGAGAAGTTGGAGGGGGAGAGAGGGAGAAATGGGAGGGGGGGTGAGAGAGGGAGAAGTGGGAGGGGGGGGGGGAGAGGGAGAAGTGGGAGGGGGAGAGAGGGAGAAGTGGGGGGAGAGGAGGGGAAGAGAGAGGGAGAAGTGGGAGGGGGAGAGGGAGAAGTGGGAGGGGGGAGAGGGAGAAGTGGGAGGGGGGAGATGGAGAAGTGGGAGGGGGGAGAGGGAGAAGGGGAGGGGGGGGAGAGAGAGGGAGAAGTGGGAGGGGGGAGAGGGTGAAGTGGGAGGGGGTAGAGAGAGGGTGAAGTGGGAGGGGGTAGAGAGAGGGAGAAGTGGAGGGGGGAGAGAGGGAGAAGTGGGAGGGGGGAGGGGGGAAGTGGGAGGGGGGAGAGAGGGAGAAGGGGGGGGAGGGAGAGTGGGAGGGTGAGAGGGAGTAGTGGGAGGGGGAGAGGGAGAAGTGGGAGGGGAGAGAGGGAGAAGTGGGGGAGGAGAGAGAGGGAGAAGTGGGAGGGGGGAGAGGGAGAAGTGGGGGGGAGAGGGAGAAAGGGAGGGGGGAGAGAGGGAGAAGTGGGAGGGGGAGAGGGGAAGTGGGAAGGGGAGAGGGAGAAGTGGGAGGGGGGAGAGGGAGAAATGGGGGGGGGTGAGAGAGGGAGAAGTGGGAGGGGGAGAGGGAGAAGTGGGAGGGGGGAGAGGGAGAAGTGGGGGGAGGGAGAGAGGGAGAAGTGGGAGGGGGAGAGGGAGAAGTGGGAGGGGGGAGAGGAGAAGTGGGGGGGGGAGAGGGAGAAGTGGGAGGGGGAGAGGGAGAAGTGGGAGGGGGGAGAGAGAGGGAGAAGTGGGAGGGGGGAGAGGGTGAGTGGGAGGGGGTAGAGAGAGGGAGAATGGGAGGGGGGGAGAGGGAGAAGTGGGAGGGGGGAGAGGGAGAAGTGGGAGGGGGAGAGGGAAGAGTGGGAGGGGGGAGAGAGAGAGAAGTGGGAAGGGGGGAGAGAGGGAGAAGTGGGAGGGAGAGAGGGAGAAGTGGGAGGGAGAGAGAGAGAGAAGTGGGAGGGGGAGAGAGGGAGAAGTGGGGGGGAGAGAGAGGGAGAAGTGGGAGGGGGGGAGTGGGAGAAGTGGGAGGGGGTGAGAGGGAGAAGTGGGAGGGGGGAGATGGAGAAATGGGGGGGAGAGAGCGGGAGAAGTGGGAGGGGGAAGAGGGAGAAGTGGGAGGGGGGAGTGGGAGAAGTGGGAGGGGGGGAGAGGGAGAAGTGGGGTGAGAGAGAGGGAGAAGTGGGCAGGGGGAGGGGAGAAGTGGGAGGGGGGAGAGAGGGAGAAGTGGGGGGGGAGAGAGGGAGAAGTGGGAGGGGGGAGATGGAGAAGTGGGAGGGGGGAGAGGGAGAAGTGGGAGGGGTGGAGAGAGAGGGAGAAGTGGGAGGGGGGAGAGGGAGAAGTGGGAGGGGGGAGAGGGAGAAGTGGGAGGGGGATAGAGAGGGAGAAGTGGAGGGGGAGAGGGAGAAGTGGGAGGGGGTGAGAGAGGGAGCAGTGGGGGGGGAGAGGGAGAAGTGGGGTGAGAGAGAGGGAGAAGTGGGCAGGGGGAGAGGGAGTAGTGGGGGGGAGAGGGAGAAGTGGTGGGATGGGGAGAGGGAGAAGTGGGAGGGGGAGAGGAAGGGAGTGGAGGTGGGAGGGGGGAGAGGGAGTGAGTGGGGGGGAAAGGGAGTGAGTGGAGTGAGTCGTCCACCCCTGGATGCAACATTTCA